>NW_024348242.1:1546157-1631505 GCF_902729225.1 Pteropus medius | reverse complement strand
CCATGGTCACCGGCTGTGACACCCGCCGTGGTCACCGGCTGTGACACCCTCCATGGTCACCGGCTGTGACACCCGCCGTGGTCACCGGCTGTGACACCCTCCATGGTCACCGGCTGTGACACCCGCCGTGGTCTCCCTCACAGGCTAACACAGAGGGCTGCTCTGGGGACAGGGCGCTTTGACTAAGTCACGATGCAAGGGAGGGCGTGAGAAACGGGGACATCGTGTCCCAGGCCACAGGAGGGCAAAGGCAGGAGATCTTGGTCTCCATGGAGACATGACGGGAGCAGCCGCGGGCTGGGGTGACACACTCTGCCCGTCATGGAGGTCATGCCACGGGCACGTCTGCCGTACCCCACGCCGTCCCCCTCCGAGGGCCGAGGGAAGAAACTGCTCAGGGCCTCTTGTCCACCAAAAGGGACGGCCTCCCCCACAGGACCGGCCGGGTCCGCTCGGTGGCCGCTTGGAATCCTCAGTTCGATTAGATTCTTTTTGTCTGTTGACAGGTAGAACTTTCAGAAAGAGACGTCTGGTCGACCTCCCTCCACTGAGCAGACTCCTAACTTGTCTTCCCTGTTTCCTCTGATATTTTCCTGTCCCGTGGGCCCCCTTAATTAATCGACCTCAGCTTCCCTGTGGCTGACTCTGGAAACCCAGCCACTGCGGGTGATCTGTGGGGTGGAGGAGGTGTACATAAATGACCTATGAGAACTGACATCCTCGGCACATTTGAGCGACCGGGTGGCCGCGAGCCTCGGACAGAGCGAAAGCCTCCCACCACCCATCCCGTGGTCTCGGGGGCGTGGGCTCTCGCTGGGCGGCGCCCCAACACCCCTTCGAGGACACAGAGTCGCCACAGCCACTTTTTCTTTTTAAAGCCCATATCAAAACAAGCATTTCCTCAGAGCGAAACTTCAAAACGCACCGGAGAACAATTAGGCGCCTTACGCCTCAAAGGGCACTTTAATTAAAAGATGTGAGGCCGTTTGAAGGGTGAGAACGAGCAAGCTGCACGCTGGCTTCGGAGAGGCCGCCGGCCCGGCTTTGAGGCCACCCCCCCACCCCGCGTCACGCGCGGATGTTCCAAAGCTGATCAAAGCCACATCACTGTCCACACCATCGGCACCTGCGGGGCAGAGCTGCCGCCCTGCATCCCTGAGGCTGACTGAAAGCTGTGGCCAGGTGCGTTCTGAAACGCAGACACTTTTGAGGTTCTCTGCCGCTCGGAGGAGGTTTCTCAGGAGCTCATCAAAGGTTTGGAGGGTAACCTGAGACGAATCATTTCCTAGGCAGCTGAGAGCCGCAAAGCTTCGGCCGAAGCAGAAAATTAAGTAACGGGGCCTCTCCATGCTTGGCGAGCTCCTTCTCGGGGCTGGTCGCAGCTCTGGCTGGCTGCAAAGGCAGGAGGGTCCCCCATGTCCGTTCGGCTGCCCGCAGGATTCCATTTCCTGGCGACGGAGGCTCGCCGAGCTGCGGCAGAGCCCAGCGATGTTAGAATGTCGCCATCAACGCCGTTGTTCTGGCCGTGGTTTCTCAGTGGTGGCTCGGACGCCGTCGCAAAGTCGGGGCTACGGGAGCGGCAGAGGTGGATGGCGTCCATCTGACGCACGTGTCTCAAACAGCCTCAGAGGCGGAAGCCGGTGCGGGCTCTGAGCGTCATCTTCGATCACGACGGGCCTTCGGGTGCTGGCAGGACGGGGTCGCCCGGGGTCACTGCTGCACCTCAGCGAACCTGACAATGGCTGACAAATGACAAAGCCGCGATATCCTGGGCGAGATTCGGGGGGACCTGGGGAGCTCTGTCTCGCAGTCTGGTTTAGCCGTGTCTGACTGTGGCCACGGCGTGCACACGGCGTGCACACGCACACAGACACGCGTGGGCGAGGAAGTCGCAGGCTTACCGGCGTGTGCCCAGTCAGGACGGAAAGAGGGAAACAGACTCCGCAGAGTTTTCGGAGCTGCACCTGCCCCCTACGGGGCAGCCATTAAAGGCCTATGAGTGAATGAATGAATGAATGAATGACGGAATGAATGAACGAAACTGTGATAAAGATGGCTCTTTGCATAATGGGCCTTTAGATGGGTAAGTGGGAAATACAGCTGCTGAACCCGGTCATCACTCGCAAAACCGGCGCCCCCAGCGCCCCCCGCGGCAGTGGTAACGCGCGCCCAGGTCCCGGTCCTGGCAGAGGAGAAACGCGCTGCACAAACGCACCACGCGAGAGGCCGTCGGCGAGCAGGCTGCGCAGCAAGTCGAGAGGCTACGAGGGGAGACGTGTCCTGTCTGCCGTGGCCCTACTGGGCCATGTCATCCACTTCCTTGCGGTGCATGTGACGAAGCGAAGCCAGCCTCCTGCCACTGTGACACGCTGTCTTTGTGGTTTTCCCCAGACCGTGGGAACGGCAGGGCTCCGTGCAGAGGGCCCGGGCCTTCCTCGTTCCATCGATTCTAAGGTGACCCTTCGCATTTTCACACCCTCCAGCCTGGCGTGATGAAGGTGTCTTGGCAAGTGTGTGGACGAGGTTGCTTTCCCAGCGCTGTGACCGGACGCTCGAGGGCGGGGCATGAGTCCCCGGCCGTGTGCTGAAAGCCTTCGCTGACGTCTGCGAACGTGGAGGCCGTCAGCCTGCGACACCACCAGGCGGCAGCTCGATGGCTCGGCGGGGACTTCTGAAGACGTCGGTTGAGAAGCCTTTTAAGAAATGCTTGCTTCTCAAACGTGGGAGGGTGACAGGCACCCTGGAAGCCGGGCTCATGGAAAACTCAGAGCTGACGTGACTCAGAGACGCCACACTCAACACGAGTGGACCAGAAAGTCCACTGTAATTTATTTTGCTTTCGCCCCCTTATGTCTCCACGATAGTCAAGTGACGAAAGCTGGAAGCTGGAAGAGATCGCTCGCTTCGTACAGAACATTATAAGGAAGAAAAACTGTGTCAGGATTTAAATGACATGTTTTTTTTCCCTTACTGCTAATCAAAATAATAGTCCATTTTATAACCTACGGCACTTTAGCTCCAAAAAATATGGTAATAGCAACATCCATTTATGTAAGAATGCAATTAACAAGGTATATTTTTTAAACACTGTACAAATACGTAATAAACTGCTAATTATCTTCCGGATTCACTTAGCAGACAAACACATACTCTAAAGAAGACAGTTCCCATTTCTTACAGGGAGTGTTTTTATATGATCGGTTTTCAAAGACTCCGCTTTTATGGTGCTGATAATTAAGTATTTGAATTTGAATTTATGTTGAGATCATGGCAGTGTCACGTGTAGTTATAAGGGAGACGGGGGAACCCCCTTACATGTTTCCCCCGGTACAGTGGCAGTGACTGGTGTCCGTCGCCCGGTCGTCGGATGGCCCCTGTGAAGGGAGAGGGCGCAGCGGAAACTCCCAGAAGCCCCCGGAGCCAAAACCCTCCTTTCGACACCCCGTAGTGTCCTGTGCGGCCAAAGTTGAGGCTAAGAACAGCTTGTCCTTTCTGTCCCCCTGGGAACTCCTACGGACGCACAGAGGAGCGGTGGCCCAGATGCCACATGATCCCAGCGCAGACGCGCGGCTGGGCCCCGAATGACCCACGAAGGCCCACGACCTCTGACAGCGGCGGACGACACTTCTGTCCTCTTGAATACTCAGTGCACTAGGAATTACGCCCGCTCGCGGCCATTCGGTTTGGGAAATCCGGATTTATCTAAGGAACCCCCCTGCCACCTCCGAGGCGGGTTTTATGATGACTCCCAGTGTGCACATGAAGAAACACACCCCGTGCTCACGGCGCTGCAGGATGCTACTGCGTGGAGGAGTCGCCATCACGTCTTCCTTTCCAGGGCCGGCGAGCGCGTGAGCTGTCGCCACGTCGGGCTACGTTCTCTGAGCTTTCTAGAACATACCTCTTCATGCCTTCTACGCGACCCTTTCTTCTGGAGTGGAATTCACGCAGAAGCGCGCCCGTTGGGTCAGAATCCACGGTCTTACCCGCCGCCGTGGTCTTGGCACAATGGCTGGGGGAGGTGCGGGGGGTCCGAGCGGCCGGATTTCGGCGGCAGGTGCAATTTTCATTCTGCAGCCAGAAAAAGGACTTGAAAGCCGAAATCTCCAGCCGTCCGTTTAAACGTCCAACCCTCCCGCTTCGTTCCGGCGATCGAACACCGACCGAGGAGCCGGGTTACGAGGCTCCTGCCTTGACGTCTGCCGCCTCCCGTGCCACGGTCATTTTAATCAGGGCGAGGACATCCGATCGCGGAGTTGGGAGCGCTTCCATTCCGTCTCGTCTGTCGAGCTGACGAGGGACACTCAGTTCCCATTCGATTACCAAGTGTTACCACAATCGCCACTGTTAACGCAACGAGCCTCTCGGCTCCTCAAATCTCATAGAAAACACCGATTCGATCTAATTGGCCAACAAGGAAGCGAGAGAGACGCTGGTTATTAACACCAGGAAGTGCCGACAACTGGAAATCATGACCTTCTCATGATCGTGTGTGTCGTTCTCACAATAAGTAAAAACGTTGACCCAAGGTCGCTTTCGCAGCACGGCATCTTGAGTTTGCCAGTCTTGCACGAACTTTAGAAAACTGGGCTCTTCTCACGAATATGTAGTTTTTGAAATAGTCAAAAATGAGAATTGGGGTGAAGGCACACTTAGACCCCAATCCAATCTCCTGAGACCCAGCTGTCCAAGGACGGGACAAAGGTCTTAGATTTTTTTCTTTTTCCTTTTTGATGGCTGTTGGTGCTGCTACAGACTATTTGCCCTTCAGCCTTTGGGTAGAATTGTCATCAGATCTGTCATTTCCAGCTTGTGGTTTCTGCTGATCTGGGTTGTTTCAGAGGCTGGAACCCACCCCTTCATCGCAAGGCGCTAACGACACGCAGGACAGAGGCTGTGCCCGTGAGGCGCTCGAGGCTGACTTGCCAGCCTCTGGGAGGAACCATCACAGCCACACCACAGAACTGGACCGCCAACAAGCTACTGCCACTGCCCCATTGGCCAGCAGGCTGCCCATCGAATCGCCAGCGTCGCCTTGAGCCGCCAGCTCCAGTCTGCACCAACACTAGAAGATGCCCCGGGCCCTGCCTCTCCTCAGGATCCAGCTCCAAACACACACTTGCATGTGTGCCTCTGACTGGGAAAACCTAAGCACTGCAAGGGCCTCTGGGAAATGTAGTTCTTCGCTGCTCAGGGGACGGAGAGAACACATATAAACCCCTGAGCCCGCAGCCTGGACTTTTAGAGACACTATCAACAGAAGCACGAAGTGACCGCTTTGTCGCCTTGTGCAAACCCTGCACTTTCACGAGTGAAGCCCGTACGTAACCTTCATGGAAGCTGAGATGTCCACGCATGAGGACAGTGTCCCCCCCGACTCCCACCGCCACACTGTGCATCAGAGCCACAGGGACAACCAAAAAAGCACAGATGGCTGAGTCCCGACTCCCAGCCACTGTGACCCGCTCCCTCTGGGTGGCTCAGGGCGTCCCTACACAATGCTAACAGCCCGCCAGGTAGGAAGGACACTGGCTAAGAAGGAGTGCCATCATCCGGGACCCGCGAGCTCCTGGAAACCACAGAGCTCCACGGAACGTGAAAGACCTTGTCACACTCCGGGCCACAGCTCAGCGAGAGGGGACACAGACGCTGAGACCTAGGGACGCGCCCCCGACCCCCGAACCCGGCAGAGCTCACACTCCTCACGGGCGGCGAGACGGGGCAGCCGAAGCGTCGCAGCTCGATGAGCAAAACCTTACGAAAAAAAAAGGAAACGTAGTATTCGGCCACCGGGCCAACTCCCGATCACTTCAAAGCGCTTATCGAAACTTTAAGGGTGAATGAGGCAAAACGAAACGAAGCGAAACCAAGGAAAAGAGACTAAAGACGGCTGCCGACAAACCTGCAAGGCCGTCTGGGGCGAATCTCTGAGAAAGTGGTATCCAAGCTTCTTCATCTTCGCGTCACAAAGTCTCACATCTCAGGGTCCCTGTGGGTCTGAGGAAACCAATGGATGACAGCACCCTGCCAACCGGCTCTGTTCACCCCTGACGGCCCAGGGCGTTCTGCACCCGCGCCCCCATTTCACTGCCTGCTCAAGGACAGATCCTGGCTACTCGGTGCGAGGGCCACGGACCAGCTTCCCACGGAACCGGGCAGAAGGCCTCTCAGGCCTACCCCAGACCCCCTGGACCATCTGCATTTCCGTTCTCGCCAGGCAACTGCACGCACGTGACTGTCTTGGAAGCACTGGAAAGAGCCACCCTAAGTTCCCGGCCATTTTTAGGCCACACGTGCTCATGCTGCCATTTTAAAGTACAGCAGCCTATTTAAAACTTCGCGGCGATAAACAAGGAAGCGGCTTCCCGGTTAGTTGGCCGCCGTGCGCCAGCGTACCCCCAAAGCCTGAAACTGCCCCATTCACCTCGAACCGCCTGCAACACCTCGCACCCTTGGCCACCACCCCCGACGAGCACTCCCAGTCACGTAAGTGCTTCTTACACACACCTTCTTACACACAGACTTACTGGGACATTTAGGGAGAAAACAGTTCTGTGCCTCGGTTACTCCCAGGGACCCGCACCTCCCCTGGCTGCTGGCTCGCCTCCCGCCCACCATCGGGCTCGGCAGCTCATCTCCGTCTGGCTGGAAGTTACGAGAACCAGACGGAAACTCCTTCTTCCATGAAACACGCAGCAAGGATTAGTCGGAAATGCGCGTCCCACCTCCTTGGCGGACAAGAGCGTAAGGGACAGCGGGGGCTGCCGCGAACATCTCCCCCTCTTATTTTCAGGTTTAATGATTTAGAGCTTGAATTGTTTGCTCAGAAGACAGACAATATCTGCTGCTGCGAATTTTACGACTGTGCATTAGGGAGAGAGGCAGGCGGCAGGCAGACTGCCAGCGCAGACTTAACACGCTCCTCGGGGAGAAGGGGCTGTATTCTGGGATCACCCCTGAAACCCCAACGCAGAGGCTTGGAAAGGCTCAGCGCATCGGAGTGGGTCTCCAAACCCCTCAATGAATTTCTGCAGGTGACAGGCCGGTTTGCGGTGCACACGGTCCCCAGGCCGGTTGGGACCAGCACTTCCTTGATAACTCAGCATGGCCCCGACCTGTGTATCAACCGGCTCAGGGAATGCGCGCACGCCTACTTCCCCGTCGCCTGGGGATGCCTGACGCTGAGTGGCACGCAGAACGTGCTCTGGACCGATTATGGAAACGCTGCCTGTTGCTGCAAAGGTTTTTTTGTACAAAAGCAGAGAGTGACTGTCTGTTTCTCAGGACTAGAGACATGAATTCAAATACTAATACAAATATGAACGCCAATCCCAACCGCAACCCCAACCTCAACTCCAACCCCAATCTCAACCGCAACCCCAACCCTAACGGCAACCCCAACCGCAAGTATTCTGTTCATGCTAATGTGAATATTCGTACTATGCTAATATTAACGGTAGTCTACAAATAAAACGACATCTAATGTAGATCAAGCTTTTACTACGTGTCCTAAACTATTTGAAGTATTTATCCATTTAATTTGCAAAACAAGTCTTTGAAGTAGAGATAATTACCATTCCCACTAGCAGATGAGGAAGCTAAAGCGGACAGCGTCTAGGTTACTTGTCCAAGGGCAAATGGCTGATAAACAGGACAGAGACTTGAAAACAGGTAGTTCGATGACGCCATAGTCGAGGCGTGTGGTTTCTCTTCTACTGCGGGAAACTTAAGTGCAACTGTGTCACATGGAAGACTCCCTGGGAAATGCTGAGATGGGAACATCCCTAACAACAGGCATTGTAACCGCCTCTGATGGCATCAGGGCCCCGCCTCCCACACCCAGGCCCCACCTCCCAACCCAGGCCCCACCCTCCCACAGCCAGGCCCCACAACCTGCCAGGCCCCGCCTCCTATATCCAGACCACCTCCCACAGCCAGGCCCCGCCTCCCACACCCCGCCCCCGGCACAGGTGGAGATGCAGGAGGACCCGCTGGGGAGGAGAAGGATTGTGTGGTGGGATCACCACCATTGTGCATCACGGACAAGCCTCCCTGTGCTTTGCTCACAGCAGACTCTTTCAGACTACAGTCTACACCAGCACAGTCGACATCAGCCCTGGGTAGCTCAGGGCCAAAGCAGAACTCTCCCTTATTGGAACACAGCATCCCGTTCACTACAGGTCATCGTGGCTCTCTGGCGTCACCATGGCCAAGCTGAGTCGCTGTGCCAGAGAGAACACGTCGCCCAAACCAAAGGGACTGACGCCTTGCTCCTTCTCGGGTCTGCAGTACCTGCCCGGGCATCCACGCCCCTCACCCCTCACCTCCCTCCATCCTGGGGTGCACCCCACATGCCAGAATCAGGTTTCTAATCTTTCCGAAGTTTCTAGAAATCCTGTAGTTAAAAAGCACAGACAACTGGCTTCAAGCACAAAGGAAACGTGAGTGTGTCTGTAACAGGTCAGACTGACGCTGGCTCTGGACGAGCAAGGAGCCAGGACTGACCTCTGGTCCATGAGTCCGGGCATCTGCAGAGGAGAACCCATGAGCTAGACTCGGGGCGGAGCCCCCCTGCAGGCCCACCTGGAGGCCCACCTGGAGGCCCACCTGGAGGCCTACCTGGAGCCCACCTGGAGGCCCACCTCACGCCCACCTGGAGGCCCACCCGGAGGCCCACCTGGAGGTGGCCACTTCACTCTTCTCCAATCTGCACTACAGGTGGCCACATGGGCCAAGTGCAGACAGAAGATTTTGATTTTTCAAGAGGCCGGAAGCCCATGCTCTCCGAGTCCCAGGAAAACACAGACGTCACCCAGAACTCCATCCCCAATCTGCCCGGTGTCTCAGAAACGGCATCCGCCTTGCAACCCCATAGAAATACTTTTCCTGACAGGATCGTCATTTTAAATCCATGATTACTTATGTGACAATGCCACCGGTTTTATCACCGCTTCCTCTTTAACAAGGCGGGACTGCAGATTGAATTAAACGGCTTCGGTCTCACGGTGGTTTTGTGGCAACGCCATTTTTCAGCAACGAGCCAGGAATGCTGAGCCACTGACTGAACCGTGTAATCTCAGAAAGATGTGGGGGGGGGGACCCACAAAGAAACAAAACTGGCCTCTGAGCCGGGAGCTGTCCGCTGTTCCCGTCCATCACAGTTTCTGCTCAGAAACATGACAAGGTTTTAGCCTGGCTGGCTGCTGCTTCCCTCAATCCATCTTTGTAAGAACCAGGAATACAAACCGTGACCGTGACAGGAGCCCATCAGAGCCGCCGGCCCCGGCTCAAACACCGCTTTGATGCTCAAGCACTGGACCCGGTCGGTCGATAAAATTACTGAGATCAGTTGGCTTCTAAACGACCGTGAGCGTTTTTCTCACCAGTGCCCGCTGGGGAAACGGCTGGACTCTTCTTGGAAACGTTGGTGCGAGGCGCCTGTGCAGGATAAGAGATTCGTGGATCCGGGCCATCCCGGGGTTGGGGGAGTCACAGGTGTGTCCTCGGGGAAGGACTCAGAGAAGCAGGGACACAGCAGCACAGAGTCCAGGTGACATCCAGGCTTGGTGGCTCTGAGGAGCTAAATCACACGCATGTGACGCCTCTGGTATATTCGATGACATGTCACATCGTAACGGCCCAGAAACAGGACAACATGTGGTACGGTTCCACGTACATGAAACGTCCAGAAAAGGCAAATCTAGACAGAAAGCGAGTGTGTGGTTGTCCGGGGTTGGGGGTGGGGATGAGATGGACGGCAAAGGCTCGGGGGGCATTTTGGGGGTGACAGAGTGTTTTAAAATTGGACTGTGGTGATGCGCACACGACTTTGTCAACCTACTGAGTCACCGAATAATACACCCAAAACAGGTGAGCTCTGTGAGACGTAAATTATGCATCTGTAACGCTCTTGAACAATAATTGACCTTGAGACCCTGTCATCCACCTGCCGTGCCTCTAAGTACCCCCAAATTATCTAAGCGTGTCCACCACCAGGTACACTTGGAGACTCAAAATAGAAATTAGCTTTTATCGTGGTAAATTAGAGTATCGTTTTTTTATCCGTTCGATTGACGCAGACCGAGACGTCTGACAACGTTCAATGCAGCAAGAATGAGAAATGCTCTGGTGTAAAGCGGGCGGGATGCTGAATGGTGAAAGCCACTTCCGAGAGGAATTTGGCAGTATTTGGTAAAACGGAAAATATACATAACCTAGAGCCGAGCAAGCCTCTAGTGTCTACCTGGAAGAAACTCGTCATCACGTACCCGTGGAGATGTGCGCGCCAAGGCTCAGTGCTGCAATGTTTACCTCAGAGAGAAGGAGGAAGCGACAGAAACGCCCAAACGGGCAAACGGGAGCGTGCGGCTCTGCCTCCGCGGTTCGCATCCACGAATATGTCGGTGCATACCCGGCCGCCCACCTACGCACGAACAGGGCGGCCTAGACCTGCATCCTCACACGCGAGTGTATAAATCAACCTCAAAGACGGATTCACTAAGAGAACCGCGGAGCAATTATGTGTAGTGTCATTATTTAAAATGAAAGTCAATACAGATTTATGGAAAATTCAAAGGCAGACAGCACGCCAAGGGCAGAGGTGCACAGTGGGACAGGGGCAAGGGGACGGGGTCGGAGTGGCCGCTGCGGCAGAGAGTGACCGTCTCCCACGTTTCGTTGCCCCCCCCCAGTTAATGACAGAAATGCCTGATTTGTAAACTGGGCATCTGGCCGGCTGCGCTCACTGGGTGCCACGTGGTCGGCACAGACGTGTGACCGAGTTCAACCAACAGAAGATGAGAAAAGATCATTTGTGCGATTTCAAGGTCACATCCCTTTGCTTGTGGCCACCTCCTCTTTCCCGCCCCACCAACGAGGTGGGGACGCGACGGTGCTGGGCCGCTGGTGTCTGTGTGGACGAGGACGCCGTGCAGGAGACTGCAGGACGCAGGATGGAAGGCCGCGTGGAATGCACCTGCCGTCCTCACCTGGCGGCTTGGCAGCTGGGACTTCTACACGACAGGCAAACCTGTTACCTTGTTCACACGCTGCTAATGATTCTCAGGGCGTCCGAAGCCAGCAGTTCCATGATGCGGCACTTTTTAGGGAGGTAAGATATGTCTACAGAGTTGCTTCCATGTCGCTGTCATGTCTCGTGCCTTCTGGAAACTTCTAAATGTATCCAAGGAAATATGAAGCCGGTCACGTTGCGTGTACGCCTGACGTTGCGCCTGAAGAATTGTTCCCTTAGGGGTGTGTCACGTAAACACACTTATTGGGCTACAGGTGAATCTACTCAATGTGTCCCGTCTTCTCTGAAGCCCTGAGCGGAGAAACGGCCTGTCCCTAACCTCGCAGGAACGTTGACGATGTTCTAGTCGTTTAGATCCACAGCACAGAGAGAGGCCATACGCTGTTTTCGGCGGCTCAGTGGCACAGTTCCCCTCCCTACAGGAAGTGCGGTGGCTGCTACAAACCTCTTCCAACGGCCATTTATACAGTCCCCGTGGCCCCGCAGCTCGCCAGAGTCTCAACTCTCTGGGGGACAGACTTTGCCAGGCCCGCCGCTCGCCAAGGCTGCGGGTGCCGCTTAGGGTCCAAGGGCAGATTTAAACCTGGGTTGAATGGTGTCCTCGGTGTGCAGGGCCGTCCCTGCCACACCCACCCTAATCACGTTACGCATTTAGCCGTTCGGACAAACGCCGTAAAACCTCGTGGAACGCGGCCCCGGAGGGCACACGGCGTGGTAGCCGTCGAAAGCTTGATTTACCGCTTTCTCGGTTGGGTGGAAATGACGACGTTAAGCCCGTCCTGGGACTGAGGATACGCTGCGGAGAGCACCTGGGGGCGGGGCTTCAGGGAAAACAGCGGTCGCCATGTCCCTGCCCCCTGGGGCCTGGAGACGGGCTCCACGTGGTCAGCGACCCACCCGCCAGGCTGCATGTGTCTCGCCAGCGACTCCTCCGTCCTGGCTCTGCCAACGCGTCCTTTCCCAAACCGCCTGCCCCTGACGGTGGGGCTTGGCCGTGATGTCTGGTCCCGAGAGCTCACACCTGCTTTGGCCACGCCAGGCTTCACATTGGTCCATCCTGGGCCGGGCAGCCAGAGGCTCCGAGAAGGCAAAGCTGGCCCTGGACGCAGACCTGACAGCCCGGCAGCCGGGCACTGGTGTCCGGGGCCAACGCCCTGCCTCCTGCCTGGGCAGGTCGTGGAGAGGCAGGTGCCTGTTGCACCTGAAATCAGGGGAAGAGGTTAGGAGCTGAAAGAGGCTTGTGCCCCGGGAGTGACGAGGAGGCCCAGAGGGGGGAATGAGGAAAGGTCCTGACGGGCTGGTGGGAATGAGGCGGCGAGGCCCCGGCTCCAAGGTCAGCGAGCGTCCAGGCGCAGACGCATCCGCCAAGAGAGTGGACGTCCTGTGTGAACTTGGAGCAGGCGCCGGACGCCCCGCCCTCCCACGGGTCACCGCGGGCCTCACCCCTCCGTGCATGGGAGCCGCCCGGCTATGCTGACCGTGGCACTGCGTGTCCTGCCTGGGGACCCCCTGACTCGACGCTGATGATGCGCTGTCCGACGGAAGGAGGGTGGTATGAGTCACACTTTCTTGAAGAAAAACTCTTGGGGGAAATGTATCATCTTGATGCCAACTTAAATATGCAATATTTTTCACATTAACTGCCGGCTGTTCCATTTGAGTGGGAAAGTGACCGACGTCTTCGCGGGGAAAGCGCGAGCCATCTCGTGCTGGTCATTTAGGAGGCATTCGACGGGGAAAACACACGGCATGACGAATCCCATCTGGCTCGGCGCGCGTGAGCGAAGCCTGGCCACACACGCTCATGTCTTCCTAGGACATGTCCCCCCTCTGGACCTGGCGCGCTGCTCCTCCCTCGCGGGACAGGCCGGAAGGCCCCCCGACCCCACCCCCCTCAGTTTCCGGTCTCTGCAGCATCTGGCCACCCCGTCACTGTCCACCGTTTACGTGCGAGGGGTCAGCAGAGGGTGTGCACACGCGGGGACGGTGCCAGCCCCGCCCCGCGGGCCAGCCGCGATACCACGCACGTTGTACACGC
Organism: Pteropus medius; assembly: GCF_902729225.1. Lineage (NCBI taxonomy): Eukaryota > Metazoa > Chordata > Mammalia > Chiroptera > Pteropodidae > Pteropus > Pteropus medius. The sequence goes on along the minus strand of NW_024348242.1, from coordinate 1,618,435 downwards.
CGCCCCGGTGAACCCTCCTGCGAACTGCGGGAAGGCAGGGCGCTGCCCGTGTTGTGTGGCCGGCCGCAGGCGGGGCGCACCCCCTCCGCCCGGCTGTCGGGGGGACGTGTGCCGCTGACTGAGTCACCTTTCCCACGTCTACACGCCACACCCGCTTCTGGCATTTCCTGCTGTTCCTATTTGGCTAGAGAATGACAGGGAGACAGAGAGATGGGAAACCCTTCGGGGCGCCTTGATGTCAACAGCCCCCCTTGAAGCCTGTCCTCAAGGCTCCCAGGTATCCGACTCCCGTACCAGAATCCTGCATCCCTGTGAGGCTGTTCAACTCCGGCCTGAGGACACGCTCGCTAGGGGCCGAAAGGAAGACGGGCTGCCGCGGTCGCTCTGAGAAGCTGCTCTGGGAGGCGGGGTCACCGCACGCGACACAGAGCTACGAGACCCCCGTCCTCGGAAACGCTCGCTCTCGAGGACTCGTCGTGCCTCGGCCCTTCGGTTCGGGGTGGGCAGGTGACGAATCCTAACCAAGGGACAGAGAAGCCTTCCCCGGTGGCCACGACGCTGAGGGGCTCGGCAGGGGCTCTGGTGGGACAGCTGCTGTCCTGTGACACTGGAAGCTTCGTCTGAAACCAAAGAGCAGAGACACGAGCATCTCGGCCTGGGGGAATTTCTTACAGTGACTGGTCGGTGTTACCTCCGAACGTCCGCGTTTATACCCCGGCGACGTCGCCGTCTTGTCTGGTTTGCGTGGGGCAGTCGGTCCCGGGCTCTCCGAGAAGGCCCAGCCCCCAGCACCTTCACCAGCACTGCAGCAGGACCTCTGTGATCCGGACTCGGTGCTAGACACGCTTTACCGGAGGACTTTGTTACGTAACCAAGAACCTCCACCCGGAAGGCGCTCCCAGACCGGCTGGCCGCCCCAAGGACAAAGGTCCCATGGCGTGGCGAGTCTATCGCTTGCCGGCGAGGGCCTGTCGGGCGAGGCCGCCACCGCTCGGCCGGGATGCTGAGAAACGCTCTCGTCAGAGGCTAGACACACGCGTCAGACGGCACGTCACCTCCCTGAAGGACGGGGGGCCGAGGGCTGCGATCTCGGTGCAGACGCTCGGCGTGACCGCGGGGCACTCGGGGCGGGTGATCCGTACACGCCCCATCGGTGCGTGTAAAATGCATGTTGACCTGAGACAGGTCAGCTCACACGTGCCGCTCAGGGACGCGTCTTCCATGGCGAGTGTGACACACTCGTAATGGGGGACACGGTCAGACAGAAGCAAGGCCCCCGCCCCAAACGACCTCGCTAGGCTCCGTGACGAGCATCTACCGGGCGAGACGGGGCGACGAGAGGCCGGGTGCCGGCCGCAGCATCCTGCCGAGGGGCACGGGGACAGAAGCCCTACGAGACGGCCTGCGTCAGGGCAGTGCGTGCTATGTGAACGAGGAGGAGGGCGTGACGAGGGCGAGTCAGAGGCTGGTCCGGTCGGGCGAGGGCCGCACGCGGGGAAGGGCCACCTCGGACGTCAGAGAAGCCGCTCTTTGCCTTGAAGGCACGTACAGCGCACACGCATGTTCACGTGCATGCACACACGTGTGCGCGCACACCAGGCACACGCGCCACACGCACCGGCAGCAGACGGCAGAGGCTGGGCAGCGCGTCTGCCTGTGTGACCGGGCTCCCGTGGGGACAGCGGCCGTGCCACCTCCAGCAGCGAGGCTTCCGGACACAGACACAGGACACCTGGTCCCGTTCCCGGACCCTGAACTCTCCTCATGTGGTTTCTCTCTGCTCTGACCCGCCTGGGTAGCAATGGCACTGACTCTCTTTTTAACGATGGCCCTCGTGGATAAAGTGACAGGCCCCTGGCTCGGGGAAAAGCTGCTGCAGGAAAAGCCGACTCGAAGGGACCCTCCAGAAACGAGGACCTGACGTTCCAAAATCAACAATAGGAAAGTTTTTTTAAAGGTTTGATTAAGACGTAAACTACGAAGCTAAAATCATTAAAATAAGTTTGCTTCACATTTCTTCGGCAAAATTTAGGTGGTAATTGCAGCTATAGACTGACTCTCAGAAAAAACGAAGGCTAACTTTTTCTCTAGTTAATACAATTCATACAGAGGCTAAAAATGTTAGCTTCTTCAGTACAAGTATTTAAAATGCAGCACAACTCCATCATTGGAACCCTTAAAAACCAGCCTCCGTCGGCCTCTGAGACGCTCCGAGCAGAAGGCACATGGCTAAGCTTTACATCCATGTGTGTATCTCATTAGAGAGAAATTTAAAAAATACCCCAACGACCGTGCTGGAATGGTTCGCAAGGTCGCCCTGTACAGATGCCAAACTGGTAAACACGTGACGGCTTCTGGATTTTAAAGGCGGTGCTGCCGACCGATCTCTCCCAGAGGAGCCTTTCCTGGCACCCTGCTGGCCCGGCCCGCTTTGTTCTTACTGCCGCCCTTGTCGGCACGGCCCCCATGTCACACTGTCCTTGCTAACTGTCAGCGACTGCCGCAGGGCGAGCCTCCGGCCTGTGTCCGCTGAGCGTGGATTTTTGGCGCCCGTGGCTGCACCGCAGAGTTCGAAGCTTCCTAATTTCCTGGGAGGATGTGTCTCTCTTCCTATGCCTCTTTTACGGAACATCCCACCTGTTCTTAGCACGTGTTCTTCTCGACGAACTTGAGAACGATGTTGTTACTTTTCTGCACACCGTTCGGATTTTAACGAGCATAATATTGCACAGGTAGATTAATTTGTGGGGAGTCGACTACTTTTCGATATTCGCTTTTTAAACAAAGCATCGTCCAGGAACGTGGAATGCCACCCCAACGCCTTAGGCCTCGTTTGTTATCCCTGAGCAAAGCCTGGGAATTTTCTGCATATCGTCAGCAAACGACTGTCTCTGAGATTTTTCTTGGGGACATTAAAGTCTCACACGAGCAATTTTAACACCATCGAGAGTCAGTGGAAGGAAAAATTGTGACGTCTGCTCTAAGTTGTCTCCTGGCCTCTGGGGTCGCAAACCCCTCTGAGGATACGACGAGGGTTGTGACACTGATGAACTCCGTGCACATACGTGTGTGTGCATGTGCATGTGTGTACATGTGCACGCGCACACGTACACGCGTCGCACCGTGTCAGAGTCTCACGAATCCTACAGACTGCACGCTGAGGAAGCCTTCTGCAACGGCTTTCTAAGAGGAGGGGCTCACACGGGTGTGCGGAGGGTCCCCCTTCCCCTCAGTGACCATCGCGTGCGTGTGCCTGACGGCAACTTACCTGCGTCTCTCTTGGGAAGAAAGAAAAGGCAAGAACAGGGGAACGAGGCGGGGAGTCTGTGCGCCTGGCCTCACGCACTCTGCCCGCCCGCTCACCTGCTCACGGGGACGCGTCCCTGCTCACGGTCAGCTCCGTTCCAGAGACAAAACCCCACGTGAGACGCTGTCGCCCTGTGCGTGCCGGGCCCCTGGCGGGTGACTCGCGGATGGGATCTGGGAACGTCCCGCGGATGGGATCTGGGAACGTCCCGCGGATGGGATCTGGGAATGTCCGCCTTTGCACTCCGGGAAGCTCGTGTTTCACGGAGGTGAGGGAACCGCTGTGTTGCTTGGACGTCTGTGGAAGGAGCAGCAGCTCCCCGCACGCGGCACGTGGAAACCCTGGGAGCTCGTTTCAACGCTGCGCGGCTCCCTACGTGTACATGACTCAGACCGCGGAGCTTCACAGCACGCGTGACACAGTAAACCTCACCCGCTCACCTGCTCAGCCCGATGCGCACGCGGCAGCAAAGCTCAAACGCCCGGACGGCTCCCGACGGCTCCGGAAGCCGGGCGCGTCCGCGAACGCGTGGACAGAGGCCGGTATCCTCCGAAATGCCGCGGGAGGCTGACAGGCCTTTGGAATCAATTTTTTTAAAATATATTTTTATTCTTCGCTATTTTCATAATGAACGTTCAAATGACGAATGCCATTATCGGAACGAGCCATGCGGTTACTTCCGCTGGCAGAGGAAAGGGGGCCGAGCACGGAGACAGGACGCAGACGCGTGTGGATGGACAATGAGCCCGGGAGAAAGAGTCTGCGTGTTACCAGGTGTTGACGTCACGTGGCGTCACCGCTGGTGACTCCAGCTCCAGCCCTGGACCTGGGGGTGCGGGGTGCTGCTTGCCAGCTGAGGGGACCGTGCTCCCTGGGGCAGCCGGTCACCCTGGGGATTGACTGACACCTGACAAAGGGCACGGCCACGTCCAGTCTCAGAGGGACGGTGCCTGGAAAGGGCTGACGCTGCCCAGCTTGCTCCGTCGGTCACCGTTTTGCGAATCGGCACGCGCCGTCAGAAAGACCGGCCGCTCACGACGAAGGCGCGGGCGAGAGCCTCGTGACGAAGGGAGGTGCTCGCGCCCCCGGGGGCGGGCTGTTGTCACGGGGTTTTATGTCCTCTCGTCCTTGGACGACCTGGCCGGAGCACACGCCACCTCGCTTTCAGGTGTGGCGAGTCCACGTCCCTCGCCCCAAGTAGGAGCTGATTCTCTCATTTTCCCGGTGAGAATATGTCTCCAATGTATGTTCCGCCCAACGGGACACATAATCCCTCGGGGATATAAACGAACTCGTCAAACACTCAGCATGACTGCGTAGGGTTAAGGCCCTTCTGCTTCCGTTTTCTGCAGACCGCTGACACCTGTGACCATTTCTCTACGGGGCCCTCGGCCCCTTTTCGTCTCTGGGCCTCCTCTAACTCGGCGGCTGCTTTCCCAGGATGCTCCCGTGCGCTCGCTAGCTCGTGCCACCCTACTCACCTCTCTCTCTGGATTTGGAGCCGAGAAGAATTGTCACTCGGCTGCGGATTACAGAGGAATGCACCCCCACCGCCCACCAGGACCTGTCTGCTGCTTACGCTGGTTGCTTTTACAGTCCTGTCCCTGGTTTGTCACATATGTTCTGTGTGTGTTTCATATATGTGACAATCAATCAATATGGCAAATGCTATTATAGAGGTTTTGGACAGTGGGCTATTGAAATACGTACGTATATGTTATGTGTATATATATGTATATATATATACATACTTTTTTTTTTTAATTAAAAAAAAAAAACACTCATTTCTTTGCAGAGTCCAAGTTGCTACCTTTACCAAAATGTGACACTGGGCTCTCTCCCAAAGCGTGAACTGCTGGGATGAACGGACTCGTTTTTTTCAGGAACCCTCTTGCTAGCCGCCCATCCAAAATCTGTGTCCCCTTCTCCCCGTTAAAAGAACCGTCGCTTCGTTGCCGACGCGGGCCGGGGCCGCCCGCCCGTGGCGTCGCGTGCTGCCCTCTCGCCCTGAGTGCCGACCCCACCCCCTCCTTCTCCCGGCAGAAAAGGAGCAGGGAGGGAGGAGGTGTCTCAAAAGCAAGGGGACGAAAGTCACAGGCTTGCGCTGGAAGAGCGGGAAGAGGGGCCCGTCTCCGACATTGAGGACACCGTGAGGACACCAAGGCACCCATCCCGGGCGGTCTTCACCCAGACCGACTTCTTGGTAAAAATCGTCCTCTATCGGGTCACATGACAGTAATCCGGTTTCTGCCACGTAGCCAGACTAAATAGCTAACAGATAACTTCTCCGGATATTTAATGTTACTTTGACATCGACAGTCCATGTAGAAAGTAAGCTAAGCACCCCGCCCCCCCAGTCTGGGCATCAGACTCGCCTGCTGAGAAGATGGGGTGACTGGAGCACGCTAGAGAAATGCAGGCTGTTCAGGGGAAGTGAGGTTGACCCCTTTCTTGGCAAGCATCCTTCCAGAAGCCGCGGGCTTTTGAGCACGATAACTCAGCCCCTCGAGGCTTTGAGCTCCAAGGACACTGACCGCGCGTCAAGAGCTCTGCTGCGTGCAGAAGGAGCGGGAGCCCCCACCTCGACCTCGGAGGGCCTTCGCTCCGCCTGTCCCGGGGGAAAGGCGATCAGACACCTCGGCGGACGCCAGACAAAGGTTTCGGACGGCGAGCCACCGAAACCCAAAGAAAGGAGCGATTCTTCCCTCCACAGAGCTGGAGGAATTAAGTATTTGGAACAGCTCCGCCGGCTGTGAATTAACAATGCCCCGTGCTCAACAGGCCCTCACGGAATGTCTTCTGAATAGAATTAAAATATCGGACCGTACGTTCATCCGGAACACAAGTACACACATCTGTGAGGGCCCTGGCACCACGAAGCTCCATTATGAAGAGTCCCCGTCAAGTCACTTGAATTGCACTTGTTTGCCTGGCCAGCCCTCCTCCGCCGGCGCCCGAGAGCCCCCTCGGCTCTCTCAGGGAAGACGCGGACGCCGCGATATTCTCTCTCCTGACGCCGCACGCATTTGCCTCTCAGCGCCTGTGACATCGGAAGGGACGTGTTGTTTTGTGCTTGTGTTCGGTGTCCATCGCTCTGACGACACGGCACCCTTCGTCGGGGAGAGAGCTGGGCGCCTGGCTCACCGTTCCCCCAGCGCCAGGCACAGCACACGCCGGATAACCGTGTGCGAGATGAATAAACAAATTTGCGGAACGTTATTTAATGCGGCCACCACCGGCGCACACTTCGATCACCTTCATTAACCTGCCCGGCTGTGCGGCCCTGTCACAGCCGTCCCTTCAGCGGGTGACGGTCCGCGCTCGGCCAGCGGGGCGGGGGCGGGCCCTGCTCCTGCACGTTGCTGAGCGGCGCCCCATGCGCGTGCTGACACGCTGTGCCCACCCCTCGGCCGGGTGGTGGACGTCTGTGCTGTCCCATGTCCGGCCCTCGTGGGCAGTGGCGCTGAGCGTGTGCTCCGTGAGGACGTGGGTTCTGCGTCTCTCGAGCGACACCTGGCACTGGGACCGCTGGGCCCGTGGGAAGTTCGCGCCGATGCGTGAGGGCGCGTCGAGGCTTCCGAAGCGGCTGCACCCTCCTCCGTTCCCGCCGGTGATGCGGGGTGGGGTGGGGGGGACGCAGCAGCACCGTCCCCGAGCCCACGCCCTCTGCTCCTGCTCTGGCCCTGGTCACCGTGCCTCCCGGGGCCTCCCAGGTTTTGTCACAAAACGGTAAAATTAAAGTGCACCTTTCTCTTGAATTTCACATTTCTGAAAGAAAGTGAATCCTGTCTCTTTTCTATAGGAGGAAAATAAAATAATAGCTCTTCGGGTACCGCAAAGCAATAGGGATCACGACGCTGATGGTGCCTCAAGGAGCATTTTCACGTCACTTGCCGTATTAAAAAATTTTCAGATGTTAATTCCCGCCGAGCTGATCCCAACGCACTGCGGCGCCCTGTCCCGGCCCCGCCGTTCGGCGTTTCCCCCCCTCTCTAGGGTTAATGGGATTCTCCGAACGGGCCATTTAAGCCTCGATAAACATTTATACCTAACAGTCAGCGTTTTCACATACCCAATAAACAAAAACACGAAACCCAGGAGGGCAGAGCGGATACAGGGATGGAACCGAAGCAAAGCATAAGGAAAGACGAGAAAACCAACAACCGAGAGGCCGACGGGAGGTGATCAGGGCCGAAGACGCTCTGCGTCTCTCAGGTGCCCTGAAGCGCCGGTGTTTAGAGTGGGTGATTTCGTGACTGTCTAAGGCGAATAACCCAGCATCCAGATGTGGTTCACACACACGTCACAACACCACAGCATCTCAGGATAGAACACTCAGAAACACCTGCCCTCAGAAACCAAAAGCGGAAAATGAAAACCTCAGGGCCCAGGTGTGAAATTTAAATGGCGACCGGAAGGTTTCGGGTTCGTGATTTCCCGTCCCGCAGCTTTGCGGCTCGCGCGATACGTGCTCCGGGATTCTTAACGTGCGTTACTGCTTGGTGGGGCGGGGTTCCGGCACTTGCACATGACAGACGGGATCCACACGGAAACTGGTTTTTATTTATTTTTTTAGCCCTAGGACGCAACCCAGTTCTCCATGGCTGCTCAGCCCCCACCGGACGGAGCCACGGAGGCTGATGCCAAACACTAATTGGCTTAAGGAGACTTTATGCTTTTTATGTGTGTGCAAAACTTGTGTATTTTCTCAAGGGAAAAGCTATTGGTTTTCATCACCTAGTACTTACCCATGAGAAAGCGCCTGATGGGAACAATAAACTCGTGTCACCAGCGGGGGCAGGGGACAGGAGGGGGACCGGCTTCAGCAGAGGCCGCCGAAATGCTCTCAAAACGTGGCCTGGGCATGGCGCCCGTGTCTTCGACGCAGAGGGCTCCGTGGGAGCAGCTGAAGTGCGGGCACTGCCACGTACCCGCAGCCCACAGTTCCCACGCCCCGCCACAGGCCGAGCCGCGGTGTCTGGGGCAGGTGACACCGCACGGGTGCGAATCCCGCCCTGGACTTCCCTGGAAGACCGGCCGCTGCCCGGGCCGTGGTCTGGGCACAGCTGCCTTCACGCATCTAGTCTGTTTCCTGCAGCTCGCGCTGATTTCCGGCTCCCGACCCCACGTGTCTGTCCCACTGACACTTAGCTTGAGGGTCCCTCCCCAGCCCCTAGGGAGGTGGAAGAAGGGACATGTGGTCACATTCGTTTTTCAAAAGGCTCAAGCTTCCACGTCAGGAAGATCTTCCGACAGGTCCACGTGCTGGAGAGGACGTGGAGGGTCTGGGGTGACACGCTGCAGGGGGTGGGGGCGGCGTGGTCACACGGGGGTGGGGGCGGCGTGAACGGCAGCCTGGCTGGCGCCGCAGACCATGGAGGGCATCAGAGCGTGAAGACGCAGAGATCGTGACTCGTTTCCCGCAGAGAAGCAAGAAGCCAGACAGGAAAGGGCAGCTGACGAAGCCCCCGGCGCCGGGCTCTCTCCAGCTCCTGCGACGTGAGGGCAGAGGGGACTCCTGCCCCGCAGCGCTGGGGTGGCTGAGAGGTCGGACTTGGAGCACGACGTCACGGACCCAGCGCGGACCCAGCGCGGACGCCCAGGCCGTCTCCGGAGACGCTGGCTGCATCGCACGCACGTCCGCTCAGCCCCTCCGCTCCTCTCGGACGCTCGGAAAGTCCAAGTCACTCGGCGCCCGCACGGTTCCACGCGGAAGCGGATGCCCGGGCTGGCAGGTGGCCGGTGGGAACGGCGTTGACCGAGGTGGGGGTGCGTGAAGCCAGGGGAAGGGACGTTTGCAATGGAAATGACCGACTGGACCAAGAGCGCTAAGCCCCGCTCACGTGAGTTCTTCGGCCGGGATCTGTATGTGTCCGTCCCTGTCACACCCAGAATCCTCTCTGGGATCGCCAGAGAGAATAATGAATTAACGGATTAATGAATTAACGGATTCGGAGTCTCGTTAGGAAATACAGTCTCTGCCTAGAGTTTAAAAGAGAGAATTCAGTCCAGGGGCTAGTTCAGGAGACGCTGGACGCTCCCTTAGACGTACGACACTATGGGAACTTATCTGTCTGTCCCGCACCTGTCTGTCCATCACCATCTACGTCGCCGTCGTCTCTCTCTCCGGCCGGCACTCACGCAGGGCGAGCGCCGGGGTGGCGATTCCTTTGTTGGAAGTGGCAGTTGTGTCCGCCAAGGTTCGACCAGCGCGTCCAGCCCTGGCGCCGAGCAGCCGTGAACCGTGGTTTGGACACAAATGCCTCCGACACGAGCCTGCTGTTAGCACACGGCATCATTTGACTCACTTCCGGTCGAAAAGAGGCTAATCTGAGCGACGAGACCTGTCGGGGACCCCGGGGCTCCATGTGCCCGTCACAAACACAAACCCTGGTCTCTCTCGCGGGGTCCGTGCCCTCTTCCCGACACAGGGCAGGGGACACCCGTGCGCTCGGATTCCCGACCTGCTGCTCCGGCCCGGACTGAAAACCCAGCACCCCAACCCCAGGCATCTCTTTTCTTTAAAGAGCTATTTTTACCTCGGTAAACAGTCGGCCTGCACCCGCTTAGTATTTTTATTAAGTCGAGTGGCTTCCTTTACTGCTGCACATTCACTTTTGAAGGGAAGCTTTCTGGCACCACCGTCAAGTGACAGACAGCTGGCGGCATTTGCCATAGATCGAAGGAAGACTCAACAGAGCCGAGAAGACACTCGAGCGACGTCATCAAGTGCTCTAAGTGCTCGCTGCGGCCCCCACGGCTCTGCCTCCGTGCACAATGACGGACGCGGACGGGAGCCACCCTGGGGTCAAACGGCCTCTCTCCGCGAGGTCATCCGAGTGCTCCCCCGACACCAGCTCAGCGCCTGTCGGGGAGGGACACTGCGCTAGACGAAGCTTTCTGGTACACGCAGCAAAGTCTGCTGCCTCGGAACCAACGCCCGGACCCGGGGACCTTGGTTCTGCGCTGTCTTGGCCGCTAGCGGGCTGTGAGGAGCCGGGCCCCAGTCACCTGACTCGTCAGAGTCCGCACGGCGTCCCCTGGCCTCCCGCCAGCCACGAGCCCCTCGGAGGCGAGAAGCGCACTATTTCCCCGCGTCCGCGAGCTGCGGTCTGCGGAATGTCCCCGGGACGCCTGGCGCTGGGTAGGCGCTCCACGCACTCACGCCGAAGGCACGAGGGAGCTGCGCCCGCTCCGGCCCGCGCTGAGCGGGTGGGTCACCCGCCCCGTGCTCTACAATGACACGCTGCAGGCGCCACCGTGCGTGCGTCACAGGCGAGGGGGCCGAGGCCGGGGCTGGGCACACGACGTCCTCAAAGAGCATAACAGGACACGGAGCAGTACATTCTCACGTGTCTTTGTGAAAACCTCAAGCCTCCAGGGAAAACAGGGAGAGACATCCAAACGCCCGCCGACCGTGCTGCTGGCTTTAAACAGTGGCCCCTGCTCGGCCGTCCTGGCTCCTTGTGATCCGGAAAGGCTGGTGTCTGAATCCCAGTGGATCGGCATGTGAGCTCCACACCGTGTCCCCAATTCAAGTGCCGAGAGGCTCCCGGGGTGGGAGGGTGGCGGTGCTGGAGGCGGGGTCTTGGGGAGGGGCTGAGGCCGCGAGGTGCCCCCGTGAAGGGGATCGGGAGAGCTCCCCAGCCCCGGGCACAGGACACGAAGGTGGCAGTCCATACCCTAGAGAGGGCCGACACCAGACCTCGGCCACGCCCGGACCCGATGTCGGATCCCTCACCTCCCGTCGTGTACAAGCCCCCCGGTCTGCGGGGCTCTGTGACGGCCGCCCAGGGCCTCGGACACCCGAACACAGCGCTGGGAACACGCCACGAATCAAGTGTTTCCAAATAATCGAAAGCAGTAAGACATGCGTTCCGTGTCTGACAAAAGCCAGGTGACACCCACCTCGCACTTAGCAGCGGGTCAGACAGTGGGGAGACTTTACAGCCCCCCGCCCCGCTCCATGCAGGCTGACGCCCCTGCTTCTTATCTCTGACAAGTGAGATGTCACTGTCCGCGGTGGGAGGGGGCACGGCCGCTGGCATTGGAAGGTCCTGGGCTCAAGCCCGGGTCATCACCGCCTCAGTCCTCGACCCTTATCTCTTAAGTGGTGACTTTTTAAAAAAAATCAACTTCATAAAAACCCTGAGAATGCGTTAGTTGATGTCTGTGACGGTGCTTCACGCTGGCCGGGGTTCCATTAAAAACCACGTAACCGGCCCGATCCACTTCTAAGAGCCATGCGGAGTTGGGGGACACGGCAGTGCAGCCCCCGCCACAGGTGCTGGGGTGTCGGAGGCTCGGCGCATTGGGGAAGCAGCCGGCACGCGGCCTGATGCTCCGATCTCTGCCCGGGTCTGGGATGCTCCTGACGAGGGGCCAGAGGTCGAGTGCTGCTGAGCGCGTGGCCAGCCCTGCTCCGCAGGGGGCAGTCGGGGTGTTCGCCTGGGCCATGACGGGGGCCCGCGGCCTGCCACCCGTGTCGGCCATCAGGGGGACCCGTGCACCCCGCAGATGCCACCCATGCCGTGCCACCTCTGTGAGAACAGATGCCAGCCGGGAGTTGAGTCCCCCTGGTGGCACCAGCTGGCGGTCACCACGTCTCTACGACTGTGCCATCCTCCACCAGGTGAGAGGCCTCACATGGGGCTGGCAGCGGGAACTTCCTGCTGGACAGTTCCCCGCCCCCCCCCACCGTGCTGGACACCAGTACAGTACACGCACTGGGGACCCTCGGCCGCTGTGTGTCCCCTGAACAAACGCAGCTGCAGCGGATGCAGATGAGCAGGGGTCACAAACACGTTCCAGCGTCTCCCGGTGTGACATCTGCAGCACCATGTGCATCCGGGCTTTGCAGTTTGTCATCTTCTTCCAGTGGGGCCTCAGGGCCAGGCACCACCTCCTGGGGGACACCTATGAAACAGAGCCAAGCACCTCACGCAGAAACCGGAGCCTGCCCCTCGCCGGGGGGAAACTGGTCCATTTGATTAGTTGAAAGTGGGTGAGCTGGTCTTGTCCTCAGGGATTTGCAAAAACGACTTTGACTCTAAATGGTTTTCGGTGATGCTTTGACTTCACAGACTCACCCTTACGTGAAGACAGGGTTCCAGGTGTGATTTTAAGTAGGAGTGAAAAGCGCTCCCACTTGCAAAGAGAAAACAAGCCGTACTAGGTTTTGAAAAGGTGTCGACGAGAACGTGCTGACGGCGGCATCGGCAGCAAAGCCGGGACTTGCGAGTTCGCGTGGATCCCGCGACGGGGCAGGCGCCAGGGATCATTCAAGAAAACGCCGGCAGCCCGGCCGTGGGAGGCTCTGCGGCTTCTTACCAAGCTTTCCTGGACCCCCTTTCCTCCCGGATGCACCGAAACTCACATCCACGGACGCTCTGCCCTCCCGTGAGGCTCACGTCCTCCAGAGCGATGGACAACCCTCTAGCTCGTCACAGTAGGTCAAACACAGCAGTGCTGGGCAGGAGGTCGCCACAGACCAATGCCAGAAAACCTGCTGGAATTTCCCCAGCTCGAAGCAGGAACGTGACAAACAGGCACGAGTCACGGAGTCCAGAGACGGGGCGAAGGCTGCTTCTCTCGACTGGATAGGGCCCTTCCTAACGGGAACACGTGTGCATCTCAGTGGGTGGCAGACAACAAGAACCCCACACTACCTGAAGCAAAAAACAATAATAACGTTTTTTAAAAGCATGGATCCACAGCCCGCGGAAACGGCCAGCTGTGGCTGGGCCCAGGGTGCAGCGGGCTGGGACCAGCGGCCTCCAGCTCGACTTGTCTGTTCCCTAGCTCGGTGGCAGCATAAGTGACAAGCGAAGCTGACACGCCTCAGGTGCGCAGTGCTGGCTCCTCCGGCTCTCGCCCGTCCTCTGCACGATGTCGCTCCCGCCTGGTCTCCAGCCTCCTGGGACGCCCGCCAGCTGCTCCAGGCTGCCCTGCTCAGGGCCACAAGCCAGGGCGCCAGCAACGCCGCTCCCCGGATGGCCACCCAGCGGTCCAGAGTGGAGTCCCAGCATGTCACCTTGACTTGGCAGGGACTGATCACTGTCACAGCTCTGTGTGTGCGTCTGCGTTTCTGTGCACGTGTGTGTGTGTGTCTGTGTGTGTGTGTCTGTGTGTGCACGTGTGTGTGATGCTCGTGCACATGTGTGGTTCAGGGTAGGCCGTTGAAGATCGCGCAGGTGGATGACCAGTAACGCAGGTAAAACCCAGGTAGGCAAAATAAGATCGCCGCGATGGGATCTATCTGCAAGAACGGTGTGCTTGTCTGCAGTGCATCACACACACGCAGGGATGTCCGCAGCACGTGCGCGCGGTCCAGGTAAAAGACGCAGATCTTCCATTTAACGCAGGCAGTCCAGGCGCGATGCTGCCGCGGCGGACGCCCGCATCCCGCAGGTCCAGGTAGAAATAAGACGCCGCCGTGGTGGGGATCTTCACCGCGGCATGTGTGTATGCGAACCAGGTAAAAGACGGCCATGGGTGATCTACTTAACGCTGCGCGCTGCTGTCCAGGCTGCGCCGCGATGATGCTGCCGCGTGTGACAACTGCGTACGTGTGTGTCTGTGTGCGTGCACGCGCGTGTGCGCCGCTCCGTGCACGTGTGTGCGTCTGCGTTTCTGTGCACGTGTGCGTGTCTGTGTGTGCGCGCACACGCGTGTGGGACGCTCCGTTTGCGTCAATCTCGTCCTCCTACCCGTCCCGGGAGCTCGCGTGCCGTCGGTGACTCTGTAACTGCCCGATCTGGCTCTCGGAGCGCGTTCGGATTCCACTCCCCAGGGAGACGCCAAGCAGAGCTCCGTCATCATGCCGGCCAGAACTGCGATCCCCTGAGGCCGGGCTCCGTGACTCTGAGCTCGCGTCCGGCCAGCGCTCAGCGAAGGGCAGGGGTCCCGTGTGCGTGACGGCTGCAGCCCCACGTCGCCGCTGGGCAGGAACAGCCGGCGGGTCTCCAACTACGAGTAAGAGCCATACTGAAAGACGCGATGGGATTTGGAGAGATGCTTGGGGCGCGAGGCACCCCGCGATCTAAGGCTCTGCTTCGTGCAGAGGGTATGCTACAGGGACATCCGAGGGGACCGGAGCCGACAGGGGCAGCGACCTCTGGGAAGCCCTTCAGGCAGGATCTTGAGAGCGTCACCTGACTTCAAAGCTGGGGGTACGGGGCTCCAAGATGGTCGAGGCGCCCCACACGCAGGGGGCTTCACCGGCAAGCAAAGACGTCCCCGGCAGCATGCTCAGCCAGGCCACCCTTCAGCTGCACTCAAAACAGTGAGAGCTCTGTCCCCCGGAGCCACCTCCTCAGCAGCCACATTAGCCAAAGTGACACTGTCTGCAACAAGGCCGACTCCCCACGTCAGGCCCTGCCTCCCATGCTCTGCAAACTGTCAGTTTGGCGCTGAGCGTTCCCCTGTGGTGACCGCCGCAGCCCGAGGCGGCTGCTGGGTTCTTTCCCTCAGTGACCCCCCGGCCGCATGCGCTGGTGGTGACCTCCCGCCTCTGACGGGTGACAGCCACGTCTGCCGCAAGAACACCCGCTCGTCCACAGCCGGCCCTGGAGAGCGTGGAAAGAGCCTCAGCAGAGCGAACACGCGGAGCCGGCTCCGCCTCCCGGAACGGCGCGTGGCATCTCAGCACGGACGGCGCGAACGCGTGGCCCCGTGCACGGGTTTCAGCGAGCAGGTGCAGCGTGCCGGCCGTGGCTGCCGGTCCCAGGGCACGGTGTTTATCCAGTGAGCGTGCACCCGGGTTCCGGCAGGTTCTACCACCACAGCAGTGTGGAGTCGTCAAGATGAGCCTCAAAGCCATGGGGATGCGCGCACGGGGAGCCGAGACAGGGGCCATCGGCCCGAGCGAAGCTCGGTGGGCGGCCTCCGGGACCAAGCCCCAGCCCCACCCCGCACGCTCTGTGCAGGGCTGGCTCGCAACCGTTCTGGGTCTCGTGCTTTAATGAGAGACAATCCCAGCATTCATCTCACGGGGCTTTTTCTTAGTACTAAATGAGAAAGCACGTGCACGATGAGCGAGTTACTACTTTAAAGCTCACAGATCCGGGGCGGGAGCTGACTTCAGCCGTGTGCTTACGATAGCGCTGTGATGACTCCACGCAAATCGCAGAGAAGGCACAGACGCCGGAGGCTTCCGGGGACAGCGCGACCTCACCGGGTGTTCAGCTGTGCTACGCATCCCCCCCACAGAGCAAGGACAGAGAGAACTGCAGGCAGAAGTCACGGCATCTGCAGGGGCGCGGAGACCCACCCAGGGGGCACCGTGGGTGCTGCAAGGCGCCCAACGGCCAGAGCTCAAACCACATGGCAGAAGCTCATGGGAAGCTGCTGGGCAGGGGCTTAGACCCCACTGTAAACGGTCCGTTACGGAAAGCCACGTGCCGGCTGTGAAAAGGGGACCGAACCGTGTTCTCGGGGGCCAGAGGTCTGCAATCCGGGGCCACCCGAGGGCTGTTTGTAGGAGGGCCCCCTACCCTGACGTGTTTGGTGGGCGTCCAGGGCCGCACCCCGGGTGGGGTGGTGTGGGCAGAAAGGGCATCGTGGGGGCGAGAGCAAGGCCGTCAGGGTCGCAGAGACCCGGCCAGGACGGCACAGTGCTGCCTGCCGACACCGTGTCCGCGCGTCTGCGGGGGAGACGCTTCACTGGCCCTTGCTGAGGACTGTCACCAGGACTAGGGAAAAGCACGCGTAGGACGGTGTCAGCCAGGTGCACGGGAAGCTCTCGGTGAAGGTCAGCAGCCGTCAGCGCCCACTCTGCTGCTACTGACACCGTGACGACGGAGGCGGCCGCGGCTGGGGAGCGGACTCGCAGTTCTGGTTCTCCCGAGTGACCCGCCTCAGGAGCCAGCCCAACACCCGCCAGACTCTCTCCGGGGTGCACGGAGCTGTCGTCCCGGGGTGCCCCCTGCGGCTGTGACACAAACGGCAGTTTGTACGTGAAACCAAGCATTTGCTTGTCCCCAAAACCGGGCGGGGCCCCCAAACGCTGTCTGTCCGCTGCCATACCCGAGCCCTCCGCATCTGCTCCCTTGGTGGACCACGGCCGAGAGCTGGGTTTTCTGTTCATTCCTCCCCTCTTCCCTCTGCTCTGGGACCCCGAGGGGCTGCATCTCCCTTGGTGAGAGCCCGCCCAGGCCCCAGCTCTGACGGTGCTCGAGGTGAGCACCCCTGCGGCCGCTCGTCCCTCGGGGGCCCTTTCCCTGCCCACACTCAGGGAGCCATCTTGCCACTATGGCCCCCGGGCCCTGGCTGAGTGCCTCTTCTCTGTGCCCGGAGACTCCAGCTGTAACAGCAAAAACGGGCAAACGCTCGGCTGGGCTGGCTCACGTTTTGGTGTCTGCACCTCCGCCCCGCTGCAAAGGATATGAAAGAACATGAACGGAAAAACGGTAAAACACGGCGCTGGTTCCACGAGCCAGGACCGGCCTGCCCCGGAGCGGGCGGAGGCTCGATGGATCTGTTCTTCTTCTTCGTTTTTAACGGGGTCGGAGTCCACTGGTAATGACGCCGTGAGGCCCGAGCTAAACCCGTTCCGGTTTTCTCCTCTTCTAGCTAAAGGCCTGCCGCGGTCTGAACGACACAGTTGATGGGGATAATGACTCGGTGAGTCTGGGCATCACGCAGACAGAGAAATGCGTCCAGAAGAACTAATGAAACACGGTCCTGGGGGATTGGAACTCACAACCTTTCCACCAGGTATTCTGGGGAGGAGGCGATGGCTCCACAGCAAAGTCCAAGGGGGCCCCTCACGGGCGCTCACCCCGTCCCCCCGCCCCCCGCCCGAGCATGGCCCCCGTCGGGCCTGACGACTGGGAAGGAACACGCAGGCCAGCTCCCGACTGCCGCCAGCTCCACAGCGGGGCGGAGAGAGGGACCGCGCTCAGGGTGGGAGCTAAGACTCGCCGGGTCCGGGACGTCGGAGCCGGGGGGCGGCGCGAAGCCTGCGCTCACGCTCGCTCTCTCTGCCGCAGAAAGCAAGACCCATTTTTCTCAATTTCCGAGAACAAGCGTGAGGCGAGCCCTCGCTGCCTCAGGCCCGGGCATCGCGCGCTTCCAGAATTAGCGCAACAGGCTCTGTGCTCGGCGGGCTGGGTGGCCCCGGAAGCACTCGTCCCTCTGTCTCCTGCGGGTCTCCGGTCACTCTCCCTCCACCTCGGCTCAGGCCGACGCTGCCGGACGAACGTCCCGGGGCCGCTGGGCAGAGCGCGTGGTGGGGCAGGTGGCGGCCTCCCCACAGTCAGCCGGGAAGGCGAGTGTTCTGTCGCATGGCCAGGCCCGGACGCTGTCTCCCCACGCACGGCGCATTCCTCGCACACTCACGCTGAACCACGAGGCTCGCTGAACCACGCACGAGGCTCACTGAACCACGCACGAGGCTCACCGGTGCAGTCCGCCCCCCAGCAAAGGCCGCGGCGCCGGGCTGTCCGGGATCTGTCCTTGGTGCTGGCCCCACATCGGCGCACGATGCGGCTCGGCTGCCTCTCCCAACGCTCCCGTGACAGTGGCTGACCCGACCGTAAACAAGATAACGTCCGTTTCAGAAGGAACCGTGTGCATTACGCACAGGAAGGGCGTGGCCAGACACATGCCACAGGGAGGTCGGGAGCAAGACGTCCCCCCGGCCGGCGATTCTGAATTCTTGACCAATACGAACGTCTGAGATTCAGGAAAATTAAAGTTCCCCAAAATTCTCAGAGGATTCCTGAAATCACAGCTTTATCTTCACATATTTCTAAAATGCCTCATAGCGTTTACACACTGTTATAAACAGCGTTTAGTAAATATTAGATGTCGTTGCATTTACAAGTAACTATGTCCTATAGTGAACAGTCTGACACTACACTACGCTGTGGGGTACAGTCCTGATCATCCACCACCAGTGCACAAAACCAGCTATGAAGGTTGCCAGCTCAAGGATTTATGTTGCTTCTAGATGTGTTATTTCTGGCTACGCCACCAAGGGTCTGTAACATGAATAATGACTCACTGTTAGCAGAGACTGGGCCACAGGCGGGGATCACGACGTGGCCACAGCTACAGGCAACACGAGGATCAGACCCCAGGGGCCTGGCCCCTGCCTGCCTCCGCCTCGGTGCCCCAGACGCCCACCTCGCCCCCAGCACGGCTCAGCGACCCATCTCACTCTTCCCTTCGATGTCACTGGGTCCTTCTGACCTGTATATACGGAGCGGTCCAAACAGTGCTTGGCATGTAACCACGGTGAACGCTAGCTGGGCGCGCGGTGGGCGCAGTGGGGACCACACCCACCGGCCAGGGACAGCTCCAGGAAGGCCGCGTGCCGAAGCGACTCGCTCCTTACGCGTGCGCATGGGCGTGTGGTCCGTCCTCACGTAACTCGGTCAGCTGGACCAGGAGGACAGACACCGGGAGCCCCACTCAGAAGAAGGCTTAAGAAGGTGACAAGTACCTCCCTTCCCACTGGGACAGTGACGAGCACCCCGTTCCCAGACGGCTGTCGCTGTGAGGCAAATCTAGGTCGCCGGACGGGAAGCAGCCGTGCAGGTGAGAGCGAACGCGTGCTGCGTCTCGCTGGGCATCGGGCGGCCATTACACGAGGCAAGGTGGGAGGCCCGGCCCGGCGACCCGGGTGACCCCGGACAGACTCCCGGGCTGTCCGGCTGCCTCGCCCACCGGCATGAGCGAGAATCACGGTAGGGCCGGAAGTCTCGAGGCCACTGCTGACAGGGCCGGGGGCGGGGTGGGGGTCCAGGCCACAGCTGTCGCCGTGAGAGGTAGGGGATGCCAGCGGGATCCAGGAAGAGGGGGGGCCGGCGCGGAGGTCTGCGGTTGCTGATGCTGCATTTGGGGAGATGAAGCCGGAGCCATCAGGACGACCCAGCACGGGGACCCCAGGAGCAAAGCCAGCTGTGATCGCTGGCCTGCGCTCTTCAGCGGACGAAGGGGAAGACGTGTACGTGGAAGCCAAAGGGCAGGACCTGAGATGTGGGTTGAGAACGGACCTAAAAGCTGCGTTAGTCCAGTGGCCCGAGAGGTGAGGGGGTGTTTCGCTGGGAGACTGGACGGTAGAAAGAAAGAAAGAGCAGGACGAGGACCCAGGAGAGACACAGGGACGGCCCAGCTCCCCGCGCGCCACGTGACTGGACCCGGCTCAGGTCGCGTCCTTCCTCTGGCTCCTTCGCCTGCCCCTCGGGTCTTCACGGCCACCTGGAAAGTGGGGCCGCGCAGGGGCGTGAGGCCTCCTGCAGCGAGCGACGCAGGAGCGGAAAGCAGCGCCGAGCGACGGGGAGCTGGCGGCCAGGCGGCCACGCTCGTGCCGGAGGTGGAAGGCGCAGCTCACGAAGGCGAGAGCGAGCAGGCCTCCGGGACGGGCAGGCCGGGAGCCAGGAAGGGGCCTCGCCGACTGCCCAGGGTTCCAGGACGTCGGCGTCGCTATGTCGCGTGACAGATAACACACCGGAGCAGGAAGACAAAGGAACGCGCTCGAGGCCGCAGAGCCGACCGGCCGTGCGCTGCGACCAGAGCCAGCCCCGAGCCAGCCCCGCGCCAGCCCCGAGCCAGCCCCGCCCCGAGCCAGCCCCACGCACCGTCAGCCCCCAGCGCCTTTCGGCAGAAGGGGCGGGACAGGAGAGAAATGAGCGAACCGAGGTGAGGAGGGGTCCGTCTGGAGCGGGGTCGCTGCGGGAGCCGAATGAGAGACACTTAGAGACACGGAGACAGACGGAGGAGGCCGAGCAGAAAAACAGAGCGAGGGACGTGGGAGGAAACACAAGAGGGTGCTTGGTTTGTACCCCCAACTGGACGGGAGCTTTAAACACCGAAATGGTCTCCCAGGCTAAAAAAAAATGCATGACAACGCGTTGTAACTTCCAGATTCGCAGGACGGAGATAATAGGCTGCTCGGGACAGGATTTCACGGCTGCCCTTGGGACATGGTAATAAAGAATTCTTTTGTCCAGCTAATGATTTCAAGTTGATTATAAACAGGACTTGGAGAGTGGGGGGAGGTCAAGGCAATGGACAGTTAGCCCACTGGATCCCAAGCCTCGACCGCGTGTGTCCGTGCTGCTCACCGTGTTCCCGAGAAGGGAGCTCTTGGCAGCCAGAGAGCTGGGCTCCATCGCCTGGCTCAGAGAAGCCAGCCCGGGAACCCTCGGGGCCCACGACGGACCCCAGAGACCTCGAGCTGACCAACACGTGAAATTCTTGTTTTAAGGAATCGGGTTTGGGGGACGCACAAAGGGGCACCGCGTCCAGCCAGCATCTGTTCTCACCACAGCGGATCGGACCGTTTTGGACGACGGCCCTGGACGAACACGGCGCCGCCTGGGCCCCGACTCTGGCTCCTCCCCCGGCCGCGGAGCAGGCACAGCCCCTGATGAGCCGCCGCGTGAGCTTGGTCGAGTTGCTTAACGTCCCTTAGCCCCATTTCTCTGAGTTTAAAACGGGGGCATTCGTGGCATCTACGTCCCCGGATTAATTTAAACTCAGCTTTACTGACACAGTGCAGGTCGATGGCTCGGCATAACCCCCAGCAGAGAGAAAGCTAGCGACAAGCCACAACACGTCACTATGAACAACGCTTCCGTTCCTATCACATTCTGCCTGCCTAGCCCGAGTAAGTGACAAGGACTGACGCGTCCCCGTTTGAAAGCTGGCCTGGCGGGTGTCGCACGGCTCGGCCGGGCAGACTTTCTCTTCTCCCGTGACAATTTATTGAGCCTCCGCTAATCCCTCCCCCTCACGGCGGCGGTTCTGAGTCCTCCGCTTCCTACAAACACAGGCGCCGGTGATGCTCAGCTGTCGGCTCGCTCACCTGCCAGACGTTTGGTAAATACGTTCCCGAGGTACTTCCGCGGGGGGCACGAGGCCGGCCCCCGGCCACGATGGACTGCGGGCAGGCCCCCAAGTCTACTCCGCTTGCTCTCCCTTCTTCCCGCGCCTGGAGTGCCCGCCCCCTCTCTCCCTCGCACTCGTGCAGGAAACTCCTATTCATCCTTCAACACCCGGCCTCCGCACCGCTGTCTCGGACGTCCGCTCAGACACAGCCCGGCACGATCCGCGAGGACCCCCCGAGGGCCCGCGGGGCTGCCGTGCGCCACGTGATCATCTGTACCTGCCCCTCACGTCGGACTTGCAGCCCTTGAGAGCAGGAGCTGTCCCCAGTGTTTCTTTTTTTTTTGATCGTCCATGAAACACTGTTATCTTCTTAAACGGATCCCCAGGCCTCCGAGCAACAGGTGATCTGCCCGCAGCACTTGTCCCGTCGGGCTCAGCCCCGCGGGCCAGCCGGGGTCACAGGGGTCTGGAGGATGCTCAGTGCCATCCTCTTGGGGGATGGAGACAAGAATCCACACTGGTAAACGGCCTCCAAAACTGACTTTCCCAGAGAACGCTCTTGCCCCCCCGAGACGGCTAAGGCCGCTTAGGGGGCGCGCAGAAATCGATGCCCTGTATCTACAGTGAACACACTTCAAACACATACGTGACTGCAAATGCTAATGACGCTCAGCAAACAAACGTTCTTCTCGATTCTGCCCGACGTGCATGTGGAAAAGTGTGAACACAGACACGATGAGGAGAAGACACATGTGCGCGTAGACAGCGAGGAAGACACGGGCGCGTTCTCCCCTGCGGGGCTCCCAGTGATGCTTGTCACGTCTGGAAGGAAAGACGCGACGGGCCACGCATACGTGTGTGCGCACACGCGCGCATGCACACACGCGTGCACACACGCTCACGCACATGCACAGTCACCGAAGCTTCACGTTCACAAACCTACAGGACACGCAGGGCAGCCCGCGGCTTCCTCGGCAGCGCGCTGCGTGTCCCGGAGGACGTCTGCGCCGCTGCAGACACGCCGGCAGCTCCAGCGAGCGACGGCTTTTATCTGTGCGTGAAGCCGTGGGCCTGGTCGGTGGGGCTCTGTGACGTCGCGCAGTGAGCCGGGGACCACCGCGCCGGACCGTGTTCCTGGAGCGTTTCGATGGCGAGCGGCAGAACAGCCTCGCTGCTGCTACCGGTGACCGTTCGGGCCGTTCGGGTCGCAGCCGCGGCGGCGAAGGCCGTGCTGTCCTGGGACCACAGCGCCCGGGACCCCGCGAGGGCACAGGCCATTTCCGCGGGGAGGGGCGGCGGGCACACACCACTGTCACCCACGGGAAGTGCGTGCTCGACGATTTAATTCTAAGGCGGCACTCGGCTCGGAGACGAGATTCCATACCACGTACGCGGAGTCATAAAGGAAAGCTCCGCCGGGGTAAACTGAGGCAACCCTCACAGTCCCCGTGTCGTGCGACTGGACGAGCGTCGGGAACGCCAACGGGCCGGCCCGGGGCACGATGAGACGGAGAGCCGGGCTCACGGCCCGGTGCCCACACCGCCACGCGCCTGCACCACCGCGGCCCCGTCCCCGGCTGCGTTTTCCCGCTGCAAAGCACAAGACGCTTCCGTCCGCGGGGCCCCACCCGGGCGGCCTCAGCACCCCCAGCGGCAGCCTCGGGGCCTGAGTCCCACGGCGGAAGCTGCAGCCGCGTCTCGGCCCCTCTGTGGTGACGCGAGCTCAGTAACTGTCTCAGAAGGGACCCGTTCCTGCTGGCCTCCTTCCATGTTTATTTTATTTTATTTTTTTTAACGCCTACGGCACCCGGGCTTCCTAGGTGGTCTCCCGTCCGAGCACTGACCAGACCCGACCCTGCGTAGCCAGCCCGGGGTTGACGCCCGTCAGTAACCGGGTCGGGCGTTCCTCGTAAATGCGGCATGAGAGTCTACGATGTGAACGGGCCACCTTTTAAAACCCATCCCCCTCTTGGTGGACATTTTGTGTTGTTTTCGACTGTCAGCGATCGAAAAAATGCAGCAGTGGACAATCCATGGCCGAGCTTTTCTCTGGAGCTGACATGCCGAGGAATGGAACACGGGGTCACGGAGACGCACGACTTAAATTTCACCAGCCGGATGCCGACAAACGTCTCCTCGAGGCGAACCAACCGTTCACCAGCCCTGCAGCAGCGTGTGAGGGCTCCGTGTTCTCTCTCGTTCTCAGAAAAATATTTTATTAGTTGCCTCTATTTCTTTTTTGTTTTTGGCCAATCTGATTAGGAGAAATAATATCTAGCAGGATTGGAAACAATATCTCAGCCTATCATATCCCTAATGCGGAAGTTATTAAAACAAACGTGAATGGAAATGCTTCTGACAGATTGTCAGTTCGAACGCAATGAGAAAACTCTGCTCACGCCCGATACGGGCCCCGCGGACGGCCAACGGAATTCATCTCATGCTTTGGGAACTTTTCGTCTAGACTAAGGAAATAAAACATCATCTTTCATGACCTAGGAGGACCTGGGTATGCGGGCTGCACGTACTACACGTACAGTCATTTTAGCAATTTAAAAATAATTACTAGATGGTGTTCTTTGAACGCTGCTCTCGATTATCTCGACGCGCGTCCGCTGACACGGGGGGCTCCGGGTGGTCTTCGCAGCAGTCCGGTGGCGGCCGACATCATCACGCCGATGGGACAGACGAGGATGCTTCGCCCGTGGTCCCCTCTCCCGTGAAACGCCAGCACGAAACGAGGAACGAGCGCTCGATTTCCCGAACCCACGCAGACGGTCGTGACGGTCGCGATCCACGTGCGGTGACGAGATGGGTGCCGGGAGCGGCAGAGCCGCAAAAGCTCCCGGTCGCCAGACACGTCGCCCCCGGAGCGCGGTGCCGGGGGCTCGGGTCCGTCAGACTTAGGTATCGGAAGACTGTCATTGTCTCGCCAGAGACAGACCGCTGGAAATATCTCCAATCGAATTATTACACTCGGCTTAAAAAAAAAAAGAATCTCAGGATCTTTGTTTTCTGTCGCCGGTTCTGTCATCTGGCTACGGTCGAGCCGCGGTGAAGTGCCATCGTTAAAATTCTGCTTCCTACAGCAAAACGGAACGTTTTTAAACATCCTATCATGTCTCTGTCACAAGTAAGTTTTGCCCAAAATGAAAAGATCTTTCTGGCTTCAGATCTGGGCGACCGGCAGACAGGCAAAGCATCCCGAACGGGCAGCCTTCCACTCAGCGGTGACGAGGCAAACAACCAGGTCTCTGTCACATAACGATTTCCACAGTCACTGCCTGTCACAACTTGTTTTTTTTTCCCTTTTCCATGTCTTCTCCTGATTCACGAATGATCCATGTTTACTGGGGGATTTTCAGAAATACATACCGAGCCCACGGAAGGCAAACGCAAAGGGCAAGAGTATTGCCATCTGCGCAGAGGCAACGTCCACGCCCTGAGTGACGCTCTCGCAATGCCACTCGATTTGTTTATAAACGGAATTGGGATTGTCTGGTGATCTCTTCTGTAATCTCCTGATTTTTGAAACAGATTTACTACGACATGATGCACACGCTGTACGAGCCATCATTCAAAGTGTGCCATTCCGTGTGTTTTCAGTTTGTTCACCGGACTGTAAAACTGTCGCTGCTATTTAATTTTGAAATACTTTTATGACCCCGCGAAGCCCGTGTGCGTTAGCAGCCACCCTGCCACGCTCCTCCGCCGGGGCCCACGCGCGCTCTGAGGATTTGCGTCCTCCGGATGTTCACAGCAATGGAACCGTGCAATGCGTGCTTGTCTGGCCTGGTCGAGTTTATCTGGCGCCGGTTCTCAGACTCCTCCATGTTGGAGCACATGTCCCTTCTCTCCTCTTAGTGGCCGAATAATATTCCACTGAATGGAGGCACCAAACGTTTACCGATGTGTCTCTGGCCGTCACGACCAGCGCTGCCGGGCGTCTGCG
This sequence comes from Pteropus medius, assembly GCF_902729225.1. NCBI lineage: Eukaryota > Metazoa > Chordata > Mammalia > Chiroptera > Pteropodidae > Pteropus > Pteropus medius. The sequence goes on along the minus strand of NW_024348242.1, from coordinate 1,593,338 downwards.
TCGACGTGTGCTCGCGATTCTCTTGGGCACGTAGCTCGCAGGGCCGGACCTTACGGCATCTCTAGGTAACCGCGTCATTGTCCCTTGATTGGTTTTCAGAGATTTCTCTTTCTTTTCATTTCTTTCTCGTTCCCTCCTCTGAAGTCTCTCTCTTCGTTCCAACGTTTCCGCTCAGCAACACTGAGCTCATCTTCCACAGCAGCCAGTCCGACGGCCTCGTGCTGTGCCCCTGCTCGCCGCCTTCGTGACCTCAGGGAACATTCTCTCCTCACCGACGTCACCTACCTTTCATGACACAACGCTGACTTGGCGCCTGAGAGCACCGATCGGGGTTTAAAACCATCTCCAGTTCGTACAGGAAACGCCGCCCGTGGCTCTGATCTGCAGTTTTCTCCCCAAACTCCTTACGGCGACACGTTCATGCGTCCATGGGTTTCTGCCTGTCTGGGCAGCCTGCTCCGAAGGCGTTCGCCTCCCCCGGCGACTCTCTCTGGCTGGTTCCGCGTGTCCACGCCCATCTGGCCACGACCTGCTGCCCCGTGAGAGACGGCCCTGACTCTTTTCATGCCTGGGTCTCCACTCACAGTCCAGGCCCTTGTTTTTTGATGCACGTTTGAGACGGGTGACCCTGGCACCCGCTCACCCCAGCTCAGTCTGCAGCTTAGCAGGCACTTCTGTATCTTTCGGGTGCACGACGACTTTCCTATCGCGCTGCCAGCCCCGCTCCACGTCGCTGGACACTTCTGTGGGGACCCGGTAGAAGGGAGGAGACTGTTAGGGGCCATGCTCTTCCCATCATCCTACTGGAAATCCCGCGACATTTTACTCTTTATAAATTGCCGAGAGAGAGGTTTCTGGTGGCTTAGCCCACCTAGTCTGCTCCTCTATCTTTGGGGTAGAAAACTGTAATAAATGATGTTTTCCATTGTACTCTGAAGCCTGTTCTGGTCACGTGATTAAGTTTTGACCAGTGAGAGGCGAGAGAGAATTGGGGTGTGGCATGAATTTCCGAGAAAGTTGCTTAAAGTGAGTTGATTCAGCTGAGAAGACCCTTTTCTATCACTTTTCTTTGGCCTGCGATGCGGGTGCAATGACTGGCGCTCCGCAGCCATCTTATTCTATGAGGACGAGAGCCACGAATCAGCATGGCGATGAAGGAAGACAGGTGCCCGGGACCCTGAGGTGACTGGAGAGTTGCACACCAGCCACGACACCTACATCCGGGCTTCCTTCGTGTGTGAGAGAAATAAACCTTCCGGCTTACTTAAGTCCCTTTTATTTGCATTAAAAATGAACCAAACCCTACCCTAACAAATATAGTATGAGATATATTTATTGATGCCAGTATATTCTAACCTCGAACCTACATGTATGATTTTAATATCTGGTTACATTTGAAATATCAGTTATCCTTTATTTATGTCAGCTCATGTCATTACTTAAATAGATTTGTTTTAAAATTAAGCACATTACGTACAATAAGTGGAAAATCAGTAATGTATGACATAGATGATGATCATGAAAAAAAGACGAAATTCTAGCTAGTACTCTTGCCACCCTCCAAACTATTAGCGAAAGACAAAGGCTTTAAAGAAATCTGAGCTAAAGAGATGAAATTGTCTCCAATCCGAACTGAAAAGCATGTACGTTTCCACCGTTCAACTTTGACTACGGGCTCATTTTTATATACCAAATTCATTTAAATGGCAACCGTGGTAAATGCTGGAAAATACTCATCTATACAGCAAAGGGGAAATAAATAAAAACGTGCGGCTTTTGTTACACGTTTATCTGCGGTTCCACAGTGCTGCAGTGAGCAAGGTTCTGAAAAGCCAAATGGGATTTGAGGGACAGAGCCTCATTGGTTATTCCGCTGCTGATCCTGATACGTTTCGCGGTGCTGAGTCAAAAAACAGATCTGAGAGCTGTGATGACATTTATATGCTAATACCGCAGGGTGCCCCAACCCGAGCTCTTCCGCGAAGGAAGGCTGCGTTCCTACTGACATAGGAGATCAGCAGTCGCTTCTGTTGAGTTCATCACCAGCACGAACGTGTCCCTTAATCCATAAAATCACACCTGTCACGGCAACTTAACTTCATTAACGCAACTCCGTGATCCTCGGTGCATTTTCGGCACTACAAACTCCCCGACTCTCAAGCGAATTCAGACGCCGTCTTTCATTCCGATGATCGGATTCTGGCTTTTAAGTCTAACTGAAAAACCGTCAAAGGGAGTAGGAGGAATTTCTAAAGCAAGTCGGCTTCCGAAGCAAAAGCTACTAACACTGCAACATTCGCCCCGAAATATGTTTCCCAGTCACCTTTAAGACGCAGAGCGGGCGCTCCACACGCCCACTGGCCGGCCTGAGGACGGAGCGCGATTTCAGTTAATTCCGTAGAGACAGAAGTGGGAGGGAGCATCGTGGAGGGCGCGGGATGGACATGTGATGAACACGTCTGTTTTAATTCCACGGTTGATTAAAGCGTTCGCGGTAAAAAGCAGCTCACCTCCGGCCTTCCTTCTCTGCAGCCCCCCGGCTGCCCCGGCCGCAGCCACCGTCCCTCTGCTCAAAACAACAGCTGCTCTGGGTCTCCCCCAAATGGGGCTTCAGTGTAGACGCCATTACGCTCCCCACTTTTATGAACGGGTGTACTGGAGGCTGTGTACGCGGCCTTACAGATGGGCATCATAATACACACGGTGCAGAGTCTAAGCCCAGGACGTCGCTAATCCGGTGTTTGCGGGGAGCCCAGCGTGCACCAAGCGTGGCTGTCGGGGCTGCAGACGGGGCAGGCGGGCCCTGGCGAAGGGGCCCCTGCTCCACAGCCTCCTCCGCGGTCAAAGCCCCCCACCGCAGGGAGAGAGGGCGACGGACCCCGAAAAGACAGAGCGAGCTCCACGTCAACACGTGTGCACGCACGAGACACGCGGGGCGAAGCGCGTGCACACGCACATTTCCAAACGCCTCTGTCCTGTGTGCACACGTTCTGCGCACGCGTACTACATACACACATGCATGTGTTACACATGCAGACACAGCAGACCCTATACGTGTGTGTGCACATAATATGCCACACGTGCACATACCACATTGGACATACTATGGATAACATACTATGGGTGTCTGTGTGTATCTGTGTGTGTCTGTGTGTCTGTGTGTGCGAGTGTCTGTGTGTGCATGTGTATGAGTGTGTGTGTGTCTGTGTCTGTGTGTCAGTGCCTGTGTGTGTGTCTGTGAATGTTTGTGTGTCTGTGTTTCCATCATCAGGACCCACAGTCGGTAACAGAAAGTCAACTTCAGGATCAACAAAGGGACACAGCATGTTCTGAAGGAACAGCCGGGAGCTCCGTTCCGCGTGTCTGTCCCTTCCAGGTGACTCGGATGCGGAGCAGGAAGACGCGGCAGCACCCCAGGTCTGCACGTTTCGTCATGTCCTTGGACACCGAGTTTCTGCTCCATTTAAGGGGCGCGAGGCTCCTGGGACATGCCTGCGGTATCTGGTGCATGAAAAGGCAGCTTGCACCCCGATAGGGGAGCTCCCCTCACTCCTCTGGGCCCCAGGGGACGAATGGATTCTTGGCCAGAAATTCAAAGCAGAAATAAAAGTCATGCAAGTTCTCACGGCTCAAATCCCATTCCATGGCACAGACAGTTCATAGATGACACCACGACCCCTTCAGGTGACAGTGACCCACAGAGCAGACGGCAAGGAAGGGGAGCAAGAACACCAACGCACCTCCCCCCAGCTTCTCCGCGCCCTCTGGAGGAGAACGGCACACGTCCGTATGGATCGATTGATCGATCGATTGATCCATCCCTCCATCCATCCATCCATCCATCCATCATCGTCTCATCTATGCAGCCGGCAAACTAAACCTTCACCGCGGGGGCGGCGTGTCCCCGGCTCTGGGTGTGGCCCGAGGCCATCGTCACCCGGGCAGCGCCCTGTTCCCCGCACGCACCGACGGCCGAGCTCGGTCACCTTTCCTCTCTTCCCTCATTTGCCCTACGAGCTGATCTTCAAGAAAATCTCCTGAAACGGCGTCCCAAAGGCGAAGCCGCACACCAGGGCCTGAGAACGCAGAGCCCAAGTCCGGGCGGGGGTGCCGGGGGCGGGGAGCACAGGAGGGGCCTGAGGCCACTCACCCCCAAGTCGGCATCAAAGAGCCTTAAAAACTACCCAAAACGAAGTGCGCTAGCTGCCAGCTGAGTGCCACGACCTCGTCGTCAGGACAGATCGCGAGCTGTGACGCCTGAAGCCTGGCGTCAGAAGCGACGTGTGGCACACCTGGGAGGCGCCCCTTTTAGTTTCCATTTCCGGTGATGCACAGAGCACAGAACAACCCAAACAAAGCCGGCATCTTCCGGAGCTGCCCACGCGGCCTTGGGAAGCTGTGGTCCCCACTCTGCTCCGCCCGGCTGTGGGCCCGCGTCTCTAACCTGGCGGGTGTGGACACAGCTCCGGTGGCCTCCGGTCACACGCCCTGTGCGTGACCCTGCACGGCAAGCGCGGGGGGCACACCCGTGTGCCAGGGGCACGCGCACGCGGGCTTGACCCTCGCCTGCTTCCGGTCCGCCCAGCGCCGGGGACTAGAGAGCCACGAGGAAAAGCGCCCCCTCCGGGGAGAAGGCATCCGTGAGGGGCCGTCCCTGGGGGCGCCCCAGGCTGCCGCGGCGTCTGGGTGCTACCCGGAGCGCCCGCATCACACCGCCGGGAAAGCGGGGGGCAGCGAATGCGGGGCGACGGGGCCCGAGCCGCGCGCGTGGACACCGCGCGGGCGGAGGGGACTCACCTGCCTTCCAAGCCCGCCGACTTCCTCTGACACGCGATGACGGCCGGTGTGTACTTGCCGGCGCGGTCCGAGCTGTCCCTGACCTCCCAGACGGAGGGGCTGCTGGCCCGGACCCCGACGATGCGCAGGCCTTTCTTCAGCTTGGCCCTGTTGGAGACAGACAGGAAGCGCACTCTGAGGCGGCTCCGGGGACCCCGTGCCCAATGCTTCTGGGGACGCGGAGCCTTAACCGCACGGGGCCGCCTGGCGGGGGCGGGGGTGGGGGTGGGGGGAGCGCGTGTCTGACGGAAGCTGGTCGCACGTCTGCGGCCGCCTCGCAGCCGTCTGTCCTGTGCCGCCGCCGCCCTCGCCTGTGGCAGAGCAGCCAGGGACTAGGGATGGCGCGCGATCCGCAGCGTCGGTGGCACGAACAGAGAGACGCTGTGCGAGGGGATGACTTCGCTTTTGTCTTTTTTTAATGAACGACCTGAAAAGCCTTAGACCGTTAAAACTGAACAGGAAGAGGAGATGGGTTAGAAGCGCAGACGTGAATCAGCGACGGTTCACACCCAACGCCCCCTCCACGCCGGGCGAGGCGGGGCCTTCGCGCACACGGTCTCATGTCCTTAGCGGGGTCCCGCATTCTAGCCGGGGCGGCCGCAGCCAGGCAGGTGGTGGTGGGGGGACGGCCTGCAGGGACTCAGAGGGGCCAGGACGCGAACAGACCCGCCGACGTCACCACCAGCACCTGCCGATGGCAGCACACATCACCACACCAGCGCTGGACGTCACCACACTCCCACGCGGGCCCCACGAAGCCAGCCGTGGTTTGACCTTCACAGACCAGCGGAGAATCCGGGGACCCCACAGCCGTGCGCGGGGACCCGGGGTTGAAACAGCTCTGACCCCAACACAGGTGGACATGCTCTGCACCCTCCCCCACATCACACCGGACCCTCTGGTGGCAGAGCCACTTAGTGGGACCCTGCTCATCCTCTGCCGCTCCGCAGGTCAGGGCGTCTCGTGAGATTCACCATCTACTCAGACTCAGACAGACAGATGCACGGACGCCAGACGCGTTTATTATCTCCATCCTCCTCCCGCCTTTCCCCTTCCCTCATTCACCCATGGAGGGGACAGACGACACGCCCTGGGCTCTTCCCCGAGGTACCACTGACTTCGCTCCCTGCCGAGAAGCTGGGCGAGGGAGGAGGGTGCACAGCAGAACTGGCCTCGCGTGGCCCTATTTTTCCCTGCGAATTCACGAGTGAAACACACGCGGAGCAGAACATACGTGTTAGGGGGACAGTGTGATAACTGGCAAGCGGCCAGCCGCACGCGCAGACCCGTCCGCCCGACACAGTCCTGCCCCCGCGCCGTGTGCTCCGCCTGGCCCCTCGGGGGAGCATGAGGGGTCTGCAGCAAGAACCTGGGGACGGCGGGCAGTTCGGTGGGCGACAGGACAGAAGGCGAAGCCGAGAGCGGCAGCCTGAGTTCCCTCCCCCGATCCGAGAGGGTCGAACCTGCACGAACACAGAACACAGCGGGAGGGCCCGAGTCTCCATCCCCCAAACCGTGTGCACATAGACACACACACATGCATGCGCACTCACACATGCATGTGTGCACATGCATGTGAGCACACAGACACATGCACACACACACACCCACACACACATGCATGTACATACAGACACACACATGTGCATTTACACACGTGTGTGTACATGCACATGTGCACATACACACATGCACTCGTATGTGCGCTGTGTTCATGCATGAACACACAAACACATGCATGTCTATGTATGCTTGCATGCACACACCTGCATGTACACACAGCCACACACATACGCACACATGCACTCACACAGACACATGTGCACACATGTGCTCTCATGTACACGCATGCACGCACATAAACACATACGTGTGCGTGTATATGCGTGTAGGCACGCACATGGATGCACACGCGTGTGTGTGCGTGTTCCGAGCACGGCGCTCAGTCGCATGGCGGAAGCCGTGGGCCGGGCCCAGGCCTGTGGTGCGCGATGGCTACTTCGCCTGCCCCAGCATCTCTACCCTGTCACAGGGCTGCAATGCGCTCGCGAGGGCTGCGGGTCTAGGTGACGACCTCCCTCTCGGGTAACTGGCGGGAACCAGCATCTCCCACTGGCTGCGAGTCTGACTAACCCCTGTGGGCGAAGTGAAGCCTTCTCGAATTTTCTCCCTGCTCCTCACTTGTGCTCTCTCCTTAACTGTGGCAGAAAACAAAGCACACTCTGTCCTCGTAGACGCGGGACGGCTGTTCCCGCAGCCTGCGACCGCTCCCTGCTTCTAACTTCTAAGTGACCGGCAACGGGGTACAACGCCACCCGTTCTCAGCAAGCCACACGCCGGAAGCATGGAACACGGCACTCACTGTAAGAGCCGCGTCCAGCCTCCCCCACGTCTTGGCCCCGCCCTGACCAACAGTGATATTAATGGGCTTGTTTACAATGTCATTAGCAGTTCTTCGTGATCACGTCCCACTTGTCCCCACCTGTGACACTGGGTCACCACCTGTCACTGGGACATGCTTGACTAAGTCTCTGCCATGGCTTTGAGACCATCTGAACACGCGCGGTTAGAACCAGCTTGCTGCCAAAGGAAGGCCCAGGTGGGCGCCTTCTGCCACAGGCCTGACGCCTCCTGCCACAGGGCCAACGCCGTTTCTATCGTGACTGCGGCCAGAAAAATGCTTTTCAGCATTCGACCTTAATGCAGGCATATTTATGAATCGCTCCAGGCACCTGCCTCTCCTTCTCCCAGTTTCTGAGGAGGGTCCGAAGGCCAGTCTCTCCTGGGGGCACAAGTGGACAGCAGACACGCGTCGACTAGAGACCGGACAGAGGAACAGTGCACCGGCTGGAACCAGGCCAGCTGAGCAAATGAGGAGCCGCTGTCAGAAGCCCGGGGGCGGGGACCCCGCCCCGCCCCACCCCGCCCCATTTATGTGTAAGTGACGGAGGCAGGTGGCATACGATGCCGCCTCTGCTGGCTTGTTCCCAGATGCAGGCGGCACACACTTTTCAGGTCCCGCCTGTCTGCAGGCACTATCCGCGGTGCTGAAATGCAAATGAGCAGAACACATACCTGCTTCCTATTGTCACAGAGCTGACATCCTAGAGAGAGAGATGGACACACACGCGCACGTGCACGCACGCACGCACACACGTACCACGTTGATGCACGGCAGCGGGAACAGTGCAGCCAGTGCGGGGGTGGCTATCTCGCAAAGCATTAGTTTGTTGCCCACAAACCTGCCAACTGCAAAGCCACTAACCCCGTGTGCGGGCAGAGGGAACCACACACACACCGGGTGACCCCTAAACTCGACTGCACTTTGTCTGGTGTGGGATGGGGAGGACGAGTCTCCTGGTTCCCCCTAAAACAGCTGGGCCACCACCTACCGTCCAGGAAGCTGTGCGAATGTCCCACAGCTCATGTGTGACTATGTGCGTGGCTTCTCGGGGTCCTTATCACCCCACGCAAACCGGCCGCGCTCCCCGAGAACCGAAGACTGATGTCAACGGCATCCCCCAACACAGCTTCCCGGTGAGGCCGGCCGAGCGACAGGGGTGGCAGACAGGGCAGGAGACACTACCCGAGCCCATCACATGCTAGGCAGACGGGGTCAATTATCTGCCTCATTGATGCCAAAGCGATAACTGGCCTCGCTGTGCGCTGCCCACGTGACCCCGGTCAGACCAGGGGCCCCCGTATTCTTCACGTGCTGCTGCATCTCCTGTCGTGCTGGCATCAGATCAATCAACAGATATGCAGGACATCCTGGTCCTTGTTGGACATAACGAACACCACCAGACACAGCTCGCCGAGCCCTTAGCACGCTCGCTGTCTGGCAGAAAATGAAATTTTATTGCTATTAGTAGTAGTACAATTTTCCTTGCATGTCGGACTATCTGGAATCGATTTCCACCCTCTTCCATCTCATCCACACAATCATCACTAACCAAAGCTTCTAAAGAAGCAGAACAAAATGAGAAAAATAAAACGAGATGAAACAATTCTTGCATCTAGCGGGAGACAGAAGACGCAGACTCAAAGCTCACGCTGGTCTCAGGCCACCCGGAACTTGCGATGGCGGCCGTCAGCCGAGCGAGCAGGACGGGCGCGTGCAGAGAGGCAGATCGGGGGACTTGCCCAGGGGCCACTCTCGTCCCTGGTCCCCGGCACCACGACATGCGTGGTCGGGACCCGGAGTCCGGGGCGGAACTGCATTTTACCGACTAATTCCATGGCCGCAGGCAGCGGAACCGACGGCTGTCTCCCCAGCCTTCGCGGCCACCAGCATTCTCCAGGAACTGCTCAAAAACACATCTTTAATTAAGGAAAACATTCTAAATCAAACCTGAATGACGGTGAACAAATGTTTTCAGGGACGTCTTTCGGGGGGTCATTAATTTTTCATTAACCTTTTTTTTTTCTTCACTAAAAAAATGTAAATACTCAGACGGTACAAATGGGAGACATGGAAAGTCTCTCTCTCTGCGACTTCGCTCCCCGAACGGCTGCCCAGGTCAGCGCGCATATTCTGGGAGCCTGACACACTTCGAGACGCGGGTGCAAACACGCCAGCGGCAACACGGCACGCGCACGTTCGCAGCGGTGACCCCTCAGAGGGATGTGTGCGCCCGCGTTCGGAGACCCGGTACGTTCCCCGTTCACAGCGCCCAGCTGCGCCACGGCATAGGTGCCTGGACCCAGCCTGACGGACAGGCGCCCATCTGCCGGACGAGCGGGCGGTTCCGATCCTCCCGCCTGCCACCGGCCCTGAGCGTCCACACGCGCAGCCGTGCGCACACGTGGGCGCAGGGCCCCCGCACACACCGCGGAACCAGGAGCCGCCGAACTAGAAAGGAGCCCGCCCTGCATTTCGACAGATCTCGCTAAGCTGCCGTTCAGAGATGCTGCCAATTTGCACGTCTACCGAAGGTGTCTTAATGATCGTGCCTTTTCCTGCCTTTCTGATCCCTGTGGATCTGATATGTACAAAGAGTATTTCATCGCGCCGGAGGGTAGTGATTTCTTGTTTCATATACTCGCATTTGAAGAACCTTCTTCATTAAATGCCTGTTCACATCCTTTGTCCGTTTTTCTCTTGTTTTGTTGGTCTCGTTGTTATTGTTTATTAGAAAACAGATTTGTAAGGAAATTAATCCCTCGACCGTCTGGAATTTATTTTGGTGAGAGTGTGTGGAAGAGAGATCCAGCTTTCCTGTCCCCCATGTGGGTTTTATTAGCACCATTTATTAAATGACTCACCCAGTGCCCGCTGGTTTAAAATGCCATTTTTAATACGTACTAAACTCGTCTGCTTTTCAGGCTTATTTCTGGCCCCTCCGCTTACTTTTATTGACCTGTCTGCCTCCTCGTGAGCCGGAGCCCACGTGTTTTAGACACAGTAGCTTGTGACATGTTTACTATCCGGGGGGGCCATTTGCTTTTATTGAGGTTATCTTGATGTCTATTTCAACAAGAATCATTTCTGCTGACACATTTTTAAAGACAGCTTTTCGGTTTGCAGGGAAAAAATGTGCCGCTGAACGGAGCCGGACGCGTGACGTGCACCAGGCCTGCAGTCACCAGCTCCCCACTGGTCACCCACGGAGCCGGTTCCCCACTGACCGCCTTTTAGAGTGTGTTTTTCTCATTTTGATTTGGGTTTTTCTTTTCATTCTTACTTTTTTACCGTGATAAGAACAGTTACGATGAGCTCTGTTCTCCAGGCTCTAAGTGCCCAGCACGGTGCTGTGCTGACCACGTCTGCAAAGATCGAATTTCCAGCCGAAGCCCGGGTCACAGGTCCTGGGGGGCAGGGGTTTCGAGGGGACGGGATTCAGCCCACGGCCCATTTCCGTGGGTTCCCTGCAAACTCTAGTGGGCAGCCTTTCCTGATCCGATTTCCACCCGGACATGATGACCATGAAACATCCTGCACGATCTTCTCTGACCAGAAAGTGACGGGACAGCGTGCGGTGAGAGGCTTGTGAGCGAGTCTTTGCTTAAAACGTTGATGCTGAGATACCACTTTAAAAAAATTAATAAACCTTGTTTTTCAGAGAAGTTTTAGGTTCACGGCAGCACTGAGCAGAGTGTGCACGGTGTTCCCGTTACCTCCTGTCCCCCCAACACCCCACAGCGTGATGGATGAACCGACCAGCCTCCGCTCACGGGGACAGGGGAACGGCAGGGAGGGGGGCAGGATGGCCCCAGAGCCCTCTGACCCCACGAAGCCGGGCTTCCGAATCGACTGTCCTGCTGAGGACGAAGAACATCCCATTTGGGAAATCGGAGCTCGAATACGGACGCTTTTTCTTCTTCCTCTGACTCCTGGGCAGACGTCTGGACGATGCTAGCTCCGCACCCTCATGGACCGGCGTGCCCGAGGCCGCTCTGACGCCCCCGCCGAAGTCTGACGGGTGTCACTCCAGCTCACTTCGTTTTGGCCAAAGCATGTCACGTGACTGTGTCTAGCTTCAAGGGCGGCGTGAGGCTCCCCGTGACATCTGCCATCCCCACCCGCGACGGCCTTGAACTGACTAAGAAGAAACTCGTTTACGCAGAGACGCAGAGGGGAAACACACGAACGTATTCTAAAAAACGATCGCCTTTCTCAGTCGCAAATGCAAAAGGCGATGGTTGAGAGCGGCCACGGAGGCCGGGGTCCCTCGCATCGCTGCGTGGACCGGGACACAGGGAGGAGACGGGAGCCTCGGGCTCTTACTCGGCCTCCGTCCCTCCTCCCTCTGCTGGGCGGGGACGGGGGATGTTCGCTCAGCCCTGGTTGTGGGAGCGACAGGCCCACCTGGCAGCCGCCGGAAAGGTCTGTCCTTTGGGCAGGTCAGAGACGCTTCTCCGGATTCTGTGACACTGGATGAGAAGGGACACATCCCGATCTTGACAAAACTCATGATTCCGTGCGGAGACGTTCGCCTGTATTTTTATATTAAAAACTCCTAATGGAGAAACTTGCGGGCGCTGTAGCCAGGGGAGCGGGGGAGGGGCCTCTGCCCCTGGTGTCACCGCTGCGAGGTGGGGTTCACCGGGGGAGGGCGGGCCCCGTGCGCGTCCCCCGACCGCCATGGACACTGCTCTTCGCGGCTGCTGTCCCTCTGCTGCTTGACGGACGCGGCGGCCTCGTGGCCGGTGCCTCGCGGTCAGCTGCCACATGGACGCCGTGTGGCGCCGCTCAGCAGCCGCGGGCTGCTGCGGAGCTGCCCTGTCGGCCGCCAGCTGCCCCATGGCCTGTGACACTTTAAGGAACGACTTCGCAGCCGCTGCCAGTTTGCAGGGACGACACCGGCTGAAAGCTAAGTGCTCCGCTGGTTCCCGCACACGGAGGACCGGGCAGCAGCCGGACAGGCCGGGGGACAGCAGCGCACGCTGTCACGGCGGATTCGCGTCCCCATTCAGCTCTCCCTCTGCCACCTCCGTCCGCTCAGTGTTTTCAGCAAACCCGGCGGACGGCTTTTCCACAGACGACCGAAAAGGCCTCCGCGTCCCCCGCCCCGCACACCCGCCCTGCAGCGAGAGTGCCCCTCCCAGCGGGGGTGGGGGAACGCCACGCGCCGGGCGTCGGGACGCAAAAGGGGACCATAGTCGGGCACCGTCTCCACGTGACTCTTGCCTGTGGAGCTCTGAGCCACCGTGCAGAAGACGAAGCCACCGTATTTCCCGTAAGGAAGCCCCACCGCGAATGAGGCCACGTGTGAGAGCTCTGGGGACACGCGCTGAGGTTCCAGGCGAGAGCCACTGTGCACCATCAGACACACGTGGAGCGAGAAGTCAGAGGATTCTGGCCATCCGTGGTCTCGTCACCTCCTCCCTGAAGCCCTCCTGGCTGAGCCGCAACCGCGATGGCTCAGAGACATCTACGCCACATACGCGTCCCCCCCATGCCTGACCCCCAGAATCCAGGGACGGAATGAAAAGGCTGCTGGTCAGAGCGTGAAGTTTGGGGGGCTTCGTCATGCGGAAGAGCGGCATGTCTGCGTGAAACCGGACGGCCATCGCCTGCCCGTGCTCGGCCCCCAGCGGGCTGGGCTCCACTCGGCAAGGAGGGTCCCCTCGGAAGTCACGGATGCCAGCCATGCGCTGAAATTTTGTCTGACATAGTTGTAGTACATTTCGATACTATGAACCGATGCTTTAAAATTAACACATTTCCTTTTTAAAAATCCAGATTTCTGGCTTGTCTTAAAACATAATACTAACTTGACTTGTGTGTCCTAACAGCACCCATCAGCTGAGGCTGCCACCTTTCAACAGGACACGTGTCTCGTCTTCACTGTGCCCTGGTCCCCACCATCCCCTCGCACACCCCCAAACACAAGCATCTTTCTCATGCCCCATCTGAGCTAATCCACTCGATTTTGTCGCCTGCCCCTGGAGGCAACCGAGGTCAGCGACCCTTGGAATTCAGAAAGGGTCCGAGGCCGCTACCGCAGCAGAAACCACAGGTCCCGGCCCCTGATGATGGAACAGAGAGCCCGCGTCCTCTGGTGTTCTGGCTGGAGTGATGGACGTGTCACCGGTCAGATGGCAGTGACACACAGGGCGGAAACGGGGAAGCCTCCTCCCGCGGCAAGTCCTCACTCAGCCCCGCGAGGCTCCCTCCCGCCCGACGCTCCCTCCCACGGGGCCGGAAGAGCACGCCTGCTGGGCCCGCGCGGACACGAAGGAGCCGCGTCCAGGTGCGAGCACCCCGAGGAGACGAGCGGGGTGAGTCCAGGAGCACGGGGATGAGCGCCAAGCCGACCGCGGAAACGTGCGGAGATCGGCAACGGAGGCCGAGCTCGCGACGGGAGTAACACTGTGTGCGTCTCTCCTGTGTTAAAGCCCAGCTATCCCTCCGTGTATCTACCTGTCTGTCACCATCATCATCGGTCTGTCATTTCCGTCATCCATCCATCCATCCATCCATCATCCATCCATCATTTATCAACTATCTATTCCATCATCTATCTATCATCATCCATCCATCATCCATCATCCATCATCCATCATCCATCATCCATCTATCTATCTATCTGTCTGTCTGTCTGTCTGTCTGTCTCTGTCACCCACCGCCATCATCTCCGGTGACCGGCCGTTTCCCAAGCGCTGAGCGTCCGCCGGCTCCCCCTGCTCTCCCCTGGGCGCCCCGCGTGCCGTGTGCGCGGCGTCTGGAGGGACAGCGCAGCTGGTCCACGTGTGGCCTCTCCCCATCGTGGGCACATCGTGGGGAAGGCTCAGGATGTAGCCCACGCTGTGACCCAGGGCCACTGCTGTCCCCATGCCCGCAGGCCACGCGTCAGACGCTTTCAGTGGTGGATGGAAAACGTTCCACAACGGACAGGGAGGGGACAAGTGCAGGACGAAGGCCTGGCCTGTGAGGCTCGCCGGCGTCCATGGCACGAGAGCTGTCACCACGACCGCATCTGAGCTCCCGGTGTGACCCCGCTGGACGTGACCTGGGGAGAGACACGTGCTGTCGGCGTCCCGACTCCAGCCCCCCTGGCCCTCATCTTTCTTCGGTCCCCGAATTCATCGGTCTGGAAAGCTGTGTCTCATGGGAGCTTCGCCATCGCCAAAGCCCTGGGCGCTCTCTTTACATGTGGCCACGACCATGGACGCCACGCGGACTCTGCCCAGAGGGTCCCCGACCCCAGCTGCATCAGAGTGCGGGCAGACGCCGTGAGAGGGGACACGTCCCATCTCCACAGATCGGACCTGCCCGAAGGTCAGAGCCGCCTCCACGGCCACTCGCCAAGCCACCTCCTCCCTTCCACACGTCGCTGGTCGCCCTTCGGTCAAGACCGTGCAGCTGCTGCCACTGAAACGCCAGGCTGCTCCTGCTCCCTCTCCTCCTCGGGTGCCACAGAGTTCCCGCCCCTCCCCCCACGGCCCTGTGTCCACACGGCCCCGCACGGCAGTGGTTTTGTCATTGAAACGGCCGGGCTTACGGTTCACATCCCACGAGCTTATGACCCCCCGGGGGCCGTGTGGGCAGCGGGTCGCGGGCTTACTCTGGTTCTGAGGTGTCCACCCTCTGAGGTGGACGCTCTGCAGCTGTCCAGTCCACCCGCCCACCATTGGCCTTGTACCAAAGACGGAGGAAAACGGGCAGCTTCTGTCTCGGCCACCACTTGGCACTGGGATCAGCCTGGGGCTGAGAGGGGCCTCTGAGACCCTGCTAGGTCCCCGCGTCCCCTCGCGCCCCTCCCTATGGCGGGGACACTTCCCATGTCCTCTCTGGGAAGGGAGTGGGGCTCCACCTCCCACAGCTGCTGCAGCGAGGAGCAGAGGTGGCCACGGCGGCGGTGAACGCGTGCAGGAAAGACCTCAAATGCCACTGTGATGGCGTGCCGTCTTTTTAAAGCAGTGAACGGAAATAATTTTGCAACTGTACTTGGACCTTTTTTGACAACCGATGGACCCATAACCTAGTCGCCTTATCTGCACAGATAATGAAAATGCAGAGGACCACAAGGTGGCCCCCAGTCACATGACTCTATTTAAATTTAACGTAGTTAAGATAAAAATAAACTCGGTTCCTCGGTGGCATAGCCACATTTCGAGACCTTGACAGCTACGTGCAGATAGGGCTCCCACGGTGGACAGCACAGGTAGAGAATATACCCATCACCACAGGAATTTTCACTGGACAGCAATGCTCTCGGATAATTTTTACACAACTATGCATCCCCAGGCACACTCTAAAGCTGACATTTAAAACTTTCCCTCCTAAGCTGCAAAGGTTGAATTTTTTGGTATATTGTACCTATTGACATTTTTAAAATTAAACTGTTATATCATTCTTCTAAAAGTATTCCCTAGAAACTAAATACCATGGTGATTTGACGCCCTCCATTACTCGTCTTAAAAAGCACACACAGACGACTTCTTCTTTACCAGGCTGAGTTTTATGTTTATTTACTTTTTCACTTTTAGCTTGCATACCCATTTTATTTTTCACAGAATGTGTTCTATTTTTGTGTCCGAAAGTCTTTTCTTGATCACTGTCATGTTTCTCTGCAACAAAAATACGTATATGAATTCAAATTTAGTTTTCCCTGCGTCCGTAAGTCTCTAAGTGTTTTTTATTTCTAAACTGAGATTCATTACAATGTCATCCAGTACACATGCAAATATATACACAGATAGAAAACTTTTAAAAAATAATTATTTAACATAGAAAAGTGAGGGATTATCGGGGCTGCACTGACGAATCGCAGGAATGGGGTTTATAGTCTATCATATGCTTAAGTGGGAAACACCCCTGATGGTGCCCGCCCTATGATGACAGGTTATCCTTCTGCTCTCACCTGGGGCTCCAGGCGAACAGGTGGGCATTCGGGCCGGCGGAACCCACATTACGATGGTGCCCCCACCACACGGTGGCCCACGACTCCCCAGCCAGAGAGAGGCAGAGCACGCACGCCCCCGCCTTTCACACGTGCTTCTGCGTGGAACTGTGGCGTGTCACACGGCCACGGCTAATCCTATGGGACCGGGGACGCGAATCCTCCCGTAGGGTCACGCACAGACAGGAAAGGATGGAGCGACTCCAGAACGTTCCACGTAGGAAGCATCTGAGACCTTATCAAGCTGTGGTGGGGCCAGGAAGCCCGTCGCGGTTCCTTCCGCTGCCTGCTGAAGTGGTGGCTTGGCCGTCGACTCCCCGTGACGGCCCCGTGACCCCACCGGGGGCGGGGGAGGGGAGCAACGCCATCCCTCCCGCTTTGCAGACTCCACGCCCGAGCCGCCCGGGAAAGGGGGCCTGGCGCGGGGCTGCGGTTCCTGCGTGGGCTGCAGAAAGGGCGGTTGAGCGTGGTGCCGGGGTGGCAGGTGTCCCCCCGGGCAGAGCGCGTGCCAGCGCGTCACCGGAGGCGTGTCCGTCGTGGCGAGGCTGAGGCAGGGTCGGCATCGGTGCGTCGCACACACTTCACTTCAGTTTTAGACAAAGTCCCGAGAAACACTGAACTGAGAGCACTCTGTGATGGCGACGTCGCCCCGGAGTTTTAATGCCTTAAATGACAAAAGAAATCGTACCGTGGTCCACCATCGAGACGGATGGCTAAAGGTCTGACCGTTCGATCAGGTTCTCCCGCTTTGTCGAAAGCGAAGAATTAGAAATTACGCAGCTTGCGAAAGGATTGCTTACCCGGTCATCCGGGTGATCTGCCTTCTCAAAGACACCGAGGTTTCCAGGGCGCCTAGCGGGTCGTCGGCCCGTAAGCTTTTACACTAAGGACGATCCATCTCCGTACGGTCCGAGCTGGGTGAGCAGGGCAGGTGCAAGGGGAGGGCGTGACCTTGGATGCTTTCCCAGGCACATCGATTCCAGGAAGGACAAGAGAGAGGCACGTGGAGAACTCGGCCAAAGAGTCTCTGGAAACGGTTTACGTCCACGTGCTCCTTGGAAGGCTTTGCCCAGCTCCAGGCAGACACGGGACCCAGTTTGAAGATCTTTACAACTCGAAAATGCCTTCGCGAGTCCAGGGGGCCCGAGCTCCGGTGAATCACAGCACCGCCCGCCGACGCACGGCGGGGCACAGCAGAGTCACGGCTGCGTCCTCTGCACGTAACGGCTTATACATCGGAGCGGTGGCTGGGATAGTGCGCGGGGCAGACGGGGAGTCTGCTAGGTTCTCCTACCATCGGAGGTCGCCATTTAATCCAGAATTCTTCTTCCCGGGGGAGGTATCACCGAGCGGTAGAAATGAGCAGTAAAGGCAGAGCCAGCAAGCACGTGGCTACGTGACGGCGGGTAGAGCTGACCGCCACGAAGGCTGCGGCATTAGGAGACCGGACGGGGGTCGGGGGACTCGGGGAAAGCCACTCTCAGATGATCTGGGATGTCAAAGAGCCGGTAGGAAAAGACGCAGAAGCCACACCGCTCTTTGGGCCAGTAACTTGACGATTCTGCTCCCACTGGACTGGAAGCAGGTCCGACGCAGGATAAACTCTCCCCGAGCCGTGAGCGCCCCCACCAGCGACAGAGAGGGCGCTGGTGTCTCCAGACGCCCCTCGGCGTGGACTCGGCGCCACGAAGCTCGGAGCTTCTTCACGTCGTGCTAATAGTTCCGCTGATCCCAGATCCACAGCAGACCAGGACGGGGTCCCTGCGACGCCGCCGGAGTTAGGATAATTCACGGAGCGCGGCCTGGCACAACATACGCTACTTAAAGCTGCATGATGCACCCGCAGACTCTCATTAAGGGCTCTACGAGACCGAAACCAGCTAATGTCACATGTCACCATGAAAGCAGATTTACATTCAATCTGTTTATCTCTGGGTTCTCGGCCCAATTAACAGTCCAGAAAGAAAAGCCTTCTGTCCAGTCACCGAGACAAACCTCTCTCAAACTGAGGTATGAGAGGTATAACCCTCAGGGGGCCTGAGCGCTGCGGTTAATCCCCAGAAGGGCCGAGAACGGGACTCCGCTGCTGACGGCTCGTGCCATGAGTCAGAACGGGCATCCTGGACGCCAGCCGCTCGAAGGGGAGGGAGGTGACAAGTTCCTACGTAAATTAATTCACAGCATGAGTGGTTTTCTCTCCGCGAACAGAAATGCCACTTCGTGTTGAATCTATACACCGCTTGAAAAATGTTTTGCTGCGAAACATGGACACTGTGAACAGAGCACACTGTACACTGGTTCATTCACAGAACTCACGGGCGACTCTGGCGTCGACGGACCAAGGTTCTTCCAGCCCGAGGACCCGGCACGTGCCAGCCGCGGACCACGGGCTCTCGGACCTGCATCCTCACGTGGGAAATCGTAAGAGCGAGCTCGGTCCACCTGCAGTGACCCCGAGGCTCGGCCGAGCTCGTGCGTGTGCGAGACCCGAACCACGGCAACCCCGCCGTCCCCAGAGCACCCCAAAGTCCCCTTCCACCGGCTGCCCCTCGGCCTAGAACACTCTCCCCTCTCGTCGCCTGGACAAATCCCACGCGCCCGTGATCGGTTCACAGAAAGCCCCCCGCCAGGCCGTGTCTGATCCGCCCTCCTTCCTCCCGGCCGGATGCCCTTCCCCCGCACCCCGACGCACTCTGGGGGGCCTTCGCTGCGGCAGTGCCGGGGACACGCCATCAGGGTGCGATCCGTCACGGTAAACGCACGCTGTCGCCTGGGCGCTCTGTGCCAGGCGCCCCCAGCCTGCGGCCGGGCCTCGTGCGTCGCCGTGCCGAGGCAGCGCGCTGGAGCATCGCGTGGACTCATTCCCTTTAGAGGGCGCTTCGCTTTATCCCAGATACTAATCTGGGGTGCCGACGTTACGCGCGGAGAGCAGCGGCAAGCTGCGACGCCCCGCCGCGCCACGCCCGCCCGCTCCGCTGCTCTGCCCGTGTTGACGACCCTCGAGGCCCGTGCGAGGGCCATGGCGACATCGCTCGCCCCTTTTCCGGAACGCGCTGTGCGTTTCGGAGCCTCGGTGCTCTGGGGTTCGCGCGTGCGCGGAACTGTGCGGCGGTGAAGGCACGTGCACATCCTTTCCGCCCGCATCCCTGCCATGCCCCTCTCCACGCTTCTTGACGACAGGAAGGAAGGACGAGCCACCGAGACACAGAACCGCTGAGCGAGTCCCACGTGAGCCTACGGCGGAGGCCACGGGAAGAGGCTTCTGGGAGCCACCGCGTTCGTAAGACCCAAAAGGCCTGAAGCCTCCTCCTGCACTGAGCGTCACGATCGAAGACGGGCGTCCTTTCGGGATGAGCTCAGGACCCTGGGAGAATGACAGCCCCCCTGGGAAAGGACGGAGGACGGAGTGGGCGGGGCAGGGAGAGGCCTGGCAAGGGGACGTCAAACCGTCACTCGCCCGCCCGTCTGAGGCGGGGTCTTTGCTCCGGGGTAATAACCAGACGGTTATCAGCTGGGACGCTGCAGGAGGCGATGAGGCCACCCACGAACACTGCCGTGGAGGGAAAAAGGAACCGACAGCAAACACGGGCTCAGACCCCGGCCGATCGGAAGAAGCCCCCCTCCCCCCCGAACGCCGGGGACCTGCACGCACTGGCCGTGTTTCAGGCAGAACCGAGGGGCTGCACGGGATTTCCACGTATTTCTACAAGAGGCTCTGGCATGCAACAATTTTGTGGACAGGTCATGTCGACCTGTCTTGTTTCATAGACAAGAAAATGAGCCAGGAGTGAGTGACAGGCCTAGCATGACGATGCTAACTAGTGGCAGCTCTGGGCTTAGACTCCAAGTCTCCCCGGTGTCGAATTTATTACAATAAAGGCCTGTTTCTGCTAGGTCATGTGACATGGTTCCCGGCCGACACACGGGCGAATGTGGCAGCACTGTCACAACGTGTGACAGATCTGCAGACACGAGCGGCTCTGGCTCGGGTCGGGGCTGTTTTTGTCCTCGAGGGCTCTGCAGGCGCAGGAGCCCGCGGCCTCTGGGGACCCACGGCTGTCCCGAGCGCCTGCTGTTTTTACCACCCGACTTCCTCGCACCCTTGCTCCTCCGAGGGGACCTCCCCCAGGCTCTCCAGCCCCGCGGGTCAGGAGGAAACCACCCTACTCGTCACCCAGATCTTGTGATGGCTCACGCCAGCGACCGTGAGGCCCCGCGGGTCCCGGGGTGCCCTCCGGGACGCTGCGAAGGTGAAACCGTGTCCACCGCAAACCAAGCGGCCACTCACGCCTTTCACGGTGCTGTCACGGGCGCGAAGGACGCGCAAACGGTGGTGGATAAACCACCGTCACCGAACCCCACGACACGCAAGGCCAGATCACGCCCCACGCTCTGCGTGAAACGCGACAGCTCTCCCCAACGGCGGCCTCGGTGCGGCAGGAGCCACTGTCACTGAGTCTGCGCCCCGGACTGCACGTCTCAACACTCCACGTGACAGCGCGCGGCGCTCCCGCGGCCTGCGACGCTCAGGGCCGTCCCCAGGAAGCACACGCCTGCTCTCCCCCAGCCGCGAGCCGAGCTGGCCGCACCTCTGCCCGAGTGACCAGCGCACGGAGCACGCGGTCTGGGCACCGGACACACAGCATCTCACCAACGTGTGACGCGAGGCTGCCGCTCCCGGGAAAACATCGGTTTCCGCCGCCCGAATTTCAGTTTGCGAGCAAAAACTGGAATTTGAAAAGTTGGCATCCGCCGCTGTGGTTTGGAAAGCTTCTCAGTCTGCACAGGCTTTGTCTGATGGGATGGGTGCTGATGTTTCAAAGAAAATGCAAATTTTGGTATTTTATAATGAAATGGGTCAATGTTTAGACGCCTCGCATAATTAGTGGATCAATATTTTCCAAATAGCCGATGCGCGATGATATTCGACAACTCTGCCTGGGTAAGGGAACCATCCGAGATGCAACGCCAAGCCAAGGTCGCTGGTGGGATTCGAGACCCCACGTCGTGACCGACCTTTAAGAAGCCACGTGACACGTACTGGCGTGCTATGAAAACACACCCACACACGCGCACACACGCTGGTCTGCAAAGGCTGTTAGAATAGTCCTTTCTTTTCCAACTACGGATACGTGTGAGGTCAGATTATCCATCTACACGTCAGTGCAACAGCGGCACCTTCTAGATCGCACCCTCCCCGGAAGTGGGGACGGCACCTGTTAGGCCGGGCACGTTCAGAGCTTGGAAAAGAACTCCACTTTGCTCATGAATTGATTTCGTTTCGGAAAACATCGTTTTCTTTTCGCAAGAAAATACCACTTAGGTTAACGTGCAGTGGATTTACAATTGTTCTTTAAAGCAAATTCATAAATGTACGGTTTTTAAATTTCTCAGTTTCACTTTCTAATACAGTGTATTTCGATAGGTATAACCTAAGTAAACAAGTATTTTTGGGGTCCCCGATGATTTTTAAGAGTGAAAAAGGTCCAGAGATGGAGAAGTTGGAGAAGCCTTGGTTTACGCCATCGGCACGGCCCTCCCCCGCCCCCTGCCTCAAGAACCCTCCTCGCGAGGCGGCTTAGGGATGGGCCTGTGACCTGAACGAAACGGTAGTTAAGGGGGTTTCCCAGGGCATTTTGAAGAGAGAGGAGCTCGTTGTATCCCCCACCGGGGCTTCCGGGAGGGTCCGGAAGGCGGCAGCTGGTGAAGGCCAGGGCGCCGTCCGCTCTGATTTCTCAACGAGGGGAAAGCTCCAGGTCCACGTGGCCCCGGTGGCTACGCTGGATAGTGATTCAATCGCCGTCCACGCAGACGCACAGACTGTCTTGTCCCGGCCGGCCTCGCACGCGTGGCCCGACCTCGACCTACGGACCTCCGAGCAGACTCTGCCCCTCCTCTCGAAGGATGTGCCGTGCCTGACGTGACGCCACCGAGCCAGCCAGCCCCAGACGCGGCGGCTCGAAACACGGTCATTTCTCTCGAGTGGCGCCTTCGGGTCTCTCCCTGTGAGTTTGCAACAATTCGTGATTTTCTGAATCGATCTTCAGAAAAGACTCCCAGAAGGAGCCGCATGGAAACAGGAGCCTTGTCCCCTTGCCGTGTCACAGGGGCATGGGATATCTGTTGGAAGAACACGAATAAATGCCCCTCTGATAGTAAACACAATTTTCCAAGGGAAAATACGTATTTTAACCATGTATGCGACGCCCATCGCATTTTTCACCCTTTTTAAAGACAGAAACATCGAATTTATTGACAGTATTACCATGAGAGGAAAGGAGATCGTTTCAACCCCATTGACCCTCTTTCGCGTGCTCTAAGCATTTACAGAGCACCACCCCCGTCACGGAGGTCTGAGATATCGTATTCCTCCAAAAGAAATTCGAAGACGAAGTCTGACATGAGTGCTTTACCTGGAAATGTGATTCTAGGGTGCGGGAGTGAGGGGCGCCAGGTGTGGGCAGAGAAAGGGGGGCAGTCAACGTGAGATGTGCCATCGAATTGACGAGCAGTTGCTTGACCCAGGGGACGTTCTGGGAGGCCAGGCGGGGCCCGTGCGGAGCCATCAGCGGGAGGGAAGGGAGAGGAAACACGCATCTGCGGGCTCCAGCCCCAGCGATCAAGGTCGCCCGCCCCACAGGCCAGTCCCTCTCCCACGTGTCTGGGACGCACACACCTGCAAGGTGAGCGGAACCCTGGAGCAGAGAGTGGCACACACGTGGCACGGGTGAGAAGGGAAGCTGTCGGGGTCCAGCAGTACCGATCTGGGTGAAGCCTGTGCCCGAGGGGTCTGAGGCAGAAATGCCTCGCTCGCATCATGAAGGACCGGTCCTCACGTAAGGCTTTGGGGAGCCGAGGAGGAACCCCATTCAGCAGCGAAGTCTACAACCTTTTCAGTTCTTCTTTTAAAATCTCCAGATACGAATTCTAAGGTTCTTCAAAAAGGTCACCACTGGCCTTGACCTTCGGTGAGATAATGCTCGTCAGATGCCCAGACCGCGTGTAAATGAGATCGGCATAGTCCATCGGCGGGCGTCAGAGGTCTCAAATCACGGGCAGAATCGCAGTGTTGAAACCTCCAGCTCTCAGCGGACGCCGGACAGACGAGGGCTAGTGACGAATGGGGACAGCCACCGGCCACTGTGGGCCTCCCATTCAGGTCCTTGCCCCGGCTCTGTGACGACGCTGCGGTTAAAAACACAAGCCTTGTCTCAGCACCGTTTTCCAGCGACCGTGGTGTCGCTGACCCGGGCAGCTGCGTGTGCCGATGACGAGCATCTGGGAGGCGGAGCGGGCCCGATGGCGGTGTCGGCATTGGGCGAGGCAGGCCGGAGGGCTCCCGGGCTCTCTCTGGCTTTGGTCCCCTTCCCAACGAAAAGCGTGTCAGGTCTTCACGGTGACAGGACAGGGGGCTGCGGCTGACACCGCACGGCTCACGCTCTGCTGACGGCCCATCCCAGCTGAGGCAGCAGCGACGTTCGTCCTGCCTTCCGGAAGTCTGGGGAGCGTGTGGCCCTGGCACCCCCATCAAGGTGGCTGGGTGTGGGGTTCCCTCCCACGCTCGCTGTCCAGGCTGACATGAGACCATCGAGACGTGCAGTTTATTTAGGGGTGTGGCCTTTGGGCTGATCCCCCAGGAGGGTTCGTGGCCGTGGGGTCGCGACGGACTCGGTGGCGCTGGACGCAGAGCGCCACGTTCCGCAAGTGGCCACCGATGCATCCATCCCGCAGGTGTGGCCGAGCGCGTCCAGTGGTCTGCGTGGGCGCCCCAGCGGATGGCCAGATGCCCTGCCACTCACCGGCAAGAGCAGCCAGGCCAACGGTGCCGCTAGCTGTGACAGCTGAGGCTCGTTTTGGCTGTGTAGCTAACAGGAGTAACAGAAAGAGATCTTTGAGATTCCGCATATAACGCGTTTAAAATGCTGTTAGGCGCATGGTTCGCGCCTCCAGAAGGATGCTCGCTGTGGCCGCCGCGTGTGTGATTACACAGATTTCAGTTTGCAGAAGGCATGGGATCCGCGGCTCCCAGGACTGAGCCGACGGTAGGTGTGCAGGCAGCTGTCCGGCTGACAGCTGTCCCGTATCTGGACGACTCCCGGGGTTACAGCCCGCAGCGAACGTACCAAAGCTCAGAGCCGCGCCCCAAAAAGGCGCGACTTTCACTGTCTGCCAATTAAAACTTCAGTGGGAGAATGCGGTTTCGGTGGCTCTCGGCGTTAGCAGTCACCCCTCGAGGGGCTGTGGACGCAGAGCAGGGCGCGTTCGTTTTCCCGAGCTTAGATTCCCGCGGGGGCCAGACGACTAGACGAAGCAGCGAAGTAACCCTATGGGGTGAGGGGAAAAAGTGGGAGATGATGTCCGAGAATGACCAGTGGGGGCTCAAGAGAGGGACGAGGCTGGGCTCCGGACAGGGGACGAGGTGACACCTGGATGACCAGAAAGGACCAGCCCCCTGCGAACCTGGGAAAGAAACACAGCAGCTCCACCACACTTTGAAGTGTTTTCATAGAATAATTTGTTTCCTGATTCGATGGGAAAAAACGGTAGCTTGTTTTAAGTGAGCTTTTCTCCCATTATTGGTCCCACAGAGCATCCTTTAAGATTTTCTTTTATGAATAAACATCTCACGTCCTGAAAGTGGACAGACGGCCCTTCGTTCATGGGACGCTTCATGTCCTTACTCTCCGTCCAGCCGACCACGGTTCAAGGTTAGAAATACCGAATCGTACTCTGCGGTAACTGGAAGGGAGAACTAATAAATAATTAGTCGATAACCATTTATCTCAATTTTTTAAACCTTTTGACTGAAAGGAGCATGTGGTCAGAAATTCAATTTTCAGAAAAGTCTCAAAGAAGAAAAACAGGACTTTCCCGCTCCCGCCAGCCCCCAGACGATAGTTTTCTCGCGCTCCGTCTGCCACTTCTTCTCACTGAATAACACGCCTGGGAGGTGGCTCCGGGTCCGTCGATTCATCCCGACGCTGCCTCCCTTTGCCCAAGATCCCGTGTTCGCGCCCGGGCATTTATTTCACCGGCTGTCCTGTGACGAGCGTTTGGCGGCTTCCAGCCTCTGACGGGGTGAGCGGTGCCCCGGCCAGGGACCCCGCAGAGAGCCTCTGCCCACGTGGGGTGCGGGCTACCTTCTGGGAATTTCTGGGTGGACAGCGATGTTCGTTTTAAAGGCACTGATGGATGTCGAACTGCCTTTCGACGTGGCCACGCCACACTGAACTCCCAAGGACGAGGGAGCCAGGGCCGTGCTCCGCCGTCCCCCGGCACGTCCCTGTTACGGGGACCCGGATGCGGGACCGGATGCGGGACCGGATGTCCTCCCGCCTGTGGCAGGAGCATCTGCGTTCGCCTAACCCGCGTGGGGCTGAGTGTCCGCTCGGCGGCTGGCTGGCAGGTCCTCCTGGTACGTTCTGTTTTTATTGTTTGGCTATCGTTACATTGCATCGTTAGAGATGTTCTTGTTTTGTTTGTTTGTTTGTTTTTATTTGGTTGTTTGTTTTAGAGCTCTTTATATGCTAAAGAAATTAGCCCTTCTATTCTAAGTGGACATGGGGCGTCCCGTATGCTCTCCCGCAGCAAAAGGATGGTGTCGCTCGCCTCGAGGCTATCCTGCAGCCCCTTCCGATTCATAACCGCGTATCGGGGGTCAGCAAATGACGGGCTGCTAGGTCAAAGCCATCTCGTCGCCTGTTTTTTACAGATTGCAAACTAAAAATGTTTTTATTATTACGCGTGTACTCGTTGAAATAAGTCAAGAGAAGAGTGATATTTCATCGTGTGGCAGACGTGCGGTTGAAACGTAAATGCCCGTAAACAAGGGTTCACGGAAGGGTGGCCACAGCCATTTGTCTGTGTCCCGTCCAGCTGCCTCCGTCTGCCACTGCGCAGCTGAATGCTCGCCGCGGACAGCGGGAGGCTCGCAAAGCCTGGAATAGCACTACCTGACCCTTCAAAGCGACGGTGAGTTACTCGAGAGGGAATTTATAGCTGATCTGGGTATTCCTAGGTCAGTAAGAATCCTATACAAAGTCAAGTTCGCGATGTCGCGAGGCAGCCACCACCGCTGCTCAGCGTGGGTACGAGTGATGAGACCCCTACGTCGCCCAGGCCTCGGTTCAACTCCGGCTTCTCCCTGCTTTTGCTCCTTTGACCAGTTCTCACCGGGGGGAGGTCGCGAAGCGGTCTGTGCTGAGACAGACCCAGAAGCGCACAGAAAACGCCACGCTCGTCTGGCTAGGAATCCCTCGCCCGCTTCAGTGCAAAGTCCCGAATCGACTCTCCCACGGGGCACGTCGCTCCTGCGTTCCCTCCCTCCTCTGCTAGAATTTTCCATCCCAGGGACTGCTAACTTACTGAGGAGAATATTTTTCTTGATGCAGGAAGTATTTGTGGGGAAGAAATATGTCTTCTTCATCGAAATCCGAAGATGTTTATAGAAATTCGGATTTGAAAAAATAATACATCTTGCTCCTCTGACATGCCACTGAGGGCCTTTTACAAAGGGCCGGCTACCAAAATAACAGTTATTTTACTTTGATATTGGAAAATCGACCATCCGCCTTTGCAGAGAGTCACATTTTCCTTCTCTGAGTTCCTGCCACCGGACCTGGCAGCTTGGAGCAGAGGCCAGGCCACGCGGCACGTGCCGCCGAGCTGCCACGGGACCGCAGGCGTCAGCGGAGAGCTGGCACCGCCGTGCGCGCCGGCTCAGACCCACGCGCCTCCCCACGCCCACCCACGCGAGCCCACGGGGGCAGGTGCAGGGTGCTTCCTGCCCACACGGACACGGCTGCCACGGCGTTACGTGGGGACACACTAACAAGACGTGACGGGTTGTTTGGCCCCAATTTCTAAGATGGTCGTGAACAATTTAATATTTTGAGATCACTGTTACTATTCTTTAAAAAGTTTCTGGAATGACGTTTCTTAAAGAAGAAACTTCTAAGAAATATGCAATTCTGGGCTCCCATCGACCTCTAAAGAGACTTGGCCGGGAAGCTCCACATTCGGAACTGACACCCGCTGGCTGCCTGTGGTTTGGTTCTGCATTTGCCCCGTCTGCACGAACCCACTGGCGTGAGCTGCCGGCGCAGGGCTCCGCGCATTCCGCCTCTGCTGACTCGGGAGCTGGCTCAGGCTCTGCGTCTGTGTTCACACTTATTCTGCTTTACTGCGGCTCTGACGCCTTAAAAGGGGAAGGAACTCCCCTATTTTAAATACTCTAGGACAGCTTGACACTGTGTCCGGCGTGGGCGTGCGCAGTCAGACCACGTTTATAAACAATCCTCCACTGAGAAGCACCCTTTGCACCTTGGTGAGCTCTGTGCGTGGCTGTGGGGTTCCTTTGGCCTCAGGGCGGGTGGAGGCTACGTCCCCATCCCTGGCCTTTGGGTCTCCAAGTGACTTTCTTGGACAGCAGGTGTGAGCAGGTGTGACATGAGCGTGCGTGAAGGAGGTGGCGTGGCAGCTTTCTGTGCACTCCTGCCATCACCAGGCAGGACACTGCTTGGCCCCACTGGCTCCAGGTGCACGAGGGGACCAGCTGGGCTGGGCCGGGCCCCCTGGGGCTTGGCCCCAAGGTGCAAGTTGGGTACAATGCACTAATCAATGACATCCTGAGTCTGTGAAAGTCTGGAATGTTCGGGATGGTGTGAAAAAGATCCAGGCTTTCTCCAGTCATGGGGAAAAGGAAGGACAGCTCTAAGTTCACGCGTGAGCCCCCAGAGAGGACGGGACAGGCTGTGAGGACGGGGCCGGCCCCTGGGACCGAGGCTCGGCCCTGTGCTCGCATTCCGAGAGCCCCTGCGGAATCTCTTGACGCGCCTGGGTTTCCACATCTGAAAAACGAAGAAAATGATGGAACCTCCTTAATAAACGGATTCGAGGATTAAATATGTCGATGCACATAAAACAATTAGGATGTCGCTGGCACACCCCACGTGCTCAACAAACAGCAGCTGGTACTCTCATGATTACCCAGAGGCTTAAAATCAACTCGAGAGGACGTGTGATCACGGAGTCGCGGCAAATTTAAAAAGTGACTTCGCTAAAACGCAGGAGGCGACTCGTGTGCTGCCAACGTGAGCGGAGCATTTGAGCAGAAATCACAGCCGACTCTGGGGGGGCGGGGGACACACGCGCTGCCGCGCCCACGCCCAACGCGACGCGAGGTTGGGTCTCGCCAGGAAAGGGGAAAATGTCCTCCGGCTCCCAAACCCATTCGTTCGTGTTGGACCCCGATCCAGGCATCGGTGAGAGCAGCCGTTTTCCAAATCGTCGGGGAGCGGCGTGGACAGGGGGCGGGCAGCCGGCTGTCGTTTGGGGGGCGGACGCTGGCCCACGTCCCGGCACCTCGCTCACCGGGACTGGAGCCCCGACGTGTTACCGGCCGCCGCAAACGAGCCTTCAGGTGCACGAGTGACTGGTAAACTCTGATCTGCCGACATGGATTTCTTACTCTGATTTTTTTTTAATTGTGTTAAGTAATTCTTACCGCATGCTAAATGCCCCATGAATTCGAAGGGACTTCCAATTAAGATTGTGGATGCTTTTGGGGGTTTTGTTTTCCTTTTGAAGCAGAGGCGCTTGGAGGAAAGGATGAATAATATACGGATATTGATGTTCTCCCCAAATGAATGGATACAATATAATGCATTTCAATCAAAATGCCAATGAGACTTGCGTGTTGGAGGGGGAGGTAGAGACTACCCTCACGATTTTATTAAATAAATGCATTTGCATAAGAAAAGCCCAGAATATTTAGAGGAAAAGAGACATAATAGAAAAAGATTTTCCCAACCATATGTCAAAATGTACTGCAAAATTATAATAATAGTAATTAAAAGAATTGTGTTGAGCTAAAAGTAGATAAATAGCTCTTTGGAACAAGCAGTCTAGGAGCCGAGCCGCGTGCACGCCAGCGCCTGGCGGAGCTGTCCCCGGCGGCCACGCCGTCCGCCCCTGCACACACGGTGACGGACACCCTCAGCCTCCTTCACAGTCAGCCTAGGACGGGCACGCGAGTTGGTGGCATGTGGCGAAGCCACGTAAGGCACGTCTGGGCTCAGCACTGGAAACTATGCCTTCACCCACCCCCCGCCCCGGCCCGCCTCTGTCCTGTAGTGTCTGCCTCGTGGGCCATCTGCTCCAGATGGCGTCACCTTGAGATGGACAGGGCCCCGTGACCAGCCTCCGACGGCACCGTGTGTGCCGAGCGCAAGCTTCTTATGCGACATCTGTGATTTTCAAGGCTTGTGTGTGATAACACAGCCTAACCTATCTCAGTTCGTACAGGTGTATAATACGTACTAAGCCATCCAAAGTTAATAAGGAGAGAATGGAAGTAAATGATGTGCTAATAATTAGCTATTTGTTTTGAAAGTGAGAAAATGTGAGATAGTTACCACGGACCATACAGAAAAATAAACTCCATGGGTTTCACGTAATGAAGACAGATTAATCCCTCATATAGAGATAGACACAGGTCGAAGGCCATGGAATGAGTTGGTAAATGCCAATGAAACATCTACTAAAAAAAAATGCAGATTTTTAAGATATTATGTAAGTAGTCATTTTAAGTAGAGCAAGAATCTAACATTGAAAAAAAATAATCACTCCAGAGAACACGTTTCCAAACCTGCAGACGTGAGGGCTGACACTGGTGCAAATGCCTCGTGTTCTCCAGAATCGCATTCCGCGGAGACCGCGTGTCGCCTGCCTATGTAGCTCTCGCCGCCACGTTTGCCTCTACGCGACAGGTGGTGCCACCAAGCAGCTCCGTTTGTGACGCCGCAAAGGATGACGACGGAAACCCACGCCCGCAGGGAGACGGGGCTGCTGGGCGGCGCAGTGCCTGTCTCCCCTCGCTGCTATGCCAAAGTGCCACAGACGGTGCCTCGAAGCAGCAGAAGTGACTCCTCTTACAGCTCGGAGTCAGAAGCCCAAAGCCAGTGTCGTGAAGTCAAAGCCAGACGCCAGCAGGGCGGGCCCCTCCTCAGCCCCGGGAGGCTCCCACGGCCCCGGTCCTGCTTCCGGAGGCGCCTGGGAGCCTCGGCTCTGCTGTGCCCCCGTCACCCTGGACTCCGCATCCTCCGTCACAGCGCCTTCTGGGACCCTGTCCACCCCACCCCCCGCCTCCCTCTTACACAGACCCTTGTCCTTGTAAGATCCCACCTCAATCATCTGGGACACGTTCCTGTCTGCAGATTCTTTATCGCATCTGCAAAGTCCCTTTCACCACATAAGGTGACACAGCCCTAGGTCCCAGGAATTAGGGCACGGCCATCTGTGGGAGGGCCATTACTCAGCCCGCCTGGGGCTGGGATCACTCGCGGGGGGAGCCAGCACGATGCACCTGTGCCTCAGAAAACCCAAGCTTTCCCCGCTCCCTCGACCTGCCTCCCTCATCGACACTCTGTAGGCGTGAGCCTGCGGTCACGGGAGCCCGCTCCGGCGTGAACACGGGCAGGTCCAGGGGCAGAGGGATGCTCCAGGGAACATCGGTGGGACCTCCAGGGCCGGTGCGTGAAACCAGGGTTGTGTCTCCGTGGCCCGATTTCCATTTGTCTATGACAGGTGACATTCATGTGAGGACAATGACATCTGTGTCTCTGGCATCTCGCCCAACATGGAAAACAGCTACGAAATCATTTGCCATCAGCATCTGTGCCACCGTGGTCAGAACGAGCTTCCTGCCCTGTGCCCTGTGGAAACGTCTGGGGTTTAACGTTTGCTGTTTGTGGCTAAATTCCGTGGGCCTCCGACCTCACCCTAGCGGCGTTTTAAAGCCTCGTGTCTAATGTTCCTGTGCCCTCCAGTGCCCCCATCACGTCAGTGGAAGAGCCCTCCCTGCTCTGGTCGCGGGGTACAGAACCCCCCAACCACCTGGCGGAGGCGGGAGGCTAGCCAGCGAGAGGCTCCCTCCGGGAAGCGGCAGCGAAGAAGAAGGCGATAGCTGGCTGGGGCCGGCGGGATCGCGCGCGGCGGCGTGAGCCACGCTCGCCGCCTGTCCTTTACCCCTCACGCCCGCTCTCCACCCTGACTCCAAATCCGATCAGCAGAGACCCCGCGCAGTCCCCACACCAACCACGTGCAGGGGGGGCGCTCGAACTCATGCTTTTTATTGCCAATACGCTGGCCGTGTCTTGGCGTCGTCGATATGATAATGAATCATAGATGGCTTAATGTGTGTCATTACTGCAGCGTGAAATAATGTGTGTGTGTGTGATATTAAATGTGTGTGTGTATTATATTAATCAACCATGACCGTGGTAGTGGACAATGATTCTGCTATCGATTGGGGGAATGCTTGAGCTGATGACATAGCCCTGCCGAGGTTGTCGCGTGAATGGGTGACCACAGTGCCCTAAACCTTTCCCGAGCCCTGAGGTGGCAGAAGGCATTCCTACCACAGAACGTCAGCCCGATTCCTGGGACGCGTGCCAGCGTTCACACGAGCCGACCCACAGTGCTCCCCGGGGAGCCGAGTGACGTGGTGCACTGGGACCCTGCGCGCAGAGACCCGTCCACGCAGGCAGAGAAGGGGCGTCCCCTGGGGCAGTGGCTTCGTCTCTCGGCCCGAGGACGGAAACGTCACTCAGTCCTCCTGGCAGAACACAGGAAACCCTGCTGGAAACGCACGCAGCCGGCCAGGGACCCCACCCAAACTCACACTCTGGGCAGTGCTCCAGCCAGGGCAAACCAGGACACACCAGGACATGGCCAGGACGGAGCAGGTGGCAGTGGCCGGCATTCCCTGCAGAGCACAAAGAACCCCCAAGGTGGCCGGCCGTTACTCGCAGACTGGCCACGGCCCGTTGGCCTCGGACCACCACACAACGTCCCAGAGTCCAGACTGGGTGTCGCACTCGGATGGGGGCACTGGAGGGCACAGGAACATTAGACACGAGGCTTTAAAACGCCGCTAGGGTGAGGTCGGAGGCCCACGGAATTTAGCCACAAACAGCAAGGAAAGTAAGAAAGATTTCAAAAGTAGGGACCCACACATGACAGTCTTTGTGACAGACAGGTAGATGACAGACGGGTGGATAGATGACTGACAAATGGCTCGCAGACGACGTTCCTCCACAAGCCGGATCCTGTTCCGGGTAGGATGACCGAGTGCTCGGCGAGGCAGATTCCTAGGACAGGCCCTCATGAGACGCAGGCGGGATCCGGGCACTGTCTCTCCGTGCGGAAGACGCGGTCTACGGAACGCTCTCTCCACGGCGATCCGGGAGCGCGGTGCGCCCATCCCCTCGAGGGATGCTGGCCTGTCGGGGCGGGCGTGGCTGCCACCCAGCCAGTCACCAGAGGCTGCACTTTTGGGGCGTTTCCTCGCGCCCAGCCGAGCCGTCCGCCTCCCGCTCAGCTCAGGGGCCGACCTTCCCGCAAAGTTAGAAACGGATTCGCGGATGCGGGTGTTTCTGCCGCTGTCGCCATAGTTCTAAGCTCCTTCCGACAGCAGTGACAGAAAGTAAGCAGGAAGCGCCGTCATCGTGGTGAACATACGCCAAAGCAGCACCAGCCACCAAGAACACGACACCGAACGACGCACGGGGAGCCGGGCTCCCGGGAAACCCCGCAGACCCGCACTGTCGGGACCGAGGCCGAAATCCTGTCTCCCCGCCGTCGGGACCCAGAGCCACTCCCGCCAATGCCACAGGCCACGACCCCCCGCCCTCCCTCAGGGTCCGGGCAGACGGCTGGGCTGACTCCACCCAGAGCGGAGTGGGCCTGCGATGGGGCCACGCTCGCTGGCTCGGGGATGGAACCAGCCACGGAAACCAGCCCCCGAGGGACATGGGGACGCCTGGCTTTCCCCGCGGTCGCCCGAGGACGGAACGCGGGCCTGGGGTTCCCAGCAGCCAGCTTCCCACCAGGAAAGGAGCCACCCCGAGACCGGAGAGGCGGAGGCAGGGAGAGAAGCAGAAAGGCTTTGCTGCCTCTGGCTGTTTAAATCCTAGAACCAGCTGCACGAGCCGCTGGGGCCAGCCCCGGACTCCGGTCACGACCGTGCTGCTCGCTAGTTTCAGTGCGGTCCCCCTCCCTCACGGTCACCGAATCCACAGTTCGTACGTTTTGGGCGCAGGTGTCTGAAATGCTTTGTCTGGAGCGACGGCGGAGGCAATGCCCAGCGTGGGACTTGGAATCGCAGACGCGTCAGATGCCACAGACGAGACAGTCCTCGTGCGGACGCGCCTTTCCGGCCGGGACAGAGAAGGCCCAGCCCGAATGCGAGGGCCCGTACCCCACGGCTCGCCGTCGGTCGGAACGTGTGACCGTTCTGCGGTGGTCACGCGGTAGGGCTGACCTCGGAACCGCGGCGAAGTCCGCTGTCGCCAGTCGGCGGGCCTCACGCGTCCCGTCACGCATGCGTCCTACGCGCTTTGCCCGTCGCTCGTGCGCGTGTTCATCATCGCTCGCGTTCGGCGGGATTGTTATTCCTCCGTCTCCCCGCCTCCGCCCTCAGAGGATCCGTAGCTCTGCTGGCAGGACAGCTGTAGACAGACGCCAGCTGCGCTCAGACAGGCTGAGCGTGAAAGCCGCCCCAGCCCCCGCAGCCACGCTGCAGGCCGAGGATGCCCGCACGCCCACCCACGCCTCGGAACCCATCCTTCCTAAAACAGGGAACCAAAAAGCCAATCCGGACGCGAGGTCGATGAGCGTGGCTGTGGACGATCTCTGTAAATTCTGCCGCGAAAGCAGACAGCCCGGGTGCCATCGGCTGATTTCAGTTGTGGGGAGGAGACAATGATGAAATTTTAAAAAAAAAGACAGCAAAAAATAATTGAAGAATAGAAAAAAAGAACGTAAGTAGGAAAGAGGAAATCGAGGTAAACGCGCAGGTTTATTCCACTCACCTCCAGGTCCCACGACAAGCTCCGCGGCCCTGTTAATTCCTTGCGTCCGCCGGCGATTTCCGTCACGTGGGCGCGTGGCACTTGTG
The DNA here is from genome assembly GCF_902729225.1 of Pteropus medius. NCBI lineage: Eukaryota > Metazoa > Chordata > Mammalia > Chiroptera > Pteropodidae > Pteropus > Pteropus medius. The sequence continues at coordinate 1,559,195 of NW_024348242.1, read as the reverse complement.
ACTCATAACGTGACAGATGCCAGCGTTTCCAGACCTGGCCCCACCGCCTCGCCTCTGGGAATCGTTGTCAGCTGAGTGGGAACGCGAAGCCGCGCCGGAATCACCGTGCTGGACCCAGCCAAGCGGAAAACGGCACAGATGGCAGAAACGCCCGCCTCCCGCCCGAAGCATTGTCACCCTCAGACCGCGACGCACGCGGCTGAACGACCACCGCCGTCCCCCAAGCCTGACTGGCTGCAGATAAACGCAGGTGCCAGGTACCCGGCCCAGGCACGAAACGAGATCCGTTAGCAGACTTGACACTGAACGGCACAAACGCGCACCTTCCTCGGAGGGGAAAACGGTGTGGGCCTTGGGGAGAGAGGAAGATGAGTGAGAAGAGACGCGAGATGTTCATTTTGGAATGCAGATTCCCCCCTTAGTAATCTATCCACGTGTTAACGTCAGGGTGCCTGCCTTCCGGACCCACCGTGAGAGGCCGCGGAGGACAGGCGTGCGCCGCGCCCTCAGCCCCCGGCCTCGTGCGGCAGAGCCAGCGTCTCGCTCACAGCCAGGAAGATGACAGCCTGTCCGATCTGGTCTCCCCCGAGCAGCCCCTGGCTTGACACTTGGACCTCGGCACTGGAAAATTAACCTCGTCTCTCCGTAGTAGCTCGTGTCTGCCAGGCAGCTGTACCTATTACGGGCGATAGGGTGCCACGTGTCTTTGTATTTGGGAGCGAAAGCGCCGATCAGCGAGCCCTCGTTGCGAAGCCTCGATCATCGCGTTTCCCTCTGCAAATTAATAAGCCGGCCATGAGTTTTCACTCATCGCTGTTTCTACGGGCTGGAGTCCTTGGTAGCAGTCGACAGGTGCCACTTCGGGTCTGTGGGGCCAGATGAACGAGCTTAGATGCCACGAAGCCCAAAACAGTGCAGCCAGGACGAGGGCTCGGGCACCACGGACGTTCTGGCAGCGAAACTGTGGCGGATGCCCCGGCTCCCGCGCAGGCGGGCGCTGGATGGCAGGCATGCCACCCAAGCTGGCGGGGGCCCAGACACCCCGGCTCCGTGTTCGCCAATCCGCCAGTGCAGCACCCTGCGTTTGCATGGCACTCCGTGTCCCCCAGTCCCCTGAGCAATGTCTTCCCGCAGACACAGGCATGGGGCGGAACCCGAGCTGCGAAGGTCTTTGGGAAACGTCTCTTTAGTTCTCACCCTCGACGGGTATAGACGGGAACTGGAGCAGGTGTGGACGGATCCAGTCCGTGAATCCCTCCAGACGGTCCCGAGCGTGCCCCGGGGGAGTCGGGGATGTGGCAGTGAAGAGACGGGCGGGCAGAGAGGTCGCCGTGTCGGGCTGCAGAGACCCTAAGGCAGTCTCAGCCCCAGAACCACGTGGGGAAGCAGCTAAAACTCCCCGGTACCCGTGAGACGGCCCGGACTAGCTCAGTCACAGAAAACCTGGGGAGGAACGGGGCAGCGACCCGGCTTTGATGACAAGATGGCCAGCGGAGGACCAGGCTTCAGAGGATGACCACTGACCACGCCCCCGCCACCCTCCATCAGCCCGACCCGAAGCAGGCGCGGCAAACACGCCCGCGACGCAGAAGCAACTTTTGGGAAATGACGAGAAGAGCTCAGAACTGACAAAAAAAATACCGAATTACCCGTGATTGAGAGGGACTTCCTGCCATCTGCTTAGGAATCACATTAAACTTGGAGAAATGAGAATTGCCATGTCGCACACAGCTGAGTGCATCACCTGCCTGAAGCATCCGCCACAGAAGCCGTCGGAACGCGGCGACCTCATCTCCCAGGACGTGTGGTCCGCAGCAGGTGCGTCCACGCCGTGTGCCGCCAGCAAGGGCCGTCCCCGTGGACGTCACACAGGCTCGTCCCCGTGACTCTCCTACAGGCCGCTTGCTGAGCGGCTCTGGGCACGAGTTCAGCTTCACATCCCCCTCAGTGATTCCTAACATGCCTTACGAGGCCGAGCCCTCCAGGGATAAGGACGCCCACCCCCCACCTCGGGACGCGTGGCTGTGGTGGCGGGGGTGGGGGGAGTGAGCCGGTTCTGAAACAGCACATTGCGAGAACAGAGCGAGCACCCACAAATCCCGGCTTTAAACCACCACGAATGCACAGTGAGGAGCGCGTTAGGGAGTTTTACTGCGGCCCCAGTGACCCTGAAGTGGGCGGCAGTGAGGACCCCGATGCGCATTCACTAGGCTCACGGACGCTGCTTTTAGAGGTGTCTGTGTTGAGCAGCCTTGGCTTTTTCTCATCATGAAGAGAGCGAGTCACAAGCAGGTTCACAGACACATACGGAGCAGACTCATAAGTGAGAGTTTCCAGCTGACAGGTGGCCTGGGGCAAGCTGACCTCCCCGAGTCTGGACAAATGCGGATAACAACACAGGCTTTAAAAGATGTCCATCAACAGCGAACGGATTAACGAAGGGTGGTCCACCCAGGCAATGGGGTGTTACTCGGCCCTAAAAAGGAAGTTCTGATACACTCTACATCAGGGGTCCTACTTCCCAGGCTGTGGACCGGTACCAGTCCGTGGCCTGTTAGGAATCGGGCCGCACAGCAGGTGAGCGAAGCTTCCTCCGTATCTGCAGCCGCACCCCAGCTCACCACAGCCTCAGCTCCGCCTCAGGTCCTCGGGCCTCAGACGCTCACAAGCCCTGGTCCCACAAAGGCTGGGGACCGCTGCTCTACATCGTGAGCGACTCTTGCAAACATTATGATGCTAGTGAAATAAGACCCAAAGGAACAAACACCGTAGGATCCCATTTAGACGAGGTCCCTGGATGGTCAAATCCACAGAAGAGCACACTCAAAAGCGGTTAAAATAATACATTTTATGTTACGTGGATCTATTTTGTCACAATTAACGCTCCTTGGTGCGAGACGGCGTGTGCGAAGTGGCAGGTGTCACCGCGGCGTCCGAGTGCGGACACGGCAGCGCGAGAGCGTGGGAACGGCCAGGCGCCGGCCAGCAGCTCTGCGCCCGTGTGCTCGGCGACCACGCTGTGCCCGGCCATGGACGGGCCCTAAAACTACACGCATGGGCGAGACAGAGGCCACGCTGTCGGGGGGGCACCTGACTCCGGCCCAGAGAGGGGCTCCGGCCACAGCTCCTGAGGACAGTGGCCGGCCTCTCCTCCAGGGACCAGGCCAGGTGACGGAGGAGAGCACGCAGCACGCTGTCACCCTGGCCGGGCCCGCACCGTCTCCGTCGGCAACCAATGCGGAGGCCGCAGGCCATCCCCCTCGGGACCACCTGGTTCACACACACGGAAACAGCGCAGGCCCCCGAGGCCCCCTTTCTGGGAGTCTGGCTGTCTCCCGGAGCGGTGCTCTGAGAAGCCGTCACCTGGCCCAGCAGACGGGACGAACAGCCCGGTGGCTGGAGCCCACATCAGGGCTCGTGTGGAATCGCTCAGAGGCTCAGGTTTCTGAATGTGGGTCCTGTTTGTGGCCACACCACCCTGAACGACCCCGATCCCATCTGACCTCGGAAGCTAAGCAAGGTCGGGCCTGGTGAGTACCTCGATGGGAGGCCACCTAGGAAGACCAGGTGCTGTAGGCGTAAAAAATTTTAAAAAAATAAGGGATTGTGAACCGACAAGGTCCTTGCAGTCTGTGAGGTCCACCAAGGGCTGCCTCGCCTAAAAAATATATAAAAAAACAATATGAACATGGGTCTATGGGTCCTCAGGTTACATGCAGGGGAGTCACTGATAACATTACAGAAAAAAATAATAAAACTATGGGAAAGAAGCCTTGTTTCCCCAAAACGAATTAAAAACATGCTCTCCCAGGGTGTATTAGGGACTAAGCAGCACGTAATCGGAGGGATTCACAGAGCAATCAGGTTAAGCACTGCCAGGGCGCCTTAGTCTGACGGGCACTCGTGTTGCGGTAGCAGAATGACCCAGGCTCCGGGCCGAGCTGTGCCCAGGGAGCAGGCCACGTGCGCCGGCTCCAGGAAGGGCGACGACGTTCACTGACCCCCGAGCTCGCGCTGTCGCTGACCCAGGAGCCAGGGATCTGTGGCAGAGCAAAGCAGGCCTCGGAGGGTGTGGCAGGGCCACTGTCCCCCTCCTCGCACGGGTCAACACCCCCGGAGCTCTCGGGCTGTGCCGTGTGGGACCCGCGCAGCCCCTGGTGGGTCAGCTGCCGAGGCCACCAGGCACCGGAGGCGGAACCGCCCGTGGCAGACGACGATGCAGCTGGGTCACGGCTCCGGGTGACGGACAGTCCGTGCCCCGCAGTGCCACGTGGGACGCGCCTCCTGTCCGCGTGGAGCCCGGCTCCTGGGCGTGCATCTGGCTCGGGTCCCCGCACCGTTTAAAGTTTCAAGAAAAAAACACAAAAACACAATGTTCCCGCCAAGTGCCATGAGTCATCGAACCTGTTTTTTACTTTTTTTAAATGATCGCTGTTTCCGCCGTGGAGCCTACGGTCTGAAACGTTTGCTTCCATTGTGTCAACGCCCGGTGGGTCATGAGGGCCGACGGGGGCTGAGAAGCCACGGCCTGCGTCCGGGCCCAGCACCGCACAGGTGCTGTCCCCGGTGGGGACACCCACACGGCCGGGCGGCACCACCTTCCGCACTGCCGGCGGCTTCGGCCTGCAGACCCGCAGAGCGACCCCCGAGTCTCCGAGTGCTCTGGGGTGCGGGCGACATCCATGGCCCCAGGGACACGAGTCGACGGCGAGGGGAGAAGCCACCCCTGGCTGCCTCACTGGCCGTCCTGCCCTCCGCCCTCAGGGGTGTTGTCCCCGCCCTAGAAACGCCCCTCGGAGGGGACCTGAGGGCAGAGCTCATGCAGAGAGAGGCGGGGAGCCGTGATCCAGCTGTGGTGAGTGCCACGCGGCGACCCTGAGCTTCCCGCCTGGCGGGGGCTTTCCTGCTATGTCCCCCGCAACACAGCGACTAACGGGGTCTTAATCACTGCTCAGCTGGGAGCCGCCAGCTTCCGCGGCTAGGTGGCTCCTCAGTCTGCGTGGCCCCCTGGGGCGCTGCTCGCCCGGGGCTCCGTGACTCCCCCTCCCAGGGGAGGGCACGGGACGGGGTGCTCGGCAAACCCCGTGAGTGACCTGGGCTGTGTGGGCCCCCAACATGACATCAGAGTCACAGCTCCGGCATTCCCAGGAGCCAGCTGCTGCTATCAGTCCCTATTTGTTGAGAGGCTGAGGGACAGGCGCAGACACAGCCCGTCCAGGTGGCCCCGGCACCGCGGGAGTCCCACCAGCGGGGCAGGCGGCTGCAGCACAGACTGAGTGACCGCTGGGCAGACGGGCCTGTGCCGTCGCTCACGCGTCCCTCCTCCCTTCACCAGATTCGGAGCGGCCACCACGAGCGGGCGCTGTGCCAGGCTTTGGGGTTCGGCAGCGAACGAGGGGTCCGCTCCCCGCCTTCCTGGGACTTGGTCTGAGTGGGGAAACATTGCGCAGACAGGCAGATCGATGACGAACGAGGTCACGGCAGACGGTGGTTCGCGGGCCGGAGGGCACGGAAGGGGGACGGTGTGACAGCCACGTCTGCCCCCCGCTCTCGTGCTCGAGGGCCTCATGGCCCGATGCCTGCGGGACAAGCCCGAGTCCTTGCTGGGGACAAGCCCCACCTAGTCGTGCTCGGCTTGTCCCGCATCCTCTCCCTCGTCTGCCCCGCCCCTCTCTCTGTCTCTCTGTCTGTCTCTGTCTCTCTGTCTCTCTGTCTCTCTCTCTGTCTCTCTTGTCTGTCTGTCTGTCTCTGTCTCTCTGTCTGTCTCTGTCTGTCTCCTGTCTCTGTCTCTGTCTCATCTCTGTCTCTCTCTTGTCTCTGTCTCTCTGTCTCTGTCTCTGTCTCTCTCTCTGTCTCTGTCTCTCTCTGTCTCTCTCTCTCTGTCTCTGTCTCTGTCTCTCTCTGCTTTCTGTCTCTCTCTGTCTCGTCCTCTTGCTCCAGCAAACCCCGTCCTTCAGTCCTCCACTGCCACATGCCTGCCCACCCAGCGCCTCCGCGTGACATGCCCCTCCATCCGGCAGTCTCCCTCCCCGCCCCCCCGCCCCCAGCCTCCGCGTGCCTTCAGATCTTGTCCGGCACCCTGTGCGGGAGACCTTGTCCTGAGCACCTCGGGGCGTCAGGTGGCACGCCCCGGTGGCGCTGAGTCGTTGTGGATTTCTCCCCCCGTCCGGTCCGCCTCCCTTCCTAGCCCCAGCCCAGGGTGTGATGTGAAGTGAGGCCTGACGGCTTCTTGACGGATGAATCTGTCAGCAGCCCCCAGCTCTCACCCCGGAGACACTGTCCTCAGTCCCGTCTACCGACGCGTCCCCCGTGACGTCTGTCCGCCACGGAGCTGCGGAGGCTCCCGTCCGTCACTCTGTCCGTGGTGCTGCCTTCTACGGAGCAGTTCATCCTGCGGATAACGCGTAACGAGGAAGAAACTACAATCAAGCTCGTCCTCGAGGACGCCGGGCGGCCTGTACGCTCAGGGTCCCCGACTCCGGCCGCAAACCAGGGACGGTCCTCGTCCCTCGGCTCGGCACCGCGAGGGGCAGACAGCTGCTTTTGGCGCAGCACCCGGCGGTGTGTGTGGGCCCCGCCTGGTACAAAAACACGAGCGTGAAAAGCTGAGATCTTCAAGTTAAATGTTCATTTGGTGAAGGCGCAATATGTTCGCAAAGAGCAGGATTTTTCTGATTTATCTCTGGGTTAACACAGCAACTGAAAAGGAGCTTCGCACGGAGCAGGCGGCTAATGCGCATTTGCTGGGTGGTTGGTCATAAACTTATCAGAAGCGGCAGCCTGGACGCCACGTGTAGGTTCCCGGCTGCCCAGCTGGCCTGGGGTTCTGATCGGACGAGGGGCCCCATTTCCATGCAGAAGTGGTCTCGTGGGGAGCTGAACTAGATGCGGCATCTGTCAGAAAAACAGACAGCTGGAAACCGTGGGACTAAACAGCTTAAGCTTGGGGTTCAGGGCATCTGAACAAGAGGGGAGGGGAGGAAAGCACATCGCACAGATTGGGGACGCCTGGGGAGTCACGCAGCCGGACCGGGAACAGGAGGGCTGGGCATTGAAGCTGTCCCCCCTCCTGTGTGGGGCTTGTCTCCGGGGCTGCCGTCTGTCAGCGTGGGGGCTCGTCTCCCGTGCAGGTGCCGTCCTCCCCGTGGGGCGCCGCTGTCTCCCAGCGTGGGGGCTGTCTCCGATATTAGGGTGCCATCTCCCCCGTGGGGCACGCTGTCTCCCCCGTGGGGCGCACTGTCTCCCGTGTGGGGGCGCCGTCTCCTGCGTGGGGGTGCCGTCTCCCGCGTGGGGGCGCGCTGTGTCCCGTACTGGCGGTCTTGGAATAAACAAAGGGGGTCAGAGCTTGTCTCATGTCACAAAGGAATAAGGTCCCTTGGGACACTTCTAAGAAAGGAGGATTTGAAACAGACAGACGGGGTCTGTAGCCACCAACCGCCATCAAACCCGTGATTCCGGTGCTCGGAGCGGCCTCCGTGACGGCGGGCACTGCGGAACGCTCTGACTTGCCAGCGCAGCGGACCCCAGCCTTTGCGGCACCGGGGCCCGGAGCTCCTGTGAGCATGTAAGGCCTGATGACCCGAGGTGGGGCTGAGGCGGTGATGCCGGCGCTGGGGAGCGGCCGCAGATGCAGGGGAAGCTTCGTTCACCTCCTGCTGTGTGGCCCGGTTCCTGACAGGCCTGGACCGGTACCGGTCCACAGCCTGGAGAGTGGGACCCCTGTGCTAAAGGACACAGTAGGTCCACTCCGTGAATCATCGCTTGAATCCTCGTGATGACGACGGGGGTGGAGCCTGCAGCTGTGGTGTGAGAACTCGGGGGCTCGGCGATGCGCATCGCCTCCCCAAGGCCACCGGAGCCGGGGCTGGGAAAGCCAGGTCGGGACAGTGACCTCGGAGTGGCTGCGGGTGCGCTGGCACTCACGTGTCACGGGCCACCGAAGGGTGCTGGAAATCACAACGAGCAGCTGGGAAATGGCTATGTACAGATGGAACAGGCCAGGCCTGGGCTGCGTCGTATGTGATTAGGACGAGGTGACATCCTGCCTGTAGTGGCCGAGGGACAAACGGGACAAGTGCAGTTTTCTCAGTCACGAAGGCAGGATGGGAGGTTTCACTTAGTTTTCTCTTAATGCTTTTTAAGGAAAATACATATACATCAAAGAAGAAATCCCGGGCTCGGCTCCAACGAGTCGAACCTCGATCCAGGCCTGGTTCGCCTCCCTCCCACGGAGCTGGGCCCAGCTTCGGCGCTCGGCCTCGGGGACGGACAGCCATGAGGGGCCGTCCTCCCCTCCAGCTCCCGCTTCCATCCGGACTGTGCTCCTCCCGGACGAGCCTCCAGGCCGCTGGACGAGGCCTCCACGGGGCGCTCTGCTGCGCCCCCGGAAGTCACCCCTCTGCTTTTCGTTCTCATCCCGGGGCCCTTACGAAACCGGTGGAGGTAACCACGAGGCTCTCCCACGTCTCCCTCGCCCGGGGCCCCCGTCTCCCGCGTCACTGACCGGGCCAGCGGCCAGCATCAGCCTCTGTCCTCCGTCTCAGCCACTGCCGCGTCCTCTGCACCTTCTCCGCCTGCCCCCGCCCACGTCCTCGCGGACGGCAAACCCCACGGTCGCCTCCGATTCACGCTGACCCCACATTGGGGGCAAGTGTGGAGCCTGCACGTGTTCGGGCCGTGGAGGTGGCTGTGACTGCTGCGACCTGAAGCAGGAGGGACCTCCATGGGTACAACGGGGCTTCCTGGGTCGACAGCTACTCAAATTTTAAGGTGAACAGAGCCATCATCCATCCCCCAAACCGAACAGCAAACTCGTCGCCCCACCGACAGCCGAGCAAAGCGGGTGCCAGGACGGCAGCGTGTCGTTTTAAACGTCCTACCTTCAGTTAACCATCCGTGGGACTTTAATGCTATCTAAATTCTTGAGAACAAATCTGAGGCTTTTTATATCTCCTTCTGGAGCTGTACTAGATCATTTGTGTAATCAATCATTTTGTGTCTAAATAAAAATATCAGAAATGGGGAAAATGAAGTCGTGATATATCAGTGTCTGAATTCTTTATTTAAAAACGTCTGTTACGATGGAGTCATCCATCCTCCCCCCCATAAACCCAGCCCAAGACCAGGGGTCCCGAAACCTACACGTACCCTCTATTCCCACACACGCATGCCCACGCTAAGGTTTAATTTATAAATGAGGCACAGAGATTAATGACAATAACTAATAATACAATAGCAAAATTGTAACAATACACTAACCAGGTGTATGTGAACGTAACGTCAGTAAGTAAGCTAAGAGTGACCGGAACACCAGCACCGTGGTCGACGTGGTCACAAGCCAGTCGATCTGGTCACCCAGACAGCCACTGGGGAGCGGGTGGGGAGCGTGCAGTGTGGGGATGCGGGGACGGAGGGCCGAGTCGCGTCCCGGGGCTCACAGGGGGACGGCGTGAGATCGCATCCTGCCACTCGGAACGGTGCACAAGTTAAAACTGACACGTTGTTTACTTCTGGAATTTTCCATTTAAAATTTTTCAGATCATGGCGACTGCAGAAACCAAAACCACAGAAAGCAAAACTGCGGGTGAGTTTTCAGTATTTTCTGGGCTTCCACATTCAAAGTTTAAAAAAAAAAAGCTTGCCTTTCGAGAAACTTCTGTTCTAGTTTCATTGAGACCTAAGAGATTATGAAAATAAATCATTTGAAGCCACTAATACCTGCTCTGCAATCAATGTAAAAACAGTATGCTGCTTTGGGGAGCGGAAACGGGGTTCATGTAAGAAATCCTACCTTCTGTGCGTCTTGTGCAGACTCTTTACGGAAAAGCTTTCAAACCGACTCCACGACTGCGGTAAACAGTTTCCCATGAAGCATCGTCACCGTTAGCACTGCACGTACATAGCGCATCTTTAATCCCCCCACAGAAAGATTTCTGGCGCGTCTGACCATCCCCGCGGGCTTGTGCTGCGAGGAGGCATCTCTCCACCACTCGCCCCGGGGACGTCTGCGGGCTGGGGTCTGCCTCCGTCTCTCTGCCTCTCCCTGTCTCTGTCTCTGGATTTGATGGCTGTCATTTCATCTATGCTGACAGCTCCATACCATCTCCAATTTGCACACACAGAACCAAATGGCGAAAGGGACGGTGGCCCCGGCAGAGACGGAGGGGGACGAGAAGAGGTAGGACGAATGCGTAAAGTTAAAGGGAGAGACAGTGGCCAGGCATGAGTCACGGTGGCGCCCTGCACCCCAGCCAGCGCCTGCCCCTCCTCGGACCCCCCACTCCCACGAGAGCTAAACCTGAAACCACCTGTCGAGGGACAGGTGCTCCGTCTTCGCCGACGGTGGCGAGCTCCCACCACGCGGAGTCACAGCGAGTGTTAATGAGTTGAGTTGGGCGGGGGTGACAACTAAGCATGTGCAGAAGGAGTCTGCTAGAGCCGCCGTCACCCAAACCCTGTGACCTGGCCGCCCGCAGCCAGCAGTCCCACTCAGCGTGAACGCCGGCCCCCACTCTGTGACGGTCGAGGGCCATGTCGAGATTTAGGACAGATGTGGACCAGACACTTGTGACAGCCACCTGCATTTACAGAGTGCCCGGGACAAAGAGCTCCTCCCGGGTCCAGCTCGGTGTCCCCGGTGGCCGGGCTGCGGGGTCTGCGCCTGCACACCAGCCCCGCCGAAGACCGTTTTCTACACGGCGAGCAGTGAGCAGCTTGAACAACGCCACACGAGCGGCACGTGTGTCCCGCCACGGCCCGCGGCTCCTGCCCGCTCTTCTGAGGTCCAGCTGCGCTCGCCACGGCACAGCCCGCGACAGGCACGTGGCGTCGCGCGTCCGGTCTGAACCCCGCATTCGCGGTGAACTTCCCCCTTGTCTTTTTTTTGTTGTTTTTGAACATTGAAGACCCCGTGAAGGTCTGGGATGACTGTGACTCAGACCGTTAGGACAGCAATGGCATTTATAAGGGGCCCATAACAAAGACACTGCCACGTGCACCACACACATAAAAATGCCAGGATCTAACGCCCCCGCATTGACCAGGGCAGATGCTGTGACAGACAAGCTCCTTCACGGCATGAAATAGAATGAGCACACGTGTGCTCACACACGCACGTGCACCCACACACACACTCCAAATCCCCAAGGCAGAGAGGCTGGGCTACATGGCGCGGCCTTTAAATTCTTCTCCTGCTCCCTCCGTCACTGTCCCCAGGGCCCAGCAGCCTTTCGCTGTGAAGGGCCAAGACCAAGCATCTCAGGCCCCACAGGCCACACAGTTTCTGCCGTGACCCGGCCGTGCTGCTGAGCCTGGGCACGGCCGTGGGCAGGACGCAGCCGCGTGTCTGGGCGCCAATAAAACTTTACTTCTGCAAAGCCGCGCTCGGTCTGTGGGCCGCGGGCCCCCCCACACACACACGCACACTTGCTGGTCTCCCCGCCTGCGAAGCGGCTCGCCCAGCAGCCCCATCTTTCTACGGTGACTCCGTCTCGCGCCACGGCTGTCGGCTCGCGCCTCCCCTCCCCCTGACCAGTGTATGCGAGGCACCGCGTGGCCCCCCCAGACCAGAGCTTCGCAGCCAGCTACTGGGGAGGAGGTTCTGGAAGGCTGGAGGTGCCGGTTCCGCCCAGCCCTGGGGAGTCATCCGTGTGTCACCGCCAGTCGGGACGTGCCGCGGCCCCGTTTCCCACGGGGACACGCAGATGTCGCCGTGTCCTGTGTAGGCGTGCTCCGAGGGTGAGGAGGGCGCTCTGCTCTTTCCCGAGCGTCCACGACGGTTGTGCCCACATCGCCCTCACTTGCCTCGCTCGCTCTCGGCTCAGCCAGGATCGGGCTCACACGGGCCTGCACTCGGCCTGTCTGTGGTAGCCCCAGGGTCTAGAACGACGCCTGGCCCATCGAAGGTATTCAGTAAACACTGAGGGAAGGAAGGAATGAATGAGTGAAGGAGTGAATGAGTCCTGCGGGTGGCAGAAGGCCAGCCTCAGAGAGAGACCACGCGGCCCCACTACGGTGCGTGTGCAGCTTCAGACCTCACCGGGTCGTCTCCTGTCTCCTGTGACTCCGGTGGAGCCTTCGAGACGCCCAGCAGGAAACCGCCCAGCCACACTTTGGCTCACGTTAGTGTCACGCAGGCTCTCCCGATGCGGCCACAGGCTCTCAAACCCCTCTGTCCCTTGCACCTGCTTTGCCTGCTGGCCCGAGCGACACAGGGCCCTATCACAGCCGCCCCATGAGCTGCCGTCACGGCCGGAGCCGAGGGGACGAGCCAAGCTGAGGCGCGTCCACGGCGCCGACCCCTCAGTGAGCTCACGCAGCTGGGAACTCTCTCTCTCCTCAGCAAGTTCTACTGCCAGGCACGTCGACAGCCCGTCATGCTGTCTCCAGAGTTTACCGGTGCGAACGTCTCGTCGCAGCTCGTTGCAGCTTGCTGAGCTGTTAGACCATGAAGATGCTCCCGCTGCACCCTCGACACATCTCAGAGGACGCGCCTGCAGCCCCGCCCCCTCTGAGACCACCTGGAAGGCCCGGTGCTGGCGGCGTGGCATGCAGCTCCAGACGGAGGGCACGCCGGCCAGCAGGGCCGCCGCTGCATCATCAGAGATCACCCGGCAGGTCTGAACCAAAGGGGCCTGGAGAGAGTGTGTGCGTGTGTGCGTGTGTGCGTGTGTGTGTGATGTGTCCATCCTGTTGTTCTAGTATATTCATTTTAACTCACGAACGTTGCTGTATTGTACGCAAATGCCACAAGATTCGCATCCTTTCTCTCCCTGATGGAACCTTGGCTGATGCCCCCCTGTTGTAACCAGTGAACACCTTTGTGGCTGCCACTGGTCCCAGATGCAGAGCATTCTGGGAGCGTCCGTCCAGCAGGAGAACTGCCAGGTCTGGAATGGACACACCAATCCGCACAGCCGCCCGCGGACTGCAAGTGTCCCCACCTACCTCTCATCAGAATCTGCCTTTTTGCAAAGTAGCCATTGAGGATGGGACTGCACATTTTGTGTTTCCCTGATTACTGGAGACAGTGAGCATCTC
>NW_024348242.1:1544661-1546001 GCF_902729225.1 Pteropus medius | reverse complement strand
AGAGAGAGAGAGCGCGCACGCGCGAGAGCGAGCGCACACTTCCTTACTGTCTGCCATGACAAGAATCTCCAGGTCTAAAAAGCTTTGTTACACGTGTATTTCCTGACCGCTTTTCCCTATAAAAATTTAAGACTGCAGACAGACCATACATCTGCTGAGCACTATAAATATATCTGTACTTTTTACATGATAAGAGTAAGATGTTTCGGTCCCCCAAGAATCAATTATATGCCCTTGGAGGCCATTCCGACCGCACTGAGAAGATGTGATCGACATCTAAATTCATTGTTTCACAGAGACACCAGAGTGACGGTGCCAGGGAGCCACACAGCGTTCCAAACCCGGTCCTTGCTGAGGACAACGCAGGGCTCCTGCCCACTTCAGAGCCGCTCTGCTTCTCCCTGAGCTGCTCAAAGACTTCGGGCGTCTGGCATCCGATGGACAGAAGCGGAAGGCGCTCTCGGAAATCAGGGAGCAAACCAAAGCCTCACCTTGACCCTCGCCCTCGCCGCACGTCCCCGATGCCCTCTCGCACATGCCCTGCAGCGTGGCACAGCTGAGGTCGTCAGCGGCGTGGGGACGGCAAGGGCTGGCTCAGGAAGCTGGAGCCGCCCGGTGACCCGCATCCCGGGCACTGCGCGAAGCCCGCCGTCTGCTCCGGAATCTGCTGGAAAGCAGCAAACACGCTGCCGCGCAGCCGGAAAACGGTATCGTCTTAAAGAGCCGTTTCTGGGACGGGCTGCTGCCGGCTTCTCTCCCGATAGTGCAGGTTTACGGAAGGTGCGCGAACGCAGAAGGAAGCGGGGTGACTGTCCGCATCCTGAACATTCTGGTCACAGGCGAAGAAGTCACCGTGCAGGTACAGTTTTAAACGACCAAACTTCTAGCTTCTCTCAAGACAACAGGCAGGCGGCAGACAGCTCGGGCCCCGGCTCCCGCCCACCCCGGCTGGTTCTGACAGGTAGGTGACCAGGGGGAGGACAGAGCTGACCCCGCCTGTCCACCGCCGGCAGGGAATGAACGAGGCCCCTGAGCGGCCCTCGACCACGGCCCAAACCTGTTTCTGCAGCTGCGGCGAGGGCCGAGGTGGTCCCTCCAGCGAGCAGCATGGTCCATAAGACTGCGCAGCACGCGCACGGCATGCGCGATGGGCCACCCACCTTCCTGTCCCCGCGAAGGACAGCGCGGGTCTGCAGAACTGCCGCGGTGGGCGGAGGAGGGGACCGCAGCTGGGACGCGGATGCCGAGGCGGGGCCCTGGTCAGCGGCCACCTCCTGAGCCCCGGGCAGAGCGCACCGGCTTCCGAGGAGGCTCGGCACCTGCGGGGTCTCCCGGGCATT
>NW_024348242.1:1513837-1543458 GCF_902729225.1 Pteropus medius | reverse complement strand
CAGCAGCCCGGGACGGACGGCCGCCGAACGCAAACAGCGCACGACGTCGTGCGACGTCAGATGGCGACACGTGCTGGAGGGGACCGCCTGGGGGGACGCCGGGGGGTGGCGTACGGGGCTCGCGCCCGGGAGGAGCACGCACTGCGCACGCGCGGGCGGGGGTAGGGGGAGCGGGGAGACGGGGAGGGCAGCGCCTGACCGCAGAAACCACGGGTGCGAGTAACCGGGACAAACGGCTGCAGGTGGCTCGAAGCGACGCAGAAGCACCTTAGCATTTCCTCCCTCATTTCGCCCGCAGAAGCCAACCGACCCTTAGCCTGAGGGGCTTCCTCGTCGTCGCCCAGCGATGCCGGCTGTCCGCTCCCCCACCTCCGTCCCCCTGGAAACGCCAGCTCTTCCCGTCGGTACCTGGGTCCCTCGGGTGCGACACCGGCAGACTCCGAGGGGAGACTGAAGTTGGCTGCAAATGCTTCTTCTCCTGCAGCTGTGGCGTGGACCCTCTGCCCCGTCACCGGCCCCCGGAGAGAATGTGCTGGAAGGGGCACACCTCCTTCTGGGGCGAGGTGAGGCGTGTGCTCCCCGAGCCCCACCCCTCGAGCTGCGAGACATTCTCAGGGAAGGAGGGACGCGAGGCCACGTGAAAAGACAGAAGCCAAGGGACACCGCGGCCAAGGTGTGTGTATCCAGGAGCCACCATGGCAGCTGCCCGGCTGATGCCACCTGGAGCCGAGATGAACCACCCGACGGAGCCCTTCCCAGCTCTGACGCAAAGAATCTGCAGCACGTTCAATAGCTGTTTTCAGCCACTACTTTGGGCTGGTTCCTTACAGAGACAGTAACCAGAATTACCCTTTCATCGAGAAACCCAGCATCATACAGCTGACCGCCATCTTGTGCTGCAAGATGGTGTAGGGGGAGAAAAAGATCATTTTCTTACATTCCAGTGGCTCAGAGATTCTCTACAACAAATGAGGATTTGCTCACGCCCCCTGCTCCTGCTGAGCCTCAAGGACCAGTGAGCTTGAGAAGTTATTTTGTGAATGGGAATCAGCCTGATTTTCTTCTACTAATAGGTAAACAAGAAGACAAACAAAATGCTATATTCTTCTCTGTCAAGTTTTGTGCAGTTAGTCATAACTGCATAGAATACCTTTTTTTGTAGATTATGGTAAACAGTTTTTGCAATATTATGGTATACGGCACAGTGGAGTAGATTTTGATTATAACCATTTTCTTATGAAATGCAATTCGCCTCTTAAAAATAAACCTATTTCAGAGAATGATTCGAGCTGCCTTTATTTCATGGTGTTCTCCAAATTTTCAAAGGAGGAGCAATTTTCAACAAGTGGACAAAAGTGTCCCATCCTTAGGTCAAAACCAAAGAGTTTAATCTGGGCCCAGCTGCGAGCTGAGGACGGAGAGGATGGGGTCCCGGGGGTGCCATGCGGACGGGCCTGGAAAAGGCGTCCTCCAAGCCGCCCCGGTAACGAGCAGCAGAGGTGACGGCTGGGCTGGGGTCAAGGAAATACAGGCCACGTCACTGAGGCGAGGGGACATCGTCATACAGACAGACGCGGGGAGAGGTGGCTCGCCCTGCCCCCATGCACGTGGGGACCCCCTGCAGCAGCTGGCCACGGTTCACTGCATGCAGGATGCAGGAGCGTGTGACGACGCAGTTTGCCCATCACCACCTCTGAGACAGCCGCGTCCTCCGTCCTGCCTCTCTTGCTTGGTCTGGTCGACACGGCTGTGGCCGTCACCACAGAGAAGCACGTGAGTGGGCTGCGGTGCGAGGGCTGCACCCTTGACGTCCAGTCTGCGTCGTGTGCCTTCTGTGTGGACCCCAAACCCTGGGCCAGTCGACGTGACCGGGATCCACGCCCCGTGGGGCGGAGCCTCGTGCTGCCCCGCCCACACGGGCTGCCCCGCAGAGGGCACGCGCAGCTGGGGGTCCGCGGTGCTGAGCCGCTCCGCACACTTCACGCCCAACGCCCAGTCCCGCGGCTCCTCGGTGCTGGTGCTGGCACACGCCGCCCGGTTGGGCTCACCATGGGGGTCTGGCCCTTATCTCTGCGGGCGGGGGGAGGGGGGGTGGAGGGGGGAGTGGGTCCTCTCTCCCTGTGTCCAGCCGACACTCCCCAGACACAGCACCGCTGCCACTCGCAGGAGGTGACCAGGTGACGGAAATGCACGAGTCACCGCCCCAGTGTCACCAAACCGCTCGCAGTCGTCACCGCTGGCACGGGAGCCACGCGTGGAAGCTGGAGATGCAGCAGCGACGAGGACACGGGCCGAGTGAGCGGAAGGGCGGGCGGGTGCCGAGTTCAAGGACACCTCCAGCGCGGCCGCCCGCACACGGTGCCCCGCAGCGTGGAGCCAGGCCGGCCCGAGGGCCGGGGACCCAGCGCACCTGGGCGGCTCTCCCGGACCAGCTCTCGTCCACGGGAAGGAAGCTGCAGGGCCTTGCTCTGTGCCTCGGCAGCTTCTGGAGCTCGCGACCGGGAAGAAACGTACTGAAGACCTGACTTTCGCGGTCGCCAAACACATCTCAGGAGCGGGCAATGCGGAGAGGTTCGCTCGCGCTTAGGAAGCACCGCGCCTCGTGCCACCGCTATGCCCTGCGGCCCCGTTTACACCAGCGTGGGCCTCCACCTCACGACGACAAAGCGGTGTCGACACCTCAACAAGCGAAGGGCGACTGGTGCCACCCTTTCTGCCACGCAGGCCACGCACCTGGCAAAAAGGCCAAAGACACGCTGAGCCTGTGGCCCGAACTGGGCGACGTCCTCCACTGTGAAGACAGCACGAACTCGCCTGTGACCGGATCTGGAGCTTCCGCCACAGGCAGTGGATGTGGCCGCCCACACACCCATGGCGCCCTGTGTCTCAGGGAAGCTAATGACCGACTCGGACAGAAGACAGTCTTGGCTTTTTGTGGCTCAAGGCTCAAATCACCTGACCTAATGAGACAGGCAGAAATATGAGCCACCAGCAGTTAGGACTGCATTAGGCTGCAGGCGGTCGACGGAAAATCACAGTGGAGTAACAGCAAAGAGAAAAAAACAGATTTGTTTTCTTATGCAAAAAAAAAAGGAATCAAGAAAGAAATCCAGACGCCGAGGAGCAAGGTGGGGCTGGGCTGCGGCCTGCGGACCTGGGGACGTAGTCACGGGGCCTCTCTGGCTTCCTGTCCCCTCGCCAGGTGGCCCTGCAGTGTGCTCCCCGCGTCCACCATTCTGACAGTGTTTCGGGAGGGGAGAGGCGGGGGCGGGGGCCCGTCCTGGCTGGGTGCCCGCCCTGAGATGAGAGGGTGCCCGATGGGTCCCTTCCACACACCTACTCAGACCTCACCAGAGCGTGGCGGGCCACACGGCCAGAGCTAACCTCGAAGGAGCTGGAGAGGGAAGACTTTAACTGGAGGCGAGGGGACGGACGAGATGTCACCGAGGACTCACCGTGCCACTCCTGAGAAAGCCGACGCGGGCGCTCAGAGCACTGCCCTCCTGGAAGGTGGCTCCGGGCCTCTGCGCACGCGTGGCGCAGGCCCACGGTGCCCCGGCCCCCGGACAGTGAAGGATGCCCCTCCAGGGCCGTGCGCGCAGGCGCCAGCCCCACCTGGAGCCCGGGTCAGGCGCGCGGCAAGGACATGCACCAGCAGAGCGAGCCCGAAACGGGCCGCCTGCCCGTCTCCTGCTGTCTGCGACTTTCATCAAGAGAATGGTTTTAAAACCTCAACAGAGAGGCTTGTTCAGAGCAGGTGGGGACACTGGTTTGAGGCAGCCCTGAAACGCCCTGGGAGGTACTCAGGCCCCGACACAGCCGCTGGCGCCCAGTGAGCACCCGCTTTCAAACGCCAGGGGCACCCGCCACCCAGAGAACGGGCCTCTCGGCCGTGGCGGTCGGCAGCCACTCGCGGCAGCCCTGACACCCCCAGGAGAGCTGACCCGAGCCTGTCCAGGTCCTGACGGTCACCAGGAGCCAGAGGGCCGATCCAACAGCTCAGCACCCAGAGCTCACGTCGCCCGTGGCACTCACCATCCCCAGGGCTCAGCAAACACGGGGGAGGGGCGGGGACCGATCGTGAGCCACATGAGGCAGAAGAAAAGGCAGGAAAACGGGGTGCTCGCACAGGCTGAAAGCAGAGAGCAGAGGGTTTCCAGCTCTCTCAATCAGAAAGGAGGTGAGCTGCACTTTATTATTCTACTTAAGGGAGTAACCTCTCCCACACACAGGGCAATGCGACACTTCGTGACTCACTGAGTCATCTGCAAATAGGTTCGTGAGGGCTTTTAGACTTTCTTACTAAGAAGCGAGCGTCTCTGTGGGTAGGGACTAGTTACAGTACCGTTTTTCCACATATCCTACATTCGGATACTTTAGACCGCCTTCACAATGTGTCATATACACGTATTTTGTACACAGACAGACACGTGGCAGACACTCTGATACATTTTGATTTGTTGCCGCGTAGTTAAGAAGTTCAAGGCGCTAGTCTGTTTTAGCACATTTGGGGGAAAAAAAAATCTGCAAAACGAACGTTCTCTAACTCTTCTATATTTGAGAACTACCCAAGCAGGATGTGTGAAGTGCGCTGTCTTTTAATTTTCTCGAGCCAAGTTTATGAACAAATAAAACGCATTTCCGTTTTAGGCACGCTTCTGAACCAGTGGCTGAGGGTCCCCACGGAGCCGCCAGAATCTCCACTGAGGTGGGAGCCATGGTGAGGGGGACCGCGCACGCTGGGGACAGAGGGAACACACGTGTGTTCACATCCGGCAGCGGTCTGCATATGTTGTCCCCATTTGCAAAAGCAAAATGAGAAAAATTGGAACTTGAAAGCATGTGTCATGAAGCCTTGGACGATTTCCGATGTCCCCTCTCCCTAGAGCGAGGGGACGCTCACGCTGCCGTCTGGTGAGAGAGCTCCCCCGCCCTGGAACTTGTCTGGGACACACGCCCCCCTGATGGAGTCAAGAGTCAGAAAAAGCAGAATTGCAATAAATCTTCCGACCAGTGGAAAAGGGCAGCAGGTGCTAATTCTTCAGGCATCGAGGAACTGAGATCGGTTCTGGAAAGGGCACGGACCCGAGCGGCTCGCCGGAAGCCCAGGCGGTCCTGCGTGGCTGTCTCTTCTGGCAAAGAGGAAGGACGAAGTCACTCTTTTTTTTTTTTAAGTGGCTCTTCATGCAGTTAGATTTTACTCAGGTAATGTCAGAAATTTCATTTTCTTCTAAGAACACGTATTTCGTTTGGCCAACCCCGTTTTCAGACTTTTCCCAACAAATCAAGTCCGTAGTAGCGCAGGGAGTCTCTCGTTTGTATAATCCATGGTTTAAGAGACACCTCGAAATTGAACTCTAACTCTATGCGCGTGTTGTGTTTTAATCCTAAGCCGCGTCCGTCTGGGGCTTCATGTCATTACACCGGACCGACACTGCCCTGCTGCATTCTGCTCACTTTAAGCGTGTGAGGCTCATGCCCTCCACAGACAACTTTCTCTCGACAGCATCTAGAAGGTGGGTAACGCTCTCATCTTCAAAGCCAGGTGCGATAGGCCACCAGCAAGGAGTGAGAAATGCCTAGAAAACACAGCGAGACTGTGGAATTGCGGAAGAATTCGCATCATGACGCGTCACAGCAGCCATGAGAAAATGAAGGTGAACCTCGCTGAAAGTTACTGTGGGGCTTAGAAAGGGGAGCTGGGATTCGAGTGATGTTTCACCCCACGACAAGAAGGAAAGTTTCCTTAGGATGATGGTGCCAGCCGAGCGTGACGTGGACCCGGTGACATCTGGGATGCCTGCAGACACTGCTGCTTGTCACGGCTGAAGGGGGAGGGCCGCCGGCAGCAACCAGTGTGGCGAGGCCGGGGATGCCGATCAATACCCTACGATTCTCAGAGCACCCCCTCATCCCCCCACCCCACCTCCCCCCACACACAGAATTATCCAGTCCCAAATGTCCGTGGTGCTGAGGCGGAGACCTGCCTTGGGACCAGAGCTGGGAAACACTTAACCAGAGTCTGAGACGCAGGGCGCAGGAACGAGGCAGCTCCATCCCCACATCAGCAAACATGGGCCTCTCTTAGGGCCTCTAAGTTTGTCATGATCTTTGGCTCAATCAGCGTAGCCGCGTCGCCCTGTGTGTGAGACGCTGTGCACTGCGGTTTGCAGGGTCCACGAGAAACGAAAGATGCTGCTCCCGTGGAGCTTACAGGGGGCGGGGACCATAAGGGTCAAAGCGAAACGACCTAAACAGCTGGACTTCAGGAAGCGGTAAGTTCTTTTTTAAAAAATGAAAGCAAGATGGTGGAAGAAGGGATGGAATAGTTAGTTAAAAAAGACCTACCAAATTCATCAGTGTATCTATGTGTCTAACCATCTATGTAACTATGTATCTGTCTGTGTATCGAGCTGACCACCTATCCATCCATTCACCCACCCACCACCCCATTCACCCATCTATCATTTATCTATCTATCAATTATCCATGTATCTTTTCATCCATCCACCTATCTATCTCTCCATCTGCCTTTCCATCCATTTATCCTATCCCATCTTCTGTACTTTACTTTTACTTAGCTGAAGTTTTGTATCAGAATAGCTACATCATGTCACGTTCTGTGACTACTATTACGTAAATGTAAAATAACCAATGTCCCTTAATGAGGCCTTTAGTGACTTGTAGTTATTGCTCTATTATCTTCTGGAACCGAATGGCCTTGAATGTTAATGCTAAGCGGCGTGGGGAGACGAATATGAGCTCGCATTTCTCCCCTATTAAGTGACAAATGACTCACTTTTGTTTTTACCAAATGTTTTGAAATCCGGCATGTGTCCCCACCCCCCTCCACCTCAAACACACACACACGAGTATATACAAAGCATTACAGGAAATTAGATACATGCAGTTCAAAGAAAAGCATATGTCACACGTGAACATTTTTCTAACAATGACACACACCCACGCACTGAGCTCCCACCCTACGCGCTCGAACACGTATCTCTGAATCCCCAGTGATATCCTCAGCCTCCCCACTTCCTGAGGCCCAGCCTAAATTTTGTGTTCGTTTCTTTATTTTTTATGGTTTTACCGAAACGGATGTATATATATTTATCCATGAGCAGTGTTAATTTGATGCATATTTTTATCTTTATATAAATATGCTTTTCTGCAAATTTCAATGAAATGTAACATATATCAAAGAGATAGATAGTAGATACCTATACTGATGTCTCTAACTGTAACTGAATCATTTTCATAAATGTATAAAATCCCATGATCAAAACAGCCTGATCCATTACCCTCTCGGCAGGCATTTGGGCTATTTCTAATTCTTGGCTGTCTCAATCGGTGCTGCTCTGAGTACGTCTGAGTGCCTTCCGGTGGCCAAGGGCAAGAGTTTCTCTAGGTCATACACCTTAGAAGTGGAAATATTGGGTCGGAGTAGATCATATTTTTGATATCAGTAGGCAGTTCCGAACTATTTTCTAAAGAAGTTGAACCGATTTTTCTCCCAGCCAATGAGAGGTCCCTTCATTCCCCATCTCGACAATTCTGAATGTCACCAGACTGCCTGGAAATGGAAATTTGAATGTTATCATGGTTTTAATTTGTTTGACTGCTAAGGAGGTAAAATACGTTTTCTTATATTTCTTGGATGCTTTGTTTTTCTTCTGTGAAAAGCTTATTCATGTTTTTTTGTCCACTTTTCTATTAGTTTATTTGCTATAATTATTGAATTATAAGCATTTGAAAAAATACATTCTGCATCCTAATTGTCTGTTGGTCATATGTTACAAATAACTCTCCCAAAATTTACGATTTGCTTTTTGATTTAAAAAAAAAAAGTAATTATTTTTAGAATGCAGTCAAATGTATCAATTTTCCCTTTGTGGTCAGTGTTCTGGTATCTTGTTTAAGAAATCTTTTCTTCCCAGGGCTCATAAAGATACCCTTTAGTAGTTCCTTCCATACCGATTTTTCTTTTTTCCTTCGAATACCTAATCGATCTGAAATCAATGTCTATAAATGGCATGGAGTAAAAATCCAATCCTTTTCCTCTTTTGGATAATCGATGTCCCAGTGTCATTTTTGAAAAATATATTCCTTCTCTCTGACCTGCAGCTGTACCGCGTCACACGGTCTCACACCTGAATGGGTCGGGGCCGGCTCTCTCTGTCCCGCATCCCATCCACCTGCTGTGTCCCACGTGCACGTGGCTCAGATAGCTACGACTTTTCAACCCCGAACCTTGCTCTGCGGAACGGGTGCAGTTGCCCAAGGAAGAGCTGCTTTCTCACAGCTGCCACCTAGTTCACTGGTTTTTAACTTACAGGAGTGGTTTTGTGCCCCAGGGCACACTTGGCAATATCTGGACACATTTCTGGGTGTCACAACTGGGGGGTTATTCTTCTGGCATCTGGTGGGTGGGGGGCCGGAGATGCCGCTAAACACCCTGCAGGGTGCAGTGTGGCCCCAGAAAACACGGTCCAATGTGAATGGGACGTGCGAGGCTGGGAGGCCTCGTCCGCTCCATGGGGTCACGACCCAGACCGCAAGATGAACATCCAGGTGCCTCCAGCACCCTCGCCAAAGGGAACAAACGAGGGAGAATAAACAATTGTCACCTGCAGGATTTCAAATAATTGGCCGGCTAGAGACCCGCAGGCGGCAGGTGTGACCCCGCAGCCACCGATGGCCGTGAGCCGTGTGTGACAATTCCGTCTGGGGGTACAGCGCAGGGAGCAGGAGAAAAGCAGCCTTAGAGGGCGGACCCGAGAAACGCGCCCCGGCCAGGGACCCGCGTCGACGGCAGGGGCCGTCATGGGTGGCCTGCGCCCAGCATGATGGGAAGGGCGCTTGTGCCTGTCCACCCCCGCCCCCGCGCCTCGGCCTGGTCACGAGGAAGACGGCGGACAGATCCCCGCTGAGGCCACCCCAGGCTGTGTCTGTGCCATCAGTCTCGAGACCGTCCAGGTCATGGGAAACGGAGGAAGTCCGAGACACGGTCCCAGGAGCTAAGGGGGCCTGATGGCTGAGCGTGTGGGGCGTCCCGAGTGGGGTCTGGGACAGGAAAGGAGGCTTCGGGTAAAGACGAAGGACATTCGGATGAACTGTGGACGTCAGTCGGCATTAATGTGGATGCGCTGAGTCAAAGCGCCATGGCAACGCAAGACGGCGGGGACGGGAACCAGCCGCGCGGCGCCCGGGCCGGTCCCACGCGGCGGCGGCCCTGGCTGCCACGCGCCTCCAGATCCACCCGCGAGCACAGAGGTGGTTCACGAAAGACGGAGCCCCACTTCCTCGGCCTACCTCACTCCCCTCCCATCCGCCGCCCCCACCAGATGACAGAGGCGGCCACCGTCCCACGCACAGATGTCATGGACATGTGCGAGTCTGGGAACGCCGACACCCCTGCTGGCCCCAGCAGCACCCCGTTTCTCGGACTGAGAACATTATGAATACCCCAGGGCGTTTGCCCTGCATCAGGATAGAGAGACCGCACTCGGCCAGCAGGCTGCGCGTTCACTGCGCTCAGCTCAGAGTGTCTCAAAGCCCCCCGAGTCCCTAACAAGCTGACGGCCTGTGGCGAAGCTGCTTCCCGAAGCACCGAGGTCACCTTTTCCGCCTTGTCCATCGCGGGCTTTCAGTCCTTGCCAAATACCCCCTTCCACTCTCTCGCTCTGCCTTGTAACGGCCCCTGCTCGAGAATGAGCCTCATTCAGGGGCTGCCTTCCAGCTTCCCCCGGGCTGGCCCAAGGGGCTTAACTCATGACCATTCGGCGCTCGAAACTGCAGCGACCTCAGCAAACGTGTGTGTTCGTTACTGAACAATAACTCCGCTCACTCCCGCTCGCATCCAGCCACCGGTTAAAGCATCTCGGCCTGGAGAAACGCTCCCCGCATCCCCGCCCGGTCTGAGCCGTACAGCCTGCGCCCCGGGCGCTAGGGGACACCAACCCTCACAGACACCGGGCTCCGGCCTCACGTCCAGGTCCTCTGTCCTGGACGCCTCTGAAGCTGACCTTCTGTGGGAAGAAGGAAGAGACGGGAAGACAGGTGGGAAGATGCGGGAGGAAGAGCCCGTCTTCTCCTCTCGGAGACCGGACGCGTCTGAAGGGGGCTCTCCGTGCGGGAGGGGGAGGGGACAGCAGAGCCGGCCCGGTGCTGCTGGACGGACGCCTCGGTGCTTCGCTGCAGGAAAACATTTCCGGAAACTGAGGGCGCCCCAAGGTGTCTGAGGGTGAAGCGCTGAGCCGCCCTCCCTCTGAGCTCGGCGGCTCTGGCCGACACGCCCACGGCAGAGAAGCTGCAGGATGACAAACAGCCCCGCACGCTGCTCCTCTCCCAGCGGTCCCTGCACGCACACACGCATGTGCATGCACACACTCACACGCACCACTCTCACGCGCGTGCACGCACACACTCACACGCCCATGTACGAACAGACACGGCGCCATTTCTTCTAACTGCCCTTCCTGATGATTTGCACAACGGAACTCGGTCCCCGGCACAGAAGCTGCCCTTGTGTAGGCTGTGGCGTCGCCCTGTGGTCACGGGCACAGACATCACCGGGCAGGTGGCGGGAGGAGCTCAGTCACTGCAGGAGAAGGACGCGAGTTACAGCATCAGTGTCAGCCCTCGATGTGGAAGGGCTCCCTCCTGTCGGTGGCGCTTAATTGGTTCCCCTCCCCGCCCTGGCCAGCTTTAAGGGGCGATGCATGTCCTGCTGGCACCTGACCTACAAAACATGAGGCGGCCTCTGGATGGTGTTAACACTCTCAGCACGGAATGTCCAGAAACAAAAGTCACAGTCTCAGAGAGGAGACGCGGCTGACCCTCGGGTTATTTCATTACAGCAGATGGCCGCATCCGACAGACACACGCCGACTCCAGACGTGTGGGAGTTATCTCAATTAGTGTCAAACTGACTTCGTTAAAAAAGATATACAGTTTTATTATTTTCTAATTACGAGAATTCAGACTAAGGGCTAATCGCATTGCCAGATCCAGGTTTACCCCCAGCTGTTTTTATAAACAGATAAGACTCGTGCGTGATTAGAGAATTTTAAGGATGCAGCAGGCACCTTGTGAACGCAAGCTTTTAAAGAGACAGAAAGCCTCCGCCTTACCGAGCCAAAGGCACGCTCACGAATCATCTGCTTTACTACTGTCTTAACTGGAAAACTGATTTTCTCTTTTTTACAAAATTGACAGGCTCTGAAGAGTTTTGCTATGCATCCGGAACGTTCAAATCTTTCACTTACAAGTGGAGCCTCTGCATCTAGATACTTTGACTGTGTCCGTTGCTCAACTTGCAAAGATTCGGACCCTCAGGTTACGTAGCCCAGCGGAGTCAATGTTTCTTGGCTTCATCACGGCTTCCAATGACACGGTTGCCCGCGGGCCTCTGATCAATGTTTCATGTGCGACGAGACGTTCATCAGATTCAAAGCTTTTGCAAAGGCTAACACCACGCATACGACTGCTTCCCCAAAACACTGGGCAGGTCTCGTGTCCTGGAGAGTTACAGCCTCGGGTGATTCGAGGTTTTAACTCTGGGTCCAGAAAACCAGCGATGAGTTCACAGACATGTTGACGCGCCCTAAATCCCTGTGGCACCCAGAGGCACCCTCCACCCCAACCAAAAGGTATTACCTGCCAAGAATCAGCCAAGTCCCATCATTAGATTAAGATGAAAGGACAATTCCGGCACTAGGGAGCAATAGGCAAATCCTGATGTGTAAGGTATATGAGCAAAAGAATGACTCCTTTCTCAAACTCACCCTTCAATGAAAATGGAGAGAATGCCAGAAAAACCGCCACGCCACGCCCGGCGGAGAGGACGGAGGACCGGCCTCACGCGCTCGCTTAAACCCTTGTGGGAAACGGGCCGTATGAGGCAGAGCTCCCTATTTTCAGGGGTCGCCATGGACTTTGTTACATGGACGTTCAGACCAAGTTGCTGCCTTAAAGCCAAACGTTGGGCCATGTCCAGTGACCCAAAACGCTTGTGCCAAACAGCTGTGACAATCGAACTTGTCTGTGCTTAAAGCAAACAAGAAACGACTCAGTGGCAGGCCAGTGACGCCAAGGCCAGTGGCACATCTCACGTATGGCCCCAGGAGAAAAGCAACGCGCATCTTTCTTAAGCGCACAGCGCTCCTTTTAAGAGCCTGGTCTTGGGTGCGTGCCCACGCGGGACGCTGCGCAAACCCTGCCGCGCGTCGCATTCCTCCCGCGTTAAGCTCTTGTGCATGCGACGTCCAGCGCTATGTCCAGACAGAAACGAGACGTGACTGCGAGTCGGTGCCACATCGGACTCGGAACTCATCCTCTTGGCACAGACTTGACAGTGGCAACGCCGTGACCCGGTCCCTCCCACAGCAGCTGCCGTGTCGCCTGCAGCCTCGGCTGGGCCGGAGCCACCCAACCCTGCGATTCGCAGGCGGCTCCTGCCGGCCACGCCAGCCAGCCCGCCGCCCGCCGAGGGCGCCCCACGCTCCAGCCAAGGGCAGTCAGCGGCCTCTGGCTGTTCGCAAACGGCCTACGAAATCCATAGGTACGGACCCCTTTGCCACCAAACGGACAGCGGGACAGAGCACACGGCGTCTCCACCTCGCGGTGACAACTGGTCATAACAGTGGGGCGCCGGCCCCACAGGGCCCTCCAGACCTAGGGCCTGGCCAGGCAGTCCCCACCCCAAACCCCCACCCCCGCCGCGCAAGCGCAGTGGGAACCGCGAGCCACCCCTCCCCCCACCGTGGGAACTGCGAGCGCCCCTCTCCGCCCCGCCGGCGGGCGGGCGGACTCACCTCAGTGTGAACTGACGCTCCGTGCAGTTTCTGGACACGAACACCGGGAAGGTGCGCACGTCGCCCAGGCGCGCCGGCTCCGGCAGGTAGTGCACGGCCACGTGGCGGTCCAGGCGCAGCTCGCGCAGGGGCGGCGGGCCGCGGGTCTGGTGCAGGAACACGCTGCCGATCCGGTGCAGCGGCGGCGCCGCCTCGTCCGCGTCGCCGAGGCCCGGCCGCGCCCCGGGCTGCTCGCCGGCACAGTCCCCGCGCTCGTCCGCCGCGTGCACGGCGTAGTAGAGCTCCACCGCGCTGCCCTCCGCCGGGTCCGCTGGCCTCCTCCTCCCGGCCAGCACCGTGGGGGGGCCGAACCAGCTGGACGGCAGCTCAAGCGCGGCCACGCACAGCCCCAGGGCGCCCTGCAGCCGGCAGCCGCCCCTCACCTCCCTGGTCTCCCGGAAGGCGAACGCCCGCAGGCAGGGCAGCCGCTCCTCGGGGCCGCGCTCGGCCCAGTCCCGGCCCACGACGTGGAACAGCACCTGCACCGTGGGCCGGCTGCGGTACACCTGGTCCCGCAGGATGTGCGCCTGCAGCCTCCAGTTCAGGGACAGCTGGCCGGCGAGGCCAGAGGGGCCGGACGGCAGCAGCAGGTCCTGGGCCACCACCTGCTCCGCGTGGAAGGGCCCGTAGCTGGCGCGCAGCACGGGCAGCCGCCTGGACCTGTGCACGAGGAAGGACTCCACGCGCGACTGCAGGCTGGAGTTGCGCATGACGTCCTGGTCGGCCTCCCGCAGGAAGAAGGACACGTCGGCGTGGTGCACGCGGTAGGTCACCGGCAGGTAGGTGGGCAGCAGAGAAAACCTCTGGGTGCTCTCCAGGGCGCCTCGGCTCTCCGTCACTGCGGGGGGAATGGAGGGCGGGTGACCAACAGTTCCCACGGCTGCCCGCCCCTTGCCAACCGCCGGCCCACCTCCGTGCCGATCACGCGGTTCCTCATCCAAACGTCCCACCTAAGTCAACGCGCTTCACGTCAGTCACGCAGCCCAGGAACATCAGGTCGGAACCCCAGCAGACGCGAGACGGTGGTGCCTTAAGGGTATGATGGAGCCGAGAGGCTCCTATCACCTAGCAACGGGGTTGCTGACAGACATAGTGTCTAAGGTGTAACGTCAAAATGCCGTTGCGCTGTACTGTGGTAACATTATAAAGTTGTAACGAAGTGTAACACTGTAACCTCATCATGTTGTAAGCTCCATAATATAACGTAGTAATGTGGTCATGTTGTAATATTGTAACGCTGTAAACACTGCAATGTCATAATGTCTAAGCTCCCTAATGTAAGGTAACAATGTGGTCATGTTGTAACATTGAAACACTAACATTGTAACGTCATCATGTTGTAAGAAGCTCCGTAATGTTGTAACAGTAATGTGGTCACATCTAACATGTAGCACAATGCATCACTGTTCTGTGTGGGCTCTGCTTATCTACAGTGATGCTATCGATTAGAAATGCCTGGAACACTCGCCTGAGCAGGTGAGCTGCTCATGGTCCCCTTCTAAACCATGTGACAACTGGACTGACCCTCATGGTTCTTATTATGATTGCAAGATCCCTTCATTGGTAACCACTGGGAAGCTGAAGGAAAAAGATTTCATCACTTATAGGCCCCGGAGAGCACAGACCTGGGCTTCTGCTTCTCTTGGGGTCGATGGTGGGGGCCCGGGATATCATGAGCTCACCCTTTATTGGTGGATTTAAAATATAAAAAGTGGGAATTTAAAGCTAAGAAGAGAAAAAAACAAAAAAAAAGTGACCCAAATGGTCAGTTATCGAAATCAAGCGAGACCTAAAAAGAGCCTCAGTGAGGGGCGGCCTGGCTCTGGGCCGACCCACTGGCTGGCGAGGCGTTTATCCCCCGCAGTGCTGCCTCTGACGGGGAGGCCTCGGGGCACCCCAAGCTGCGGTGGCACTTGTGTTGCAAAAGGCAAGGCTAGCTGTCAGGGCTCACGCTGCAATGACTCTGGGCTTGTGGCGAGGGTGGCGGCGACAAGCCTGCCAGGCGTGTAGAAGTTGAGCACGCCCAGTGACGTGGGCTGTGCCCTGCAGGTGTGCGCAGGTGCACTGATGAGCACGCACGCAGTGGCGAAATCGCCTAATGAAGCACGACTGTGCGTGCGCTTGTCTCACAAGCCTATGCCGCTGACAAGCAGCAAACCAGCAGCATTTGCCACCGAAGACGTGGAGCATGCAGACAAAGCGCAAACCAAGTGATGTCTGTAAACGTCAGCGGGCGGCCCCGCGTCCTCACGCGCTCTCCTTTGTCAGGACAGGAGGTCGCCGAGGGCTAGAAAGGAGCTACGAAGGGGCCTCAGCAGACAGACAGACAGGTTCCCAGCGACGCGGCCACCCAGGCCGAGAGCAGGAACGGGAAGGGGTTTCTCAGCGTGTGCTTCGGGGCTCCGCCCATTACACACGCCACACAGGACACACCGACCACTGGGGGGTGAGAAAGGATGCTGGGGCAAGGACAAACGAAGACGGGCCATCGCCAATCACTGGGCAGCTCATACTCCCCTCGGGGCTGAGCCGAGAGATGGGGACAAAAGGCCTGGGGAGGGTGAGCTGCGTGGAGCCCTCCAGAAACGGGTTAGGTGACGGGACCTTGTCATGCCGGGTCCAAGCGTGTGAGACACACGCCCCAAATCCCTAGAACCCAAGACTCGGGGGAAGCACATCGCCTCCGTCACACAGCACGGCCTCCAGGACAGCAACGTGGGCACCGCGACACCAAAGGCACCCTTCTTCTTCCTCCGCGAACAGACCCCTCCCTCGCGGTAAGAGGAAGCAAAACGTTATTTTTACAGTGTTAGAAAAACACAGACACGGAAGTTACATAACTCAGGGACCAACTTAATGAGTTTTAGAAGCGGAAATTACTGGTGCTGGGGGCACTGACTTTCCGGGTGACGCTCCACACGGTAGACAGAGCCCTCTGTGATGGCAGACACGGGTCATTACACGTTTGTCCAGACCCACAGGATGCACGGCACCAGGAGCGAGCCCTCGGGTAACCTGCCTTTTCTGTTTGTTCTCTTGATTAAATCTGCAGACCCCTCCTGCCCTGGCAGGTCCTCAGAGGCAGAGGTGTGACTGCCTTGTTCCCGGCTGTAAGCTCGGGCCCAGGACAATCAGGGCACAGGGCACACTGAGTAAACGCATGCACGAAGGAATAAACAAACGGATGAACGAAAGGATACTGGGCAAACATCTGGAAGCCAGTCTCCAGCTCGGGGTCAGCGGCTCATTACCCCAGACCCACCCCTGGGAAGGTCAGCGCTGCTGCGTCTCCCTGAGCCCCCACTATGACCTGGTGAGAGAGACGCCATCTGCATGGGGAGCTCGGGCTGTTTCTAACCCCCGACCCGGCATGCCCATGCCCACCCGCCCGCAGCCGAAGCTCACGCCCCGCACGCAGCGAGAGGCTCCCCAGCCGCCCTCAAACCCAGAGGAGTGTCGCGTCTCGCACATTCCTTAATTGTTCATATTCATGTTTCGTTCGTTCGGGGGTTAAATGGCTTTTTAAAACACCTCACTAACAACTTTTTCTGCTTCCCCATTTCCTGATGGCAAAGTCGTTTTGAGTGATTTCACCAATCCCACAAAGGGGGTCAAAGAGGGAGAGCGGAAAGGCAGGAAGGAGGAGGGGGCAGGGCAAGAAAAAGGACACCAGCGGATAGGACGGCCGACTGCCACCGTCCCGTCCCCTCCGTGTGGCTCACTGGGGTCCAGAGGCGGATTCACAGGGACAGTCAGAGGTGCAGACGCTGTGCGGAGGGCGTGTGCCCGGGAGAGAGCAAGCAGGAAAACACCTGCGGGAAACCTCGCCCTGCCCCCCAGGTTCCGGATTCTGATGCTACGGGAGCTACTTTACAACATCAGCGGAAATCAATAGTCATTCCCGCCTGCAGGTGCACGAGCCGGCTCTCTCTGGCGGGGGGCCAACCCTCCCCCGCTCCCGGGGAGGCGGGCGGTGCGCACGCGCCCATTTCAACAGCCCTTTGCTCCATGAAACGAGGGCTTCTCGGCCTTGCCCTGTGGGTCGGCTGCCACATCTGCCCGATGTCCTCACTCAATCAATGAGCTAAATAAAAATGTTAACGTGTGTTTGTTTGTTTCTGTATAAGAGTCATGATGTCATCTTTGTGAGAATGGTCTTTTAATGGGGACAGACGCCATCTGGGGGGCGTCTTCCCAGCCCCGTGCCCGTGAGGCTATGAAACGCCCCATCTCAGCGCACATCTGTGCCCTCACTACGGGGCCCACGTTCACCCCATGGGGCTGCTCAGTGAAGGCCCAGCACGTGACCACACAGAGAGAGAACGAGGAAGTACCGTCACTGCACGAAGCCATCGATGGCCGACCTGAACACACCTGCAAGACTTGGCTTCCAGGTAGCAAACCCCAGCGACTTCTCACATGGTGATGCTCAAGGTCCCAGAGCCGGGAGTTCCCAGTGCCAGACGCGAACCGCAGCGAGCTGGCCCCCTCGGACGCCATCTACAGAAAGGTTCCAGAAGTCACTTCTCTATCCAGCAGCATTGGAGGTGCAGTCCATGTGTGATTTGAATGCAATTTTAAACACGAAATTTGGACCCAATGAAAATAACACAGCTAGGAAAGGGGGTCATACCCTGTCTCAGGGGGACACTGGCGATAAATGAGGGGGGGCTCCACAGCCGACGTTCCGAATCAGTCACTGGGAAGGCAGAGGAGCTGCTGACTGGCAGGCAGCACAGGGAGGTGGCTTCCGGAGCCAGCGTGGGCAAGCAGGCCGCCCGCCAGCTCCGGGATGGAGGCGTCTGTTTCGAGACCGGTGGCGAGCTACGCGGCACAGCTGATGAGCCCAGAAAGCAGAAACTGCAGAATGGGTCCTGGGGTAATTGACTCAATTTTCCAAAAGTGGCGAGTCCCTCAAAGACGCCCGCGTCCTGATGCCCAGCGCCACATGGCCCGATGTGGCAACGAGAGTCTCACAGGTGTGACCACGTCGGGCCCTCTCAGGCCCCCGGGGAGGGTGTTTGGGGACACCTGGGCGGGCTCGACATGATCGCGAGGGCCCTCAGAAGTGGCAGACAGAGACAAAGACGCAGGCAGGAGTGATAAGACGCGAGAAGTCTCAGCCATCCTCGCCGGCTTTGACGATGGAGGCAGCGGGCCAGGAGCCAGGCAAGGCGGACAGCTTCCGGAGGCGGGAGAGACAACGGATCAGATTCTTCCATGCACTTGCAGAAAGGGATGTAGCCCTCATGACACCGCGGAGTTGGCCGAGTGACACCTGTGTCAAACATCTGACCTATGGAACTGAGAGGCGATAAATCTGCATGATTTCAAGCCACTGAGTCTGTGGCGACTCATTACAGAGCAACAGAAAATTCATACGGAGCGGCAGCTACGCGTGAACGGTGGCGCCAATCCGCTCGGTTCCGTGGCACGTGTTTGTCAGGGACTTTCAGCGTCTGGGGTGGGAATGGGGCAGGCAGGCGCTCAGGTGCTCTGCCAGGGCTGCGAACGACACGCAGGACGCCTCTGTGCTCATTAGCAGGAGGCATCGGCACCGGGGCAGCTGGCTGAGCGGGCCATGCCCTCAGCCTCCCTGGCCCTGCCGCCCGGCAGCACCTGTGCACGGCCTGCACAGGCACCTGGTGGCCGCGGTGAGGGACCCTTTACTGAGGAAGGCCCCCCTCTGCAGGACCTGCGCTGGGGACGGAGGGGCACCCAGTGCCGCGTGTGCCCGAGCCTGCCCTCCGCCCTCCGCCCTCCGCAGCCACTCGCGGCTCTGCAGCCCTGGTGGCCACCGACCGCGGGCGCGCCACGCTGTGCCGGCCCCCACACTCCGTCAGCGCCGTTGCGTGGTTCGCCCGCTTTTGTCAAAACAGTCAGAAGGGACACGTCTAAGCAATTTAAGCAAAGGAAGGCGTTTCTTTTGCTGCAACATTCAAAAGACGCGGAGGCCTCAAAAGTGAGGATCCAGCTCTGCCCGCGCGGCACCATCACCTACATCTGTTTCCCCCAAATTTAATGTACTTATTTTGGGGGTGGCTCCCGCAGGCCAGTGGTCCCTCGCGGCTCCCGGCTCATCTCCCTCCAGGGTCCAATCCAGGGAAAACTGTAGCTTCTCCTCCTTAGTAATTTCAAATCTGAGGCTTGATGATCATTGGCCCAGACTGGGTCACATGCTCACGGCTGAGCCAATCACAGTGGCCAGGGAAAGGGCATATGCTAATTGGCCATTTCCGCCCTGACACTGAGATGGATTCATTCAGCCCCACATGTCCCAGGGGTGGGGGTGAGGAGCAGAGGCCGCAATGGACCTAACAAAACGTGAGTTTCTGAGATAACATGTTGCTGTGAAAGTCTCATTCCCAGTTGAAGGAAGAGAAAACTTAACGGGCCGTTGTCCTTTCTCTTGCTCTTGCCGATGTGGCTTCGCACGTCTGCATTTGGTTTCCCTGGAAGTGGGTTCACGTATAAGGGTGTCTCACAGGAAGAGTGAGGAAGACGAGGACGGGGGAAAGGAATACTTATTGTGTTTTTGCCAATATGTATCGTATTACTAGGCGCTCAACATAGTACTAGGGCAAGTGTTTCCACCCCCCACTTAGCAGCTGAGGAAATGAGGCTGAGAGCCTTGGCCCCGGGGTAGAAAGTGGATTCGAAAGGAGCTCTGTCTGATGCCAGAAAGCTCGCCCCTGCCTCCACAATGCCAGCTTCACAGTCCCACGGAAACCGACCGCCGTAAAACCACAGAGCAGAGAGAAGTCATTTCCTTTCCATGCATCTCTGAGGGTGCGTATGAGTCAGAGGAACCTCCATGCCCCCAACGCATATAAACTCTTAATTGATTTTCCTCTTAATTTACGTCCTTTTAACAAAACAAGAAATAACGTGGCCAGTAATAACTCACTTTCTACCATTTAAGGGTAAAACAGAAAATGAAAATCAGGCCGTAACATGGAGAGCTGGGAAAATGGGTCCCGGCCAGCCAGGAATAAGGGACAGGCTGGGCTGGCTGTCCCTTATCCTCTCTCTTCACCTATAAAATGAAGATTATGTCATAACTGCTTCATGTTGCCATCGAGAGTTATTCCATGTACGTGTTCGATACATATTAGCCAGAAAATTATTAATATGACTATTTTCAGAACCAGCAACCGGATCATCCTAATGAAGAACCCACCAAAAGCTGCCTACATGCTCAAGATACAGCCTAAAAAAATTAAGAAGTGAAAACTTGTTAGATCTAGTTTGATTCAATAATAGAAAAATACATTTCCCAGCATGAAAAAAAAAATGCTCCTGTGTATAATAAAACCAGAGACATACTGCGATTGTACAACATAATAACAAAATGATTTTTCCGTGGGCCGTCCAATACGGCTCTGACTCCCCACGACTGACAGACGCAGGGAAGACTCTAATCATTTACTTTCACGGGCAGACACTTGTTCCCCGAGGGCACATTTCTGAGCCTCACGAAACATACCGTGTCTCCCACAAGGAAGACACTGTACGGCACGGGGCTCTGTAAGTGTCGGGTGGCTGCAACGCTCCAAAAATGACTCAGTAAAATCATTTATTCTCCCAGAAAGTGCTGATTCGAGAGCCCCAGGCTCCTCGGGGATGCATCTGCCTGAAACAGTGACCACCCCCACTTAAACCTCCGAGTAAACGTGATGCCTCTGGGCGACAAGTTGGCTTCACCCTCACAAGGGAACTGTCTGCTTCTAAGCACATGTGAGTCCTGACATAGGGCTTTTGTGACTTGTCTGTTTGTTTACTGCCTTCTTCAAAGTTACTGATTGGCTGGAATTTGCCAACCAAAACTTGATGACCAGCGGTCTAACCTCCTTATCCCACAAAAAAAAAAAAAAAAGGAGCTGAGTGGGGGCCGTGCAGGGTCTGTAATCAGGAACGCGGGAAACGTCCCAGTCGAACCACGGCCTTGCGAGCGCCGGGCCCACGGCAGACGTGCGACAGTTACAGACACGCGCCAGCTAGGACGCGGCGTGCGTGCGTGGAGGCGCCCTCGGGTGTCAGACCCACCACGGTGATGCTGAATTAGAATGAACATGGAAATGGCCTAGCAGGGGCCCGGCCACCCGGTGCGTGGACGGCACGCCCACAGAAGACCCCAACCACAGGGGCTGTGCCCGGACAAGGCTGGGCGCTGAATCCGACAGCAGACAAAACGGGGCGGGTGGCCCCGACGCTGTCTCTCCTCCAGGTCCCCAGAAACAATCCAGGTCACCCTGATGAAAACAGGCACGCGACGAGAGCCCGCCTGGAGAGCGGAGGGGCTGCCAGTCCTCGCAGTTCCTTGACCCTGGACACTGGAGTCTAACTGGGAGGGGCCGAGCTGTGCTGCTGATGCCCACAGACGATCAGCTCGGTCAAGGCTGATGTCCCCCAAGCTCTCCCCACTGCAGCTCCGAGCTCCGGGTCCCAGGTCTCCCACGATGGGGAGTGGGGGTGAAATGCAGGGAACCGTGACCCCTTGTGCATCCTACACAAATGGACACTCAGGGCTGCGGGTGTGAGCAACCAGCAGCCAGTGCAGCCCGTGACGGGTTCCAGCAAGCACACCCCACGACAGGGGCCCCAGCGAGCGCACCCCAAAACGGGCTCCGATGAACACACCCCGTCAGGACGGCCCCCACTGAGCTCTCCTGCCTCTGGCCAGCAGTCGGCCAAGCTTCTGATGCAGAAGAGGTAAAACCTGCTTCACGAACTTGGGTTCCAGGAAGCCCAATTTCCTTCATTTGTCTGTAACACAACTTCCCGGCTTCCGCAAGTCCTCATTCCGCCGTGCGCCGTGAAATCAGTTCCGCACCATTTGCTGTTCCCAGCTCATCTTTTCCCAGCATCCCGGCCCTCATGTGCGTGCAGGTGGTGGACTCCCCAAGACCCCAGTGACCAGCAGGCTATTTAGATCCCGCGCTGCTTTCCACATGTTGACTCGCCTGATCCATTCCTCCCTCTCCCACGTCAATAAGCCCTTTCCCAACTTCTCCTTTCCAACGAGAAAACAGAGGACCCCGAGGCACCACCTGCAGCTGGAAACGCGCGGCACGTCCCCCGTCCTCAGCGGGAGGAGGGCGCCACTGGCTCACAGCTGGAGCACGCGGTGAAAGTCGAAAGGCCAAATGCTTGTCAGTCTCACCCCAGCGGGTACCATATCCACCGAGACCTCCTACCAGCACCTGTCACGTGAGTGACGATCCCACCTGTTACTCCGTTTTCCACAAAAGGCTTCTCCACGCCTCCTTCCACCATCAGAATCTTATTAGCATAAAGAGTGTGAGGAGTAAAGAATCCTGACTATCTTATGCTACTTAAGAAATGCTTGTTCCTCCATGTCCGGATCTGGCTGTGCCACCCTCCTGCAGGTGACATTTAAACAGACACTCACACGGAGCTGGGAAGCAGGCCCCATGCCAACAGGCTGGAGACATGCTCCAGGTGGGAGGGACAGCAAAAGCAAAGGCCCTGGGCCAGACGCAGCCACGGGCCAGACCCGGTAAGGTCTCCCGCCATCACGAAGACTTTGGGCTTTCCTCTACGTGTGACAGGAAGCCCTTGAAGTTCAGAGCCAGAGAGTGAAACAAATGAATTCATGTCCAAAAGGCCATCTTACCGAGAGAGCCCAGTGGGAGCAACGGCAACAACGAAATCAAGGGGGGCAGCGTGGGCAGCGGGGTGTGGGGGGGGTGATGAGCCGTCACCGGACACGGCGAGTTTGGCAGGGGGTCTGCGAAGGCCGCCGTAGCTGAACACGCTTGCCAGCTCTCACCCCGGCTGGCAGTGTCCCGTCTGTCCAGCGGGAGGACTGAGTCACGGCAGGATGCTCCACCATGAGCAGCTCAGACCCACCGCACCCCGTGCGGACCGAGGCGTGGACCTCCCCCGCTGCCCAGACGATTCCCAGTGCGGGGAGGGCCAGCGGCTCTGACCGGATGACCCCAGGCTCCTGTCTAGATGTCTCACTGTGACAATACATACAATTGTTCTCGTTTTGGCCTTTTGGAGGCCAAGAATGAAAACAGGCTGCAGAGGATGAGGGGCCGTGAGCCGGAGGGAAGCGGTCTGCCTCCCGCCTCGGACGCCCAGCTCACGGGCATCGCCAAGACCGTCCTCGCGAGACGCGTTGCTCCAGAGCCACTTACTACCAGGTTGGATGAACATTAATGACCCACACGTGGCTCAACCAGGTTGGATGAACGTT
Source organism: Pteropus medius (assembly GCF_902729225.1). NCBI lineage: Eukaryota > Metazoa > Chordata > Mammalia > Chiroptera > Pteropodidae > Pteropus > Pteropus medius. Next base: position 1,520,376 of record NW_024348242.1, on the reverse strand, counting down.
AACGACCCACACGTGGCGTGTTTGGTGGGGGCGGGTCAACAAGTGTCGCCGGAAGGAAATTTTAAGCCACGGCCTTAAAAGCCTTACATAGTTTTTAAACCGAGGAAAAAGTAAGAAAAAGGGCAAAGCCGACGGACAGAGCGAGGGGACCCCAAGCAGCTCCGCCGACGGCAGCCCCTCCCTGCCCGGGTTCGCCCAGTCACCTCCCCCGCCATCGGGAAACGAGGTTCTCTCCTGCTCACGGGCTGCACCCCGCTTCCTGGCATTTCCCTACCAGGCCCACCGTGCTGTCTGTTTCGGCATCTCTGCTGAAAGCATGTGGAAAAAGAATTTAAAAGATTCAGCGAGAATCCACAAGAACGGCGGCCCGTTTATTTAGGGCGTTGGGTGGGGTGGGAGAGGGGTCTCCCAAGCGCCCCCCACTTCGTTCCACCATCAAAGGAGACTAGAGACTCGGAACATAAAGGATGCAGCCCGACAAGAAGCCGGAGGCGAAAATCCACCAGCACAGACGGCTCTCGGCAGGCGGGACAGAAATACGCGAAACTGTCTTCTCTTTAAAGCAGCATCAGAGACAGAAATTCTCATCTGATCGCATTTCTCCTCGTTTCTCAATTCGTTTGCCAACAACGTGCGCTTCCGCATGCGCCTGGGCATCTTCGCGCCTCAGCGGGGTGACGATAACCACCGTGCGGGCCGCTCGCTCGGCCCGGGGACACGTCCCCCCAGGGCACCGGACGCTCTCTCTCCTGGGACCTCCGGGGTCGGACGCCACGCGGGGAGGAGCAGGAATGTCTGGGCCACCAGAGCCCGCAAGGCTGGGCCCTCGTTAGGCTGCGGAGCAAGGGACCTCCGTCGGCCTGCGTTCGGGGTTCTAGCCATGCAGAAGGGTAACGAGTTTCAAATCCTTTCTCAAAAGAGTCTAACGATCCAGTCCCGGGATCGCCCTCCCCGGGGGAAGGGACACCTGTGATGTGCAATGGGACCACGGGGCCCTTGACCTTCGAGGGCTAACTGCTGCTCCCCAGACTCGGTACTTAGGGTTCCCAGGTAGACGGTGGCACAATGTCACCCCACAGGTCTTTCTGTCACTTCTTCGTTAGAAACCCTCCCGTGCCCACGGCAGATGCTGTGCGCCTAATGCCCGTGAGCAGCTTCTGGCTCCGAAGCCCGTTTTCTTTGAGCTTGCCTGGTGTCATTTAAATTCATAATTAGTTCTTAATGCCAATATTTATAAAACAGAAGACAGCACATTAAAAAAATCTCGATTCTAAGTTTTTCCTTCCACACACTGCAGGATGCGCCAAACCTGTGAGTCCATCACCAAGCACAGTGCGACAAGCAACAGCACCGTGCCCGGTGGGCGGGGCACAAACTCACTAGCTGGCCACAGTCCCCACCCAGCCCTTACGCCTCATCCATGCCACCTGCTCCCCCCGCGGGCCTTCATCTCGTTAATCTCTAGACAACAGCCTGTTCGCAAAGCCTGGGTGTTTAAAATGATCGCTCCGGCTACGTACGATGGAGATGGACGTGGAGCGTGAGACCCACTTGGCCCAGCTTAGCCAAGCCGACCTCGCCCCTTTCAGCTCCTGTCCATGCCACTTTCCTCAACGGCCCCCCATCCACCGCATGGCACGATGGGCGAGTTAGAAGGCGAGGTGGGGTGCTTCCCAGTTTGCTCTGAGATGCGGGCCACATGCAGCGTTAGAGACGACGACCTTTAAACAGCTCGGCGCCAAGAGCGTCAGTCATTCGTGACTGACAGGGGACAACAGGGCCCACTGAGGTGAGACTCAGTGCCAGCTCCCCTCGAAGAGTAAATGACCACGCACAATTCCCCTCAATTAGCTGTACGCTCATTCCCATTGCACTGCCCTTGATTCGAGCCTAATGGAAATGCAAGAGGTCACGGGAGGAGAAAATACAGTGTTTACGGCGGCCACCAACGACGTCCGAGAGAGCTCCACCCCCACCCCGGCCCCGTCCAGTGCTCCAGCCACTAAAAGGTGCTTCTGACCCTTTGACCAAAATCCTAGTCATCCTTTAAGATTCAGGTCAACTTCCACCTCCTCCGTGACGCCGTCCTTCCTGACCACTGTGGGCCCCACACTTCTGCAGCGATTATTATTTACCCCGCGCACTGTGCGGCCAGCCGTGGAGCGCCGGGTGACGTTCCATGCACTACTGCAGACGGCGATTCGGATCACTCATCCCGATGAACAGTGGAATACTTTATCGAATCCATAACCCCGTAAACTCAGAGTCAGGGTCACCCAGAATGAGATCTTCTAGTCTTTGGACACACCGATTACGACGAAAGAAAAAACACTTCCGCAAATTCACGAAAACCAGAAGTGATTTCGTGTTAATTTAGAGTTTAATTCCCAGCAGGTTCCTCGGCCACTTCCACCCCCAGTTTCCTTAAGGCTTAAAAAAGGGGAGATGAAACTCTAAGTGTTGGGGAATTGGTTTCTTTACCCACAGAAAGGGAGCCGCATCCTGAAGACATTCCAAACTTGAATTTCTGAACCTGAACAGATGGCCCGTTTCTCGGTGGGGACACGGTGCAGAGACCAGGAGACGATCAAGTAACACAGGGAGCGCAGACGCGAAAGGCGGGCGCACTGACGATCGCAGCTGAGCACCGAGAATCAGTGCCAGCCACACAGCCGCAGCCCGCGAGTCACGAGAGTGAGTCCGAGTCGCCTCTTTCGCCCTGTGACAACTACCACCAAAATTAAAACTTCAAGCCTAGAAGAATTCGGAAGTTCAACGTTCAAAATGTCATACTTAAGGACAACAGACCCAGAAGTCACGGCAACTGTGTGGCCAGCCCCGACTGCACGGTGACGAGAAGCTGGCTAACGGGACCGGGTCAACGTCCCCCTCTCAGTCTTCACATTGTGAGTTATTGTTTACTCAATAGTCTGTGAACGGAACACGAAAGGAGCGAGAACCATCCCTGCCTGCTGGCCACCTGCCCCGGGAGCCGCCTGCCCCGGGAGCCGCCTGCCCCGGGAGCCGCCTGCCCCGGGAGCCGCACGATGCCTGGCACCTAGGCCTTAGCCAGCTCCTAACGGTGACGAAGACGGTGGCTGCGTAGGTGAGACAGCGGTTCGAACGGTGCTGGGGTAAAAACCCGTAATAGTACGAGAGCATTTTCATCACACGCACACGTGAAAACACGCAATGATACCACATCCTGGGGGACAGAAACAAAACATCTCCGCCTACTTATGCCCATAAACGGGGCTAAAGGAGCCAAGTCCTAACAAAACAAAAGACGCAATCGTAAATCAGGCAAGAGGCTTGAGCAGACCTAAAATCCGTGGCGTGAAGGAAGCCACAGCTCGGAGGCGGCCGAGGCCACTGGCACAAAATGCAAAAACAGGAAAATGCGCAAAAGCAACGTGATGTTCAGGACAGCGGGCACCATGGGGAGCAAGGAGCGGTGACAGGGAGGGGGTGACGGAAGCGTCCGGGTGCCGAGGGAGTGCGCCCTCTCTCCCGGGTTCAGCAGCACGGAGGCTGTACGTGTGCTCGGAGAGACTCGGTCTGCAGATACATCGAGAAAGGACCCTGCTCGTCGAGTGAACTAGCACGCGACGCACGGGGGCCCACACCATCGGAGCGGCCCCACTTAATACATCCCGATGTGATCTGTCAGTTATATATACAGCACACATACACACATGCACACACGCAGACATGCGTGCACACACATGCACACACGCGAACACACACATCGCATGCACATGCAAACACACGCACACAAACACACATACACAAACACACACGACACACTCAAAACACATGCAATACACCCTATATACAAACACACGCGATTACACAAAACACGTGCCGCATTACTACACACACAATCACACACACACGCAACATCGCACACACATAATAAACGATGATGTGCAAACACACACGCGACACTCAAACACATGTGAACATTACCTACATACGAACTTATCGCGCAGTAATAAATGCGTGACGCGACACACGTGACAGACAATCACATTTTCACATTATCCAAAACACGTGCACACAAACACACGTTATTGTTGACGCAAGACACCCACATTGGCCATTACCCACAGACATGTAATACACAACATTACTACATATGCAAACACACAGCCATGCATGTGCACACTCCACATTGGTGAGACATAATGAACATATGACGCGAAATACATGCATTACGCGAACGCATTTCACGCACACATACACATGCACACGCACACACGTATACAAACACGTAAACACACACACACACACACGCATGCACATTTGGTGAGAACAACGAAGTTCTCTCCTAGAAGACTTCATCTACGCGATACAGCGTCATCAACCATTGTCACCATGTTTTACCCGAGACCCTCGGACCTTACTCGTCTTACAGCCGAGAGCCCGCGCCCTCTGCGCCAGCCTCTCCCCGTTCCCCACCCGCCCCGGCAGCGCCCCCAGCCCGTCTCCTATCTGTCCATCATGGATACGTTGCATTTCAATTATCCACTTGACCCCTTTTCTGTATAGATGGTACACTTTAATAAGTGCATTTCTTTAGAAATATCGGAACGGGCTCTCACTGGGTAGAGCATTTACGACTGAATTACTGATTTTCTTTCTGTTTTCTATTCAATGCAGCGATCAAGTGTTCCCTTATAATGCGTCCACATTAAAAGTTCTTCCTACTTTAGTTTGGGCGTTTGGGGCCACTGTAAAGCCCCAGGGATGAGCGTATGGGGGAAGGTCCGGACACACGAAGCAGTGGCCGCGGGGCGCCTGCAGCAGAGGGCCAGGCGGGACACCGCGGGCCGCGGGCCAGCACCAGGGACAGCGCGTCACCCGGGAGAGGGCCCGTGACGCCAAGGTCAGGAGACCCCGTCCCCATGCTCCGCCTCCGTAAAGGTGGCCGGGAGGGCCGGGGGACGTGGAGCGGCAGACGGGAGGCGACCTTCCCGCGCCATGGGGTCCCCGCCCTGCTCTGCAATCCTGCGCTCCCACGGGGCGCGGGGAAGGGCTCGGCGCGACCTCCTCTCGCTCGTCACCCCGTCTGCACTCCGCACGCGGGGTGCCCCTTCCTTCTCACCCTTCCTGTCTTCCGGGTGATGGACAGCCTGAAAGACAGCGGCATTTTCCGCTGTTCCTCTAGAGAGGCATGGGCGCCACCCAGTCACCCTCCGCATAGACTCCTCGCGTACGGCGGTGTGACACTCCTTTTGGCTGGCGCGTGGGAGCCACGGGTGACGGTGTCACGTCAGCAGGAATACACACTGTGTTACCAGCTGCCGCAGCACCACCACCATGGAGGAAGGTGGACTTTGCACCTGAAACACTGCTCTCCCTGAGTATCCGCGGAAGCACCTTACACGTTGTGAAAAACATCGGATAATTCTGAAGCGGACCTTGGAGGGAGAGCAGAGAGAGCAGCGTGAAGAGGGTCGTGGGTTCAGGAGACAGTGGCCCAGGAGAAAGGACACTGCCGCCTGACGGGGCCCCGGCTGGGAACGAGAGTAGCTTTGATGCTGAAAAAAACACCTGTCGATTCGCCACATAAAACCAACCCTCAGCCAAAAAAAAGCCCTAAGAGAAACGAAACGCCTTGCTTTGGCTTGTATAAAAATGAACTTGTACTTCCTAAAAGAGGAAGTCTTGGGCACGAACGCCTGTCGATGCCTTAGGTGGCCTCAAGTTACATCGGCCCCGCGACCGTGACGTCGGGCCGGGCGACGCCTTGCTGGGGGCCGTCCCGTGCGACGCCGGGCGTCAGCAGCCCCTCTGGCCTCCGCCCAGATGCACCTCGTCCTCGCCCGCCCCACGTGGCCAAATGGCCTCGTAACGTTTTCTTACACCTGCCCGTTTCACTCAGGGATATTTCGTCGCTGGCCCATACGGAAATCGAATGTGGAGCATCTACTCCAAACGCAAAGGACTTGGAGAGCTCCACCATAAAATAGCTAATTTGGGGCAAATCAAGTACAAATAGTGCTAAAGAGGACTATCTAAAGACCAACATTAAAAACCGTCGCCGTGGCCTCGCAGCCCAGGAGAGCCGCCCATCATCTGACGTGGAGGGTGGAAGTTAGCGCCATTCCCCGTGAGTCTCCCTGGTTTGTACCGATCGCAACAATGTCACGAAGACGCCCTGCAACCAATAAAACCGAAATTTAAAAAAAATCTGTTGCCCCCCAATAATCTATAAGGGTCGTCCATCATGAAACAAAGTCTGCCGTATTTCCGGAGCCAAGAATGCGCTGTATTGATCGGCTATTAGTGAGCAAGCCGAGCAGATTAAATGAGCCCCCCATTCATTTTTCAAAAACTTAAATGGTCTCAGCTGCAATATCCTACCAAATACTAAGAAAAATCAATGCGAGTAGCGATCTCGCCACTAAACCTAAATGGCCATGGTCGTCCTTGCTGTGTAACAAATGGGATTAAAATAGCCACTGTCCGCCTTTAGAGCACGCACCTCGCACCAGACGCACTGAGGAGCCGGCTCTACCGCAGGAGACCGGGGC
>NW_024348242.1:1510100-1510882 GCF_902729225.1 Pteropus medius | reverse complement strand
AGACCCCAGGCGGACTTGCTCACAGCCTGGCAGTGTGCTGGGGGGTCTGCTGGCCGCGCCCTTCCCACAGCCGGCCACCCCGGGCTGTCCTCTCAGACTAGCTGTGTCCGCAGAGTCCCCTGTCCTCTGCTCTAAACCGAGAGGTCAGGAGCCACGGCGACAGGGCTCCAGACGGCCCCCCTTCGCTCACTAATCTCTCCACCCTTCCTTCCTTCATTTCAAAGTGGAAATCGCGGTCGTGGCATGCTAGGATTAAATGAGCGAGTGGGAGGCTGAGTGCTCGGGACGGGGCCTGGCACATGAAAAATGGCTGTGGGGTGACAGTGATTAGCACCAAGCCGTGAGAGCCATAAAGAATATGAGCCCCGCGGGACACTCCACGGGACCTGTGTTAAATAAATGAACCAGAAGCAAATTAAGGAGCTTGGGGAAAAGATTCTCCCAAAGGTAAGAGCCACAGAAATCATTCAGCCATGTAGAGCGAACAGCTGATTCTGCCTTTGTCCCGGAAAAGCATTCTGTCCCCGCTGAACGGCAGACCCAGCAGGGCCACGTGCAGAAAGCCCCTAAGAGGGGTGGCAGTCCGCCAGGGCTTCCGTCACGAGAGGGCCAGGCCGCCACGGGCTTTCCAGGACCAAGGACGACACTCACGGGCGGACGACGACGAGCCAGCGAGACCGCCCCCGGGTGCCGCGTGCACGGGGCAGGGGCCAGGCGGGCCGTGCGGACCGGGCCTTGGGCCTTGCCTTCTCCGCAAGGAGAAGTTTCGGGTTTAGGCTGCA
>NW_024348242.1:1507502-1509848 GCF_902729225.1 Pteropus medius | reverse complement strand
CGACGCTTTGTACCGGTGAACAAAGAATGTTCTATTTTTTGTCTCTCAATAAAGAAACACCGTTTTGTTTTGTTTTTTTAAACATATACACAAAAGCCATTCTTGCTGGGAGCAGAGATTTCATCGTGAATTTAATCCTTTGTTGGGGACCTCCCAAGGTTTGGGTGCTTGGCAATGGGGGTGGATGCTTTATACCCCAGAGGAGCCGTGAGTGGTGGGGACTCGCTCGTGAGGGAACCTTAGGGTGCCCCCCGGGCTTCTGTACGCGTGAGCCCACGCCCCACGAGCCCCCCAGCTCCCCCAGCACCCCAGCAGGCAGAGCGCCACCCTCCCCATTCAGGCACCTCCGAGCTCTGCTGTTCGGGCCCAGTTTGTCAGTCAACTCTGTTGGCTCCACCCACCCTGCCTCCCACCCGGGGGGCCACAGCACCCCGCTGCTCGCCCGCCTGGCCCCCGCCCCTGCCCGGGGACCTGAGCCCACACAGCAGCGCGCGTGAGCCCGGAGCCTCTCCGATCCCCCCAGGAAACGCCCGGCCCCCGGCTGCTCTCTCACCTCGCTCTCTACCCTGACCCCCCACCTCTTCCAGGGGCCCCGACCAGCCAGCCGCCCCTCACTCCGCCTGCAGCGCGCTCTGCTCAGGTACCCGCTCGGCTCGTTCCTTTGTTACTGTCCCCTGCTAAGCGGTCTCGTGTCCATTTGACCATCAGGCCAGCCCGACGCGCCTCGAAGGGTCGCGAGAAGCCTCCTCCCCGACAGGCCACGTCGGTTCGCAGCCGCCCGGCTCCCGACGCGGCGCGAAGGCTTCTCTCCCTCGGGGTGCACCCCAGCCTCTCGGGCGAAAACCAGACGAGCTCAGCATTTACTGAGCGAGGCAATGTCAAGAACGCGTTGTTTTCGTTCTATTTCAAATGTTTCTGTTTATAATTCCACACCCCCGCCCCCGCCACACACACACACACCTCAGCGTACGTGGACCGCCACTGGAAGGGGACTCGAAACACCAAATCTAAGAAACCACGGGACGCGAGGCGGGTAAGTGGTCCCCTGTGAACACCACCTCGTGTGCTGCCTAGGGACTTGAAGACTCCTCTGCTGACCGGGGCCGGAGACGTGGGCCACGGGCAGGAGGGATGCCCTGCCCAGCTGCGGGATGAGGAGGCTTCGGGAGGCCGTGGGGGTTATCACTGTGAGGCTGTGGTTTATGGACGTGTTTGGTCATTGTCCCATTGCTGGCACAGAGCTCCGGAAATCCTTGGAATGTCCTGTGAGGACAGCAATACACGTGCCTGTTGTTATGTTAATGGGGTGACTTCTGCACAGCACCTAAGGAGCGGGGCTGGGTTGGCCTGAGCCAACCCCGTGGGTAGAGGGCTGTAACCCCCAGCCCCAGGGAGGACCGGAGAGTGACTTAATCCATCTGCCTATGTGGTGGAGCTCCACAAACACCCAGAGGACCGGATTCCAAGAGCTCCGGGGCCGGTGACCTGGGCCGAGCGGGGAGAGCTGGCGTCTTCGAGGGCGGGGGCCGGCGCCCTTTCCGACCCCGCCCTGGGCATCTCGCACACCGGGCTGCTCCCGACTTGTACCTTTATAACAAACCAGTGATCTCGCGACATGTTTTGAGTTCTGTGAAACACACGAGCAAATCACGGAACCCGCAGAGGGGTCATGGGGTCATGGGCTGTCCTCGGTCAGAATCTGCTTAGGGCAAGGAAAGCGGGATCTACCTCTCGAGAGGCTGGGAACGGTTGCTGGAACAGCCTCCTCCGAGAACCATTTCCGTCAGGGCTCAGAATCCAAGCGCGGACCCCTCCCCGCACCTCTCTGATCTGCGCCCCCCTCGACTCGAGACCTGCCCAGACGGAGCGCCCGTGGGCCTTGTTTCTCAGCGTCCTTGTCCAAAGCAGCAGCAATGTCGAAAAATTCCCAACACGTAACGGAACGTATCAGCCTCTGAACACAACAGCTCTTGCATCGTTCAGATCCGAAAGGCATCAGAAAGAATCCTTCTCCCTAAACGCCATCCAATTGATTAAAGTCAGAATCGTTTCCCACAGGCCTTCTAAATGTCCTCTGAGTTACAGAGCTTCCAGGAACGACGTTTCAGATCGAATCCCGGACTTCCACAAATCGGTAGGCACATTTATTGACACAATTTAGAATAATTCGAATGGCTTTCTTTTCCTGAAAAAGGTAGACTGACGAGTTAATTGAAAAAAGACACATACGCTCATATACACTCAAGTGACATTCTGCAAGGGCTGGAAACGACGCCCTGGAAACCTGCCGATCAGGACGAAGTCAGAGCGGCGCCTTCCCCGTGGGTTTCCCGTCACGCGGGGCAC
>NW_024348242.1:1506262-1507340 GCF_902729225.1 Pteropus medius | reverse complement strand
CGTGTCCTGAGCCTCAGACCCCCCTCCGCGTTGTAGCAGGAATGCAGGGCGAGAAAACGCAAACCCTCGGATTCTGTGTCTGCGAAACCAAGGGCCCCCCACCCCCACCCTGGCCGTATCCAGGGATGGGGAGGCCACGCGCTTGGTCCCAGCTCGTGGAGAGTCGTTTTCTGGTGGCGGAAGAGAGAGAGATGGGATTTGCTCGGCCTGGCCCCCAGAACCACCCCGGGGAAGGCTGGGGGTGGGGGAGACAGAACCCCTCCCCCAGACATATTGGGGGTCCTGAAGCAGAAGGGATCCATGCCCTGAATGTCCACATGGGATCTTGGGTGACAAAGTCCTGGAGGTGACGGTGGTGATGACGACACGGCAATGTGACTGCTGTGCGCTCGACAGCGGCGTAGACGGTGCGTTCGATGTCACGTGTGCCTCACCACAGTTAGGAAGAACAAACAAAGATAAAGAAGCAGCGCTCTCAGGAACAATTCATTCGGTGCCAGAAAATCGAGCTTGTCTCTCTCTTGCCGCCCCTCCCTCCCTCGCTCTCTCCCCCAGCCTTCCTCCGCCACTTTTCCAAGTGCTCCCCCCACCCCTTAACAGCAGAGAGCACATACAGGTTCAAAACAAACGAAAAGGAAAAAACTCTGTTGCCATCATTATGAAACTGGAAACGCGCTGAAGTCGGCGCCCCAGGAAAGAGAGGACAGTGTCCAAGTGTGTCGTCTAATTCATCACTCGTGACTGTAAGAAGTGCCATAAAGTTTTAACGTCACAGGGGAGCTTTCGACGCAGCCCAGTCGACCAGCGTGCAGGCTCCGTCACCATTTCAAAGTCTAAGAGTCCCGTGGGGTGGCGGCGCTCCCATTACAGAATGACCCATTACGAGGTGGCCGTCTTTTTCTTTTAATCTCCTGCTTGTGCAGACGGGTCATCGCATAAAGGCTGCCAATTTCATTTGCTCTCACTATATACTTGTGGTTTCAAACACCATCTATGTGCCAATCACTCAAAAATCCGCTCTCTCAGCCAAAGTCCTGCCACCAAGCTCCAGACCCTTGCATCTAGCTGCCTACTCAAC
>NW_024348242.1:1502241-1502798 GCF_902729225.1 Pteropus medius | reverse complement strand
CGCAATGGTTCCGTTCCGCGTGCCAACGAAGCACCTCACTCTTCAAGCCGGCTCGATTCGTCTCTGTTCTTACCTGCAAACAAAACACCTGAACTGGGGGGCGGGACGGCTATGTGATTGCCTGAAATAGTTCAAAACGAATTTCCTGTTCCCGCTGACAACAGGAGCTCACGCTCTCTTCCTGCTTGAGACGGGCAGAGTGAGTTAAAATAATCAGCCACTGCTTCTCCAGAAAGCTTGTTTTATTGTTGTTGTTGTTCGGTTTGGTTCTTTTGACCCCAGAATCAGGCGACAATGACTACTCCTTCGGAGCGCGGAGAATGAGCCTGGCGAGGCCCCGGGCAGGGACTGTGACGCGTCCTCGCCCCACCCGCTGAGGCTCGGGCAGCACTGGCACTCCACCTTTGGGAGGAAGGAGGCGGGCAGACGGTGCCAACGGCTGCAGAGGCCTTGCAGGAGCTGCAGACTCGGGGCTCAGTCACGCTCACCTCCTGGTGACAGAGCCCGGCCCCGACACCAGAGCCAGGCCTCGGCTCCTGCAGTCCTTGGCCGTTTGT
>NW_024348242.1:1500676-1501541 GCF_902729225.1 Pteropus medius | reverse complement strand
AGCGTCAGCAGCAGCGGTGTGGCATCTGGGATGTCGACGACAGACCGGCCTTGTGCAAGCCACACCACCCCCGCCGCCCCGTACCGGCTTCACACACGGGCCACCACACGGGCCCCGCACCACACAAGCCACCACACAGGCCACCACACGGGCCCCGCTGCCATGCGTTTATAAAACCCTCTTTGAAGTCACACCCCGGTTTTGGCATTCCTTGTAGATTCTGCGACGTGGGGCCCCACGGCGTCTTCCTGATAAGACACAGCGCTCCTGAGTAGCAGAAACCCGCTGGAAACAGTGATGACCACATCCCAACACGTCTCCCTTCTCTGGCCTCATAGGAGTTAGAAGTGTATCAGCGGCCGTCTTGTCACGGACACCAACAGGGGACAGGTCCTCCAGCAACGATCAGATGCTGAGAAATCGACGTCACACTCCCGGTGGGAACACGCTGAGCTCACACACACTCGCCCACGCCCACTCGTACACCCCTGCACACTCACACTCTCAACGGCCCCGTGCGTTTACGCGAGGCGGCCAGGCGGCCCACTCCGTCCTCTGCACTAATACCCCGTGGGCACCACGCCCCGGAAACGTCCACCCGTGTGGTCAGCAGGCAGGAAACGCCCACGATTCTCTGGCAGTGCCAGCCCCGCTCCGGCCCCGCGGGGCTCGTCCAGTCACCGGAAGCCCGCGGCGACCTGGTCCTGGCCGAAGGGAGGTGCCTGTGCTTCGGCAACACAGTGGGGTTTCCCCACGTCCTGGGGCATCCCCAGGGCTGCAGGCTGTGGATCATGACACTCACTGGCACCTTGCCCTTCCCAACGAAATGGCAAAGCCTTCAAGAAGAGTGTCGTGTGTATGTGCA
>NW_024348242.1:1455876-1500249 GCF_902729225.1 Pteropus medius | reverse complement strand
GTTTGTGCCGCTTGTCTCTCTCAGCATCTCCGAGGATGGAGAAGGCGCGGACGCGGACGGAGCGCACGGGGTTCGCGGCTGCGTCTCCGAGAAGAGGAGGCAGGAAGCAGGGCCCTTTCAGCTCCGTGGGCAGAGACGCTCCGGGGAGAGTCGGGGAGAGTCGGGACGGGCTGGAGGAACACAGGGAGCCTGGGGGACTGGGACACAGACGTCCTCCAGGCAGGACACCCCCTTCCTGCAGGCTCGTTCTGGAGAAATAACTCGATAAAATAAAAAGGCATAGTCGTTCGCTGCAGCACGTGCTCGACGTGGAGAGCTGGCCGTGTGCGCGTGCGTGCTGCGTGCGACGGCTGCGGCCGCGACCAGGCCGGCCGGTCACCTGGAGACGGGACACGAGCAGGCGGGAAGCAGGCACGGTAACCACGGTGATCTCGGCACTGTGAGGACCGGATGAGATGAGGCGCGGGCAGCAGGGGCGGGCGGCGGGGGCGACCGGCCCGGGAGAGTCCACACTGGTGGCCGAGAGCTGAGTGAGGGCCGGGCTATCGAGAACGAGCTGGGGGAGCGACGAGCAGGCGGCAGAGCGTGCAGACAGGGGCCGGCCGTGCACAGGGCCTGTGGTGCGGCTCGGCTGGGCTTCTCCCCGGGCACAGGGGCGCTGAGCGACCGAGGGTGTTCACGGAGCATCCGCCAAGACGTCGACGGCAGACGGCCTCGGAGAAGGGAGACGGAGCGACCTCGTCCACGGACACGAGAACGGCTGGGCGGGTGACGGCACGTCCGGCGCGTTTCTGTGTGAGCTGGACTCTAGACGCCCACGTCTGTCCCCCCTCCCCTCCCACTGCGCAGGAGCCGTGGGGACCTGGGCAAAGTGCCTGATGCCTCTGTCGTCACAGCAGTCAAAGGGGACGATAAGACATCTAGCTCTGAGTTACTAGGAGTATTATGCCCTTGTGGAAATTGTGCCTGGTGCTGAAACACGGTGCACACTCGATACACGTCTGCGGTCACGGCGAGGCAGGGGGCTGGCACAGCGGTGACCGCGACACAGAAGAACAGCCACCGGATGCTCGCACGCGTCCATGCGAAACTGCGCCAGCCCGGAGCTCTGTGGCTGGGAATCCGGGACACCGTGACGGTGTCAGGCCGAGCACCGACCGGTTGGCCAGGGCTGTGGACGCGGGCTTACCCGTGGCCACTGGGGGTGCCACGGCTGGGCGGGTGACGGCACTGGGGTGCTGCACGCGTGGCACCCCGCTTCCCTGCGAACTTGAGAAGGCGCCTCCCCCTTTTCTCCTACAGCCCGTCTCCCCTACTTCATGGGCCCGCCCACCGGTCACGGTGACTGGTCTTGGGTCCAAACTCATGAGCGGCTGGTGCCCCTGCGTCTGGGTCCCAAGCCTACATCCACCAGGCACGCGCTCCCGTGGGTGCTAGCCAGCTACGTCAGCGCCCTCCAAAGGCGCGGTCCACCCCAGCCGAGCAGGGGCGGGCGGGGGACGTCACTGCCCTTGTCACGTGGTGCTGACATCACTGCGGGAACTACAGCCTGGGCAGACGCTCGCACGCGAGACCACTGTAGCTGCAAAGTGAAGGCACCGAGGACAGAAACTTGGAGTTTCTGATAAAACGCGAAGTGAGCAAAAGCAGCGAGCAGACTCGTAGACACAGAGTCACAGCTGCCATCACACACGCACAGACGGCGAGGGAGCCTGGCAAGGCAGAGGCCACACCCGGACCCGCAGCGTCGCCCGCGTGGCTCTGTGCCCGTGTGTGCCGCTCCCGGCTGGGCGGCCGTGGGCACCGGAGTGGCTGCTCTGGCCTTAGTTTCCCCACGTGCAGAAGTGGGGTCCCGGCAGCGCCTGCCCGACAGGGGCGGGGACGGGGCCGACCAGCACGATGCAGGCGGGCGGGCTGGTGCGTGGACAGTGGCTGGGGAGCCCCGGGGAGCCGGCCACACTCGTCAGAGCCACACGTCTGGGGCGTCCCTCCCCCCGCCTTTCCTCACGCTTCCTTTCTGTCTTAAACAGAAAGAATCATCTCAGTAAACATTTAACCCCAATTCCCGTCAAAGTTAAGAAGATAGAGAGAAAGGCATATTCTCCATCTGTCGAGGAGGTAGACGTACCGCTGTGATCTCGACACGTGTCATGTCCCGCATCTAGGGAGGCACACCCCCTCCTCTCGGGCCCCGTCCCGCCCCCGAACCCCGTCAGCCACCAGGGCTGTGCACAACGACGAGCACCCAAAGGCCTGCAGTGGGCTCACAGCCCTGCGGGCGCCTCGCGGGCTCGCTCAGGCCCCGGCCTGGCACCAGGCAAGGTCTCTGGCTAAAGCGAGTGTCCCGGTTCACCGAGGAGCTCGGGCCACACGGGGGACCCGCTCAGTCACCCCCGTGTGCTCATCGCGTCACCAAGGGATTTCCGAGGCTGTCGCATTCCTGCCACCTTTAGCGTTTGTGACAGCAACGGAGGCCAGTTAACGAAGGGGTGGGAGGGAACCCGCGTCCATGGGAGGGATGCGGGGAGGTGAATGCGAAACGGGAAGCGGCCGAAAGCAAGGCGGTGAGGGGCGAGCTGCCCCGGAGGACGCCGAGACGCCCTCGGTGGACAGCGCTCTGACTGCGACAGCCTGCCCGCCCCCTCCGAACACCGCCGTGACGGCATGGGGCCCGCTCCACGCACACGGCACACACAAGGTGGTTAGAATTACACACGCGCGCAGAATAGGCAGACACGCACGTGTGCATGCGCGTATACCATACGATGCACATATGTAGACACACATGCACACGTGTGTGCGCATATGCATGTGTCGTATACGATAAACACGTCCATGCACACACGTCCATGACATGCATGTACGCGCATATGTGTCTGTGTGCACGCGTGTGTGCACTCGCACACGCATATGTATTTTTGACGCCAGGTACTCTGCGCTCCCCTGCTTCCACAGTAAGAAACAAATTGCCCTTCGTCTCGGTAGAAAACCAAGATCCAGCAACTAATGAGCCTTAAAACTGAGCCATAATGAATTTCATGTCAAGCTGCCGATGTGGATGGAGCGTCTGAGGAAGCCTGGGAGCGGGCAGACTTCTGGCCGCGTTGTTCCGTAAGGCAGATCCCTGGGGAAGCAGCAGAGGGGACGAGCGCGTCTATTCACCGGGACAGTGGGGCCCCACCTGTGACGCCAGGGACCGACAGAGGGACCTCAGCCCCAGGAACCCGACCCCCCGAGGGAGCACGCGCCCCAGGACCGTCCGCCTGTGCGGTCCAGGGCTTCTACTGAGAGATGCTAGATCTGCCTGCGAAGTCCCTTCAGCAAACGCCGGCAGCCCCCAGCCCCGGCGAGCAGTCAGTCAAGCCTCTTATTTGGTTCCTTCCCAGGGTGGGCAGTGGGGAGCCCAGCCCTGCCCTGCACCCTTCCTGGCTGTCAGCTACTGGTTACGAAAGCAAAACGCCAACCTCACGCCTTCCACACCCCCGGGAAGTGGCGGCCCTGCCTCGCTGCTCACATTTCGAGAGCTGTTTTGCAAAAATCGCTTAATTCGTTTTTTCAAGCCGCGGCATTCTCGGCGATAAACATATTTAAATTGGACACTTAAGGGAAAGACTATGTTCCTTAATCATTTATGCAAGTTCTTGCTTCTTAACTAGGCAAGAAGTAACAAGAACAACTTGTCAGGGCTGTAGCTACATTTTTAGATAATAGGCTTCAAAAATAATTCCTTCTTTCTAGGACAGGGAAAAAAAATAAAAAGGACATCCTTTCTAATCAAGTAGTCCATTCCTTCTTCAGCTGTTTTTAAGTGATGTCTCCACTCTTGAGTAGGAAAACAAATCTATTCCTATGAATCGGAGTGTTTCTAATGACAAAGCCAGACACCTGGATGTCTTTTTCTAATTAACAAAGGTGAGTTTCAATATCCGGCACATATATGATCAATGCAGTCATTTCAGAAAATGGTAGAGAGGCTGAGCTGTTGCCGGCGGGGGCTGCACTCTGGTACACAGTGTCAGGGTGACGTTCGTTACTGTCATTTCAGGTGGCGTTTGTTAAAGCAGGAATGGGAAACCCGAAGAGCCAGGGTTCGGGGGCTGCTCAGGCACTGTGCACGTGGACAGTGAGTCGGGCAGCAAATGGCAGCTCCGGCTCCGTCTCAAGAGGAAGCCAGGACCCAGAGCTGATCATTACAGAGAAACCAGACACCTTTTATTTCCCACGTGACGTTACCTAGGTTCCAAATAGTGGCAATTACTTCAGACTTAAGAAAAGAGCTCTGTGTGGGACAAACACGTGTGTGAGCGAGGTTCGGCGGCCAGGTCCCGCTCGGCGCCCTCCGAGGCACGGCGAACCGGCGGGTCGGGAACAGGCACCCGGCCTGCCTCACGCCACCTCCGACTCTCCACCACGGGGGCCGCCAAACGCCAGCCACGTGACGTCCTGAGACGGTGGCACCGCTGCGTGTGGGGCTCGGCCCGGCAGCTCTGGAGGACCTCGCTCCTGGCAAGGTGCTGACTTCCCGTCACCCCTTCACAAACATAAGGGCGTCGTCGACCACGGGCCAAGAACACCTGAATGCCAAGCAAAAGGCTTCCGACGCAAAGCAAGTTCAAGTTCATTTGGCCTGATTAAGACTGACGTGTTGAAATCGCTCTAGCGGGCACATATAATTTTGAGCAACCTGAGATAAAACGGAACCCGTGAAAAAAGGACGAGAAGCTCACAAAAAAATTTTCTCTTTCCCGCTTCAGTAACATAAAAAAAAAAAAAAAAAAACCCTACTATCAGAAATTGTTCTCTTTAAATTTCAAGAAGTTTTCTCAATTTACTGTGCCAGCCCAACTGCCACACCTCCCCAATCATACTGTCCCCCAGTCTGACGCCCCAACAAGCCACCATGGACCCTGAGCTCAGCCCTATCCTGATAGCCTGGCCTGGGAGAAACGCGGTGGCCAACACGCTGGCAAGCGGCGCCTGTGGACACTGTCGGCGGTCGCCGCCAGCTGTTGGCTACTCCCAGGAGACTCCGAGGAGCACTATCAGGTTCGCTCTCGTGGGACGTGGCCACAGCACGGGGCACAGCCACGCTCCGCCCTGAAGATGCTTTAGAGATTGCCGCAAGCGGCTGGTGCAGCAGGAGGGCCCGAGACGGCCCGAGGCCGTTACACTAAACCAGCGTTTGGAAGGGGAGACCTGAAAACAGCGGCTCGGACTCCAACCCAGATTCGACTTCATTCTCACTTGCTTGGGGCTAGGACGCGGCATGAAGGGAGCTGCTCCGATCCCAAACGCTGGGGAGGCGAAGCTTTTGTACATTTTTCACATGGGGTTGGGGTGGGGGCGCGTCTCTTCAAGCACGCCCAGACTGTCCGTCAGCACTGGACAGCTCCTTGCTGCTGCGCGGGCCGATGGCTCTGGGCTGTGAGCGAAGGGACGAGAATGGCTATGTGGACCACAGGAACAGCAGCCTCGAGGAGACGCATTTCTCTCCAGTAAATGCCGCCCAGGGCTACGCACTGCAGGGCGGGAACTGTGCCCGCACGACCGGGAGGGAACGGGCCCCTGCCACCTTTTTCCATCGCCGTCCTTCATTAACAGCCTCACGAAACAGGGTGGTTGCATCAGCTCCAGACGTCACATCCGACATCCAGCCAGCAGGGAGGAGAGGAGACTAAGGAAAGGCACTTGCTTTTTAAGGCCGCTTCTGGAAGTTTCCACTTGAAGCTTCCCCTTGCAGAGGCAAAACGGCTACAAGGAAATGCGGCTCCTGTCCCAGGAGGCCACGTGTGTTTATGTGAGGCGGCCAGGTGCTTTGACACCTGTAATCCCTCGGTCCTACTGTGTGCGAGGCCCTGTCACGAGCTGTCACCGCCCTGCCATCAGGCATGCCCAGGCCAGCAGGCAGGTCTGGAAAAGGCAGCCGGGGTTTTAATTGAGCTCAGATTTTTTTTTTTTTGCCCAAAATGCTTTAAAATCACTTGTGGAAATTAGTTATTAACCTTTAAAAACCTGAGGTTTCTCATAAAAGTCCAGACCTCTGCCCTGCTAAGGAAAGAGGAAGGCCCAGCGACCCCGGGCCCACAGTCCCACGTGGCCGCCGTGGGGGTGCAGTGGCAGCCGCCTGGTTCAGCCACGGCGTGTCTCCATAGAGACCCTGCTGCCACCTGCCTGCTTTGCTGACACCTCTGCCACCTGCCTGGCTCTCTGGCCATTTGAATTTGTGACCCGTGGGAAGGGGAAATTACCCAGAGAGCTAAGCTGCAGGCAAAGCCTGCAATCACAGAATTTCAAGCTTCCACGAGCCCCCAGTACCCGCTACGTAGATAAATAACGGAAAAGGACCTCTGGGCTGTGAATCCAGGACCTTTTATCATCATTAAATTGGAGAGAAAATTGAAATGGTGGCTGGAACCACTCTTTGATCCGCAGCGAAGGGATGCTAACCACGCGTTTCTGGGGACTGCCGATGGCCAAGGCCCTGCGTGGCTCTCCCGCAACAGCCGCCGTTCCGGGAGAGGCCCTGGCAGATGGGTTTCCAGACACATAAATGAGCATGTCGCTTGGGTTGCTAGGCCTTCCTCTCTCGGCAGGTGAAGGGAGCCTGAGCTCTGTGGGCTCACAGGTATATTTTTGGGGTGCAATGGGAACGACAAAGGGTATAGTAGAAAGCTTTGTTGCAAAATAAAAATTTAAATCTATAACATCCTAAGAGCGGTGTTTGGTTTTCGGTTTCTCAAGGGTCCTGACAGATAATTACAATATAGAAATTGCCGCGCACGGTGTTGGGCGTCTTTCGGAGGGCCCTTTATCCATAAATGGAAATCCATGGGAAGTCACGACATTTCTGACTTGTGTGCCACAGAAAGAGTTTCAAGCACGAAATGAGACAGACTCTGCAAAACAGCCTAAGAAAAATCTGAGAGTGGCCAGATACAAGGCCTATTTCTGAGAGTATTAGTTGGGATACCATTAAAAAGGGACCCCAAAATACTGTGGCTAATACAAGACGTGAGTTTACTTTTTTTTCTCATGGAGGAGGTACTGAAACTCCCAATACGTGGCTTCCATCTCTGAGGCCAAAGTGGCTGCTTCTGCTCCCACCATCGCATCTGCAGCCCAGCCAATGGAAGCAAAGACCTAGGGAGCGTTTTTTAAGGAAAAGGCTCAAGTGTTACCTAAATCACTTCTCACATTTCACGGGCAAGAGCTTGGTCACACGGCCCCCCCCGGTGAGCTGCAATGGGGCTGGGGAAACGTAGCCTTCAGCCGGGCCCCACGTGCTAGAGCTTGCTTTTAAAAGAGGAAGGCAGGACAAGATCCGCGGTCACACTCACACCGGAGAAGGGGGCGCTTCCTGACTTTAAAAGACGGGACGTGCACTCTGCTCGCACCCTTTCTGAGCACGGCACAAGGACACATTCGCAGCCTTCCCCACGTCCGGGAGTGACCGCTCCTGGACAAGACGGGGCGGCATGCGTGAGGAGGCCCCTGCACCGCGGGCCCCCGGGGGAGGCTGCGGGGAAGCGTGCGGCACACCCCTTCAGACCACGGGCCTGCGGTCGGACACTTTGTACCTGGAGGCTGCTTCTGCTCCCGTCTGGCCGTCTGGCCGTCTGACCTTGGGCGAGGCGGTCGACCTCTCTGTGCCTTTGTTCTTCACTGCCAAGAACCGGGTAGGAAGCGGACGCGTCGCAGCGGCGCATGGTGAGAAGTAAGCGGCACGCTGCTTGCCGAGCTCATCGAACCGGGCCTCGCTTCGCCCCCAGCTTGCTGCCCGCGGACGGCAGGTCACGGGGAGCTTCCGCGCAGGCTTACATGTCCCGAGCCAACGTCCCCGACGGTGCTCACTACTCAGGCTCATGCCTTGGTGGCCAGAATTTGGTCGCACAGCTTCACCTAGCTGCAGGGAGGCGGGGAAACGGAGTCTTGACTCAACTTCTTTCCTCCCAAAATTCTGACAAAGAGCCAGGCTCTCCACAGCGTCCCTCGATCCCCGTTCCCGCTGAACTCCTAATCTACTTCCGGAGCCGTGTCCTTGCCGGCTTCTTGCTGTTGCCTTTGTGTTCGTCATGGCGGGTAGTGAGGTCACTACGGACTTGGAAAGCAAACGTCACCCTGCGTCTCTGAACAGAAACCAGCCCCCAGGGCTCC
This sequence comes from Pteropus medius, assembly GCF_902729225.1. NCBI lineage: Eukaryota > Metazoa > Chordata > Mammalia > Chiroptera > Pteropodidae > Pteropus > Pteropus medius. Next base: position 1,492,095 of record NW_024348242.1, on the reverse strand, counting down.
TGAAGCACCGGGGCTCGAGACAGACATGCCAAGCTGTTTGGGACGCACTGCCACGTCCGACGGTGTCTCTGAATTCCCCTACATGCACCCACCCCTCCGAGAGCCCTGGACCAGCTGCATTTCACTCCGGGCTTCGCAGGCACGAGGGCACTTTCAAGCCTCGGACGGCCTGTTAGAGAAACACGGACAAGTCCCGTGCGCACAGATGCAGACGGCCAATAATACGCCATAAACGTGGTCTTCACTCTGCAGAGCACCTTGCCGGTAATAAATTGCTATTCCGGGCACACTGCCGCGGACGAGCTGCAGTGCTGGATGGCGAAGAGCGGCCTCTGACACGCGTCACGGGCTCCCACGTGGCTGGCCCAGGGGTGCGCTCCAGGCTGACATATTTCCATTGTAGAGTGTGCAGGTAAGTGTTGAATATGAATGCGATTGGGAGGAAAAGGTCTTTTTTATTCAAGTTCTGACCGCTGTTTACATTTGGCCCGAATGTTTAGAATGTCGTCTTCGATTTCGAGTGTTCTGGTTCGAGCAAACAGCTCAGCGTTTGAGATCGAGGGAAACAGGACGGGGTGGCTCTAGACCCAGCGCGTCGGCAGCAGGAACATTAAAAACGGCTACAGCGGGGTGAACGGTGCCTCGCGGGCGCGCCGGGCCAGCGGACCAGCAAGGACCGTTCTGCGTGTAAAGCGGGGGGCGGGGAGGAGTCGTCCTGGAAACCCCTGGGCAGGGCGCAGCCCTGCCACGGCCGTGACACCTCTCGGCGACTCTGGCACAGTCCAGACCGCTGTCTTGGGTATTTTCCAGCCCTTTCCCTCCTCCAAGACCAGGAGAGACAACCGTTTCTTTAGGACGTCCCCAGGCGACGCCACTGGCTGCCACTTAGGGTCCACTTTGTAGGAAAAACTCATCTTGAAGTCCTAAAATTACTCTGAGCAGCTGGGAGCTTGTTCCGGAGCCGGGGAGTGGGAACTTGACAAAGCAGAGAGCAGAGCGCGTCTCCGCCACGCCCGCTCCGGGCCGGGGCGTGAGCGGAACCGGTGGGTATCGGGGCCCTGGTTCAAAATGTCCATTCCCACGGTCTGGCAGGCGAAGGCAGCGGGGGTGGCCCCTCCCACTCCTTAGGACAAAGGCGCGGCCTCCGCGAGCCCCGCCCGACGACCAGCCTGACCCGCCATCCCGCCTCCATCCCTGTCCCGTCAGCATCGGGCCCGGGAACCACCGTGCCATCGAGCACTCGACCCTCCAGAACCTTCCGGAGACTCGAGCCTCCTCACGGGGAAGAAGGGAACGATGCGTCCCCCTCGGGGGCTTTGTTAAGGATGACGGTCGCGCGCAGACGGCCTGGTACACAGACGGCGCTCCGTAAATGGCGCGTCTCGTCTCGGTCTCTCCCCTCGCCTCCCGAGGGAGCCGCCAAGCTGCGTGGCCTTCGGGAACAGACGCTGAGGTTCACAGCGTTCCCCGCACGCTGCTTCCGTGCAGCCTTCAAACGTGACCTCGCGTCTGCGGCCACGGCCCCCTGAACTCGCCCCATCCCGTCTGGTCTCGGAAGCAAAGCAGGGTCGGGCCTGGTTAGTACCTGGATGGGAGACCGCCTGGGAATGCCGGGCGCTGTGGGCGGATAAAACAAAAACGTGACCTCTCCGCCAGCGACTCCGTCTGTCCCCTCCAAACGCACGCACGTGCTGAGGCTCTGACCTCCCGGGTGACGGCGTCTGGCACGGGGCCTCCGGGAGGGGATGGGTCAGAACAGGTCGTGAGGACGGCTGTAGGGCCCTGTGAGCAGAGGAAGGGGCACCGAGCTCCCTCCGCCCACAAAGACACGGCGAGAACGGGCCGTCTGCAGCCTGCGGAACCGGGCCGAGCTGGCCCCAGCCCCGGCCGCGGGCTCCAGGGCCTCTGCCGCGTAAGCCGGCGTCGGCGGCCGCCCACCGCACATAGGGCACACCGCTGTCCCTTCTGCAACAGACGGGGGTTTCGCCGAGATTTTAAGTGCAACAGTATAAACCAGAGCTCACGCTTCTGGAGTGTGGGCAGCTGCGGCTCAGAACGAGCGGAGTCAAGTCTGAGAGAGAGAAAAGTGGGGGGGGGGGGTGGCTCGAGCCTCGAGAGCAGAGCATGAGGTTGGAGCTACTTCAGCATCAGAGAGGTCACGGGCGTCAGGAGAGAGGGAGTACGGGCGTCAGAGGGGGGTCACGGGCGCTGTGAGAGGAGGGTCAATGGGCTGAGAGGGTCACGTGGGGTTTGAGAGGGCCGGGCGCTGGGTCACGGGCGCCGAGAGAGGGCCGGGCGTCGAGGCTGGTCACGGGCGTCAGAGAGGAGGTCACGGCTGGTGAGTGACGCTAGCTCTTCTCCAGGCCCTGACAGGGGGCTGGGCCAGAAAGGCCAACTGGGCTGGAAGGTCATTTGCATAACAATTAAAACCCTGCAGGGCCTGCCTCTTCCAGAACAGCTCTCTGCAGGAGGGACAGTCTGGAATGGCCATGGGAATGAGCCATTCCCTCTCACTGGCCTGAGCCCCTAGGGTACCAGAAACACCTGGGCTCCACAGACCTTTCAGCTGCACCCCACTCTCCCCTGAGCAGACAAAGTTAACCTTCGCTGAGCGTCCTGCCAGCTCCACTGAGTTCTGTTTCGTTGACTCTACTTACTTTATCTGTTCTATGAGACATACGCTGGTTTTAAGTTTCACCGCTGGTGCTTATCGATTTTAGCTGCCACGGCGTGGAAGGACCGCAGGGCTTGTCAAGAACCCCGCGTCCCTGTGCCCTGTTTTGTCACCGGGAAAGGAACCTACAGAAAAGGCACTTGTAATTCACCGGTCCCCTGACACGGGCAAAGACACACTTTCATGGGGACCGTGCCACAGTGCCGTGCTTCCTCCTCCACCCCGGGTCACAGAACGCTGCCGTCTTCCCGGAAGGTTCCATACTGTCAGCGTAAAATAAAAGAGAGTGGACAAAAAGAGAGAAGGCCAAGGTCACGGGGTGGGATGGGCAGGTCCCAGAACCATGAGACGCCGCAGATGCCGACCGCCGCTCCCCACTGGCAGGGTGGAGGACGGGATCGGGGAGGCCAGCACGGCCAGAGGGTGGACGCCACACCGCAGGCATCTCTGAAAAGCTTCGCCTTCCCCAGTCAGGTGAAATTCAACCGGCGCGCTTAAACTTGGGAGGGGGTCGTCCGCTCATCCACGGAGCGAACATTCACAAGCGTTCGTGCCGGACACGGTGCGAGGCTGGGGCGGGGCGGGGGGCCTCATCCGCAGTCCAGCTCCCGGCTCTGCCCTCGGGGAGCTCACGCCGACGTAGCCGATGCGGAGCCCGCTGTGCCAGGGCCTGGGCGAGGGCCTTCCGGGGACGGGGTTGCAGGACGGCAAACGGGAGCCTGATGTCTGCGGGAAGCAGTCGGGGGAGGAAGCAATCAGAAGCCACGGAGAGCAACAGTGAGCAATGGGGATTCTGTTCTCAGGGGGACCACAACCCGCAGGAGCATCTTCATCAAGACTGCAGGCCCCTGACAGTCTGTTCTGAGAGATCTTTACAGTGGCCGGTTACAGGAGAGCGTGGAGGACCAGCGTTTTAGCAGGAGCCAGGCGGGGGCAGGAACGATGGCGTGGGTACGGGTGGGGCCCTGGGGGCAGGGAGGGGTCGAGGGGCTGGGCACAGGCAGGAAGGAGCATGGGTGCCTGCCCCATTTCTAGGCTTTTGCCCTATAAGCACAAAATAAGGAGCCGCAGACTCTCGTCACCATGGAAACTTCTCGCCAGCCAATCCAAAACCCATTAAGAAATGGAATTAGCATTTCTATCTTGGCGAGTCTATTAGGACGGCACCGTGTAACCTCCACAGGTTAGCGAGCAGACCCCGCTTTCCAGGGGCCGTGGTATCACAGTCATAATTCTGTTTTCCCTACAAACACACACCTTGGAGCCCCCACAGCAAGCACAGTACCGGAAACAGATAGGGGCTTAATAGATGACTGGTCGAATTGCATCGTAAGAACTTTGCAAACATTCCGAGTACCTCGATTTACGAAATTCTGAATTTGTTTTCCAAGGAAAAAATTTCTAAACCGGCCACCGTAAGGGTCGGAAGGACGGAGACCCTTCCTCTGACATTTCCCTTCTGGCATCTGCGTTCCGATGACATATGCCTATTTCCTTCTCCGCTGGAGGCGTGTTATAAGGTTCGTGTAAATTGCTTGTCTGGTCAAAGGCAGCAGGGCAGACAAGACGGCGAAATCAGTAGGTCTTGCCTCGTTAGAATCACAAAGGTTTGCAATTTTATATGAGTTGCTTCAGGAAGCAAGGTCAGAAAATATACTGATCAAAAATAAAATGGGAATAAAACTTATGGAAATACACCTGTAGACTAACAACAAGAGAGAAACTGACCTTCGACGATTAATTATGTGGAGCATTAAGGATAGCGATAAGGTTATAAAATATGTTTCAGCTTTTTAAAAAATGAAATATTGCTTCTAGAGCAAAGTAGTGGAGAAAAATAAAGCTATTCATTCTGACTCACTGTTAGGCAACACAGCTGGTGGAAAATGTTTTAAACGACTTTTAAAACTGCCATAGCCTTGAGCTCCGACCATTTTAGGATACAAAAAAAAAATTTAATTTAATGTTTTTTTCTCTCCAATCCAAACATCCGATTCCTTAAAAGGAGCAGACGAAACAAATCCCCCACACTAACAGTCTGTGTCCTCACTCATTTCCAAAAACCAAGGTTACGATTTTTAAATCTAATTACCCAGTGAATCTGTCCATTTCAGCCCAGTCTTTTAGCCAACAAATCTTGGCTGAAAAACTCCATTTGAAAAGCAAACATCCTCGCAGCCAACAGCAGAGGCACAACGCACAGACCCGCGTCTCAGAAAAAAGCCTGCTCAATGCCCCTCCTGTCCTCGCTGCAGGGCAGGACGCCCCATCCCCCGCGGAGGAAGGGGAACTGTGGGGGTGGGGGGTTCTGTTACAGCGCTAAGCCGCGGGGGCAAGTAGACTGGCCTGGGGTGGGGGGCTGGTGGAACCTCAAAGTCGATATCTGCATTGCTCAGGGAGGAAAATTAAAGTGCCACATCACTAATTCACAGGGGGACACGCCATCTCTGTGCGAAACGGCCCCCCATGTCCCCAGCTGGAGAGATATGTATTGCTACATGCTTCCTCTTTACTGCATCGGGGATTGTAGGGTGCAGTCAAAAGCCCCAGCTTTGGGGTACTTAAAATATTTACAGAAAGGGCTTAACTCGGGATTGTGGTCAAGAACTGTCCCACACTATTTAAAGTGGTTGTGTGTGTGTGTGTGTGTGTGTGTGGCTTTAATTTGGCTGATTCCACGCAGTTAAATCAATATAAATTAAATGCGTTTAGCTGCGTTTCTACTGACGATCGTAGCTCTTCCCATAAGTTCACAGAACTTGAAAGCGGTGCCCACGTGGCTTCTCCAGAACGTTTGTGAATCCAGGTGCTGAACAAGCAACTCGGTCTCCGTTTGGGTACGAAAGGGGACATGTGTGCCGAAGCCCCGACGGCTAACCGCGTTTGGACCGAGGAAGGGGTGACAGGTCCACGCGCCGCTGAGCGGCTCTGCTACACCCCAATGCGCTGTGTCCTGCCAGCAGCAGAGTCACAGCCCGAGAAGCCCACGGACGAGTCTGAGCTCGTAGGACACTGGATAACAGCGAGCTTTGTTTTCATTCAAAATTAATTGTCCAATAAAGAAAACAGAGATTTTACATAAAAATGCAGATTTTCTGAGTTCTCCTGAGCACGTTGGAGTCCACTCACGGGCGACCATCATTAGCGAGAGCCTGCAGCCTGGGCGAGCCTGCCCCCCAGAAATAGCAGCCCCTCCGAATCCAACATACCCCGCACCCTGCCCTGTGTGCGGTTCCGTCACCTGCCTGGCCAGGAAGGGGGATGAGTTTAGGGGACCAGCCATAAATGGCTCCCCAAAATGACATCCACCAAAGAGGCCAGAATACCCTTCGATCGTCCACCTAAGGTCACGGATGGCAGACACGCGGCCCCGGCCCCGGCCCCAGCCCCCGCACGCCCATCTCCACACTGCTCTATGAAAAATCAGAAGGAGGAGGTTCTTCCTCGGCTGGCCACGTTCTGCAGCCCTTCTCAGTCACAATTCTCGCGCATAAACTGCTCGTACGTGGCCCTGCCGCAGCTGGCTCTCCCACGTCGTCTTGGCAGAGTGAGAGGGTGTGACGCCGGCGTTCGAGCCTGTCCCTGGTGGCCTCCTCGTCTTCGTTCCGAAACGGCTCCTGCCTGCGGGAGGCAGGTCGGCTGGGCCAGCTCCCGTCAGGCCAGACCGACCGACACGGACACGAACGCAGCTCCGTGTGCCCGAGGCCCGACTACAGCTGGCGCATTCCCCCGCCCTGCGCCACGCCCCTGTCACCCCTCGAGAAGCGACCTGTGGCGTCGTAGACGGCAGGCGGCTGGCTTCGCGCTCGGCGCCGTGCACGAGGCTCACGTACGTGCTGATCTACACCGGGCAGTGACCCCCAAAGCAGCAGAAGTCTTAGGAATTAGCATGAGAAAACCTTAAAAATGGAATCGCTTTTGCTAACGAAGCTCAGACTGTTGGTCTGGGCTTCTTAGTTCACACCGTGTCCTGACGAAACATCGGACTCTATTTAGGAAACAATGATTTAGCTCCTCAGTCGAAAGGACCCAGGCGCATGCCGAAACGGCATCGTCAGTGATCCAAGAATTTTAAATCACACGAATTTCGTAGAGCACGTCGTAATCACACACAAGGACACCATACTCTGCTGTCATTTCTGCCTGATGAACTCGAGTCTTTATTCAACTCACGGAAATAGCAGAATTTGACAGTTTTAGATCTAGAATCCAGATGCAGAACAAAAACGAGGACCCCCCCAAACTGCCATAACTCACCTACTAAGGGACAAACGCTCTCACATTGGCTCAGAAGATACATGACCTCTACGCGAAACTTCGAAAGGCTGGGAAGAAGATCGGACCGCACTCAGGTGCATCTGGAGAGCAGGGGGCAGCAGCCACACGAGACAGCGCCGCGCTCGAGGTCAAGACAAAGCCAGCTCGTGACCGTGACACGGTGTAGGCAAAATGACTATTAATAAGGGAGCATCAGAATATTTAAAATAGAATTTTATATGTTGAAATAGATAAAAGTTGATAAATACAGAAATAAGGAGAAATTGGACAGAACACAATAGAAATAAGAGATATTTAACATACTATAGGTCACAGGAAGGAAGGAAGGAAAGTAGGAAACTATAGACAACCTGAAAATATAAGTAATAAAGTTCCATTAATAGCTTTCTCTACACATAAAACTAAACTATTACAAAGACTCTACTTTTTTCAAATGTCCAAAAACATTTAGAAAAATTGTCCACAAGAAACATCAATACATTTCTGAAGAAGAAATAGGATAGAGTAAAATTTCGGACTGCGATCTGGTAATAAGTTATTTCAAAATAGGAAGAAAAAATAGCAACAAGCCACTACTTAGAAATTTATGACCTCTGCAAGCAGAAGTCGTGACGTAGACCGGCTGACAAGTCGCTCAGATGGGAACGGGGGTCCGGGAGCCGTGGCGGATACGCTGGGGCGCCCGCTGCATGAGTGACGAGGACGACCCCGTGCTCGCGGGCCGGTCCCCTCCCGCTGTCCTCCCGTGAAGAAGTCAGCACGTAGGGCTCTGCTAACGCTTAGCGTCCACGTGAACACACAGCCGATGTTATCAAGTTTTTCGGTTTTGAAAAGCTCCCGACCTCTACGCAGCCCCTGGGGAAAGTGAGTTTGAGGCCCTGGGGAAGATGATGGGTAATGTGCATGTTAAAAAAAAAAAAAAAATCCTTTAGAAAAACCAGAACTAAAACATGATAAGCCTCCGGTTAACCGAATTCAGGAAATGGGACCAGAAAATATCAATGAGGAAAATTAGAAGAGAGAGCGAGTAAATAAACACAGATGCTCGGGACATTTAAAGACACACGATGGTGCTCCAAGCCCTCTGCTACTACGCCTGAAAATCTGGAGAGAAGGGATGTTTCTAAGACACTGTAAAATACCAGAACGGACTGTAGAAAAGATGTAAGACTAAAACGGAACAGTCAAGCGTCTAATAGATTGTGAAACGTTATCAAGGAGTCACGCCTACTGGACGGCACCTGTGGCCACGGGAAGGAGGGAGAGGAGCACCAGCCCCCGGGGAGAGAAGGCGGCTTTCTCGACCTGGAACCTGCCACAACCCTCGGCGAGACACGAAGATTAACCTCACGGGGGACATTACGAGCGTTTTTATTAGGAAGAGGAAGACGTTGCCTCTCTCACCAGCCCTTATCACTAGAGGTCCAGGGGGAGAAGGAAACCAAGAGAAATAAATAACAGACACATGGATTTGGAAAAAGCATCATTATCGACAGACAAAACGATGGTCCGTATATAAAACATATCCAAGATACTCCACTGACAAATCTGAAAAGGACCAGCACAGACATGGACCAAAGATGGGACTTAAATAAAATTTTTAAAAACCAAAATCAAATAAATTTTGTCAGTATTGTGACTAAGTGGTATCACTCTAGGAATAGAGAAATATTTTTAAAAAATTATTAATTTATTATTTGACAGATTAAAAAAGAAGAAAAAACATGACCATCTTGAGTGATGCCCAAAAGATCCATTTAAGGAATATCAGAATTACTCCCAAGTAAAAATCAAGCCCCAAGAAAAACAAAATAGGTATTATAACGAACGGCAGTCCTGACGTCGATCACGACGGCACGGCGTGCCCAGCGGGGCCAATCGCAAGCGGCGCGAGCGTCCGACAGGGACACCGTCGCCAAGCGGAGACACGAGGCAGGAGGCTCCTCCTGGGACTCGGTGACCAGCTACGTCGCGACGGCAGAAACCTGCCACGGACACATCCGGGGAACAGTGCAGTGTCGATGAGAGGGTCTGACGGGAAATTTGTCAGACTTCCCGGGGAAGACATGCCCACTACACTGAGGAACGTTAAACGTTGGGGACAGTGACGGAAATGCCTCTGTCCTGGAGTGACTGCCCCTGCACTCAGCGGACCTCCAGCTCTGGGCCTCTCCCCGCCTCCCGCCTTCGCCTGGGGGCCCGGCTGCACCCCGGCCCTCCGTGCGTGTCCCCATTCCCGGTGGCCTCGAGACCCACGAAGGTGACGCTCCAGGCTCTGGGCTCTCAGTCCCTTCTCTCCGCCTCTGCTGTCCTGTGGGCAGCAACATGGCGCCTGGGTGTCGGGCTGCGTGGGCGGTGCAGTTCCCCACGGGGACAGGTGGGGCAGGTGGCGGTGTGGCCCCCAGCCGTGCACACCAGAAGCCGGGCAGGCTCGCGGGCCTTCCGCTCAGCGGGGCTGAGACCGGGTGTTGGGGGCTGAGCTCTGAGCCGCAGCTCGGAGGGAGACTCTGCCTCCTGACCCCTTCAGGCATTGAAGAATTCAGCTCCGGGGAGGTGTAGGGCCGAGGTCCCTCTGTCCGGTCATCAAAACCAGCAGTGACACTGATGAAGGGGACGTGGGGAGAGGTGAGTGCCACTTTCCAGACAGAGCCGAGTTATCCTCTCAGGTAGCAAGCTGATCTGACCAACGCTCCCTCCGAAATCGTGGGCTCTCTCTCTGCAAAGACCCCAGCTTTCCATCCTCGCACCAAAGAAAAACCAGATATTAATCACGGGAAAACGGGAGTCAAGTGAAACGCACACAGATAGAAAAAGTCAAAATAAAAGAGACGCCAGTTCTCTCTCTGAGCCCATGAAAGGAAGATAAAAATGACGAACACTGCGGGGAAGATGAAATGGGACACAGGTCTGTTCTGTGGTCGCCAGCGCTGGGGAAAGGGTCCCTAAGGCACGCGTCCGAGGCTCGCTGTGACCGCCTCCTGCGACCGCCCGTGGTCCGGCGAACGCTCCTGACGCCAGCCTCTGATTTCAGCGTTTGCTACAACCGAAGCCGACGACGTCTCAGACGGGAGTGAATATTTCTGAAACACTGACACGGTTTTCTCGAAGACAAAAATTCTGGAATATAACCGCAAACAGGGGCATCAATAGGGAGCATACGTGCCCCCCGCGGTGCTGAGTCGGCTCTTCTTGTTGTCATCCAACTTCCTTTAAAAATAGCACTTGGCTAATTAGACAGGAGTCATTTTAATAACTAGCCGACATTAAGGAGAATAGATATGGATTACGTGAAAAATCATTTACAACTGCAAACGAATGATGAAAGCTGGTACAATATCGCATAAAATTGGAGAGATCACAAATTCGTTTCTTACATAGATGCGATGGTTGCAATTAAAATTCTTGGCAGTAAAATCTTCACTGCACCTTGATACAGTCATGAATTCATTCACTTACTGTGTATTTTATTGAAAACCTACTAAGTGGCAGGCAAATACCGTAGGCTGTTCCAAAGCTGCACAAATTATTTTTTTCCTGTAAGGGACAAGGAACTGAATCCTTCGCCAGCACATGCACTGGCAGGCGACCACCGGCTTCTTGTGATCAGCCTTCACTGCGACACGCAGAATCGAGAGAAGTAACAGAGGGAGAAACTCACAAATTTAGTCTCTGCACTTAAGAGTCGGGGAAATAAAGTCTGACTCTCGAACATCAAGCACCATCTCGATCTGCAGAAGTCTCGATCTATAAAACGTCAGAACATCTCACTCTGTCTCCAGTTTGAGAAGGAAGGAGGACACGTTTCAGCCAATAGAAAGAACGGAAGAGATCGAGTCGAAGAGCGAAGACGCACGCGTGTGTGCACGCACACTTCCCGAGGCGGCAGGCCGCCTTCCACGTGGAGGTGAAGTTCACCCGGCAGGCTACGCCCCCCGCACTGCGGACAGGAGGAACACGGGTCCATGCTATCGGATGTGACAATGACACATCACAGGACACAGGTGACGTGTTGAAGTGCTGTGCACTCGAAACTCACACGCTGTTCACCGACGTCGCCCGATACACTTAGTAAAAACAAACAGTGAAAAAGGCGACAAGGACACCTGTTTGACCTCCCCGTCCCCACCTCGCCTGCAGCGCCGAACACCACGCTCTGCTCACGGAGGCCGAGGAAGGGACAGGTGACAGCGGAGGGAGAACAGGAGCTGGGGGAGAGAGCCGGCCGCTCCTCTCACTTTCTCTGTCGTTACAAAGTAGCTGGATAAAGAAAACATGCTAAAAAGTAACGGCCCCGCGCACGCGTCTCCTGATGGGGGCGGGGAAGCCCTGGCCCTGCAGCCCGGGGCTGGGAGAACGACCCACCGCCTTGGACTCAGGAGGCACAGAGCCTCGCGGAGAAGCTGGCGTGCGTCAGGGCCTCAGGGCCGGCTGGTCCAGGGACGGCCAGGGGAGAGTCAGCACGCGACGGCCCTCGCAACGACGACCGGCTTCAGCAAAGGGACCCCACGCGCCATCCGCAGAGGGAAAGGCACACGAGTGACGTCTGACACAGCTCCCCGAGCGCCGTCCAGAGGGGCCACGCGGGACGCTCTGAACCCTGTGGCGGCACCTGGCGGGCGTCCTCGGCAGGGAAGGCCAGGAGAGACTCGTGTCCGGCGGCTTTGGGGGGCTGGTCATGCCGGCACCCCCTGCCTGGCACTGACCCACGTCCCAGACGCCCCGAAGGAAAGCAGGGGTGCGGCATAAACCACACGGTTCATACACATTGTTGGGGCACAGTGAGCCCTCGTACCAACGGGGGCGGCGGGGACCCCCTAAAACACAAGTCCCCGGTACGGTGAGCCCTTGTACCAATGGGGGCGGTGGGGACCCCGTAAAACCCAAGTGCCCGAGCCCCCCAGGGCAGCTCACCAGCAGCCTTTCGGGGAGCAGAGTCTCGTGGGCAGCCGTGGGTGTTTGCTGACACCATTAACACGGCCGCTTCCTCATGGGAAGTGATGGGGTTGGAGTCTGTCACCACGCCCCCAACTCCCCCGGGGGTGGACCGCCGTCCCCCTGCCTTTGCTGTGATATTTCTAGGTGGCGAGGAGCACTGGAGGGCAGCCTGCCCCACTCCTGAGAGCACAAGAGTCTCTCATCAAAAGCAAAGAAACCTTTGAACTCGGCCTGCAGCGCGGAGCAATTTTGTTCTCAAGAAGGCTGGACCTCCCCACACTGAGCGATGTCGCGCGGTCAGGAAGTCACCAGGTGACCCTCATTATCACGTTACACAAGGAGTTTCAAAAGCCGCCGTACCAGGTGGACCTGACCTCACAGGTGTGACAGAAACAGCCTGGCAGCAGGGTAGGGGTGGCCGCAGACTGACGGGGGAACCCACCGCACGCGGCCCAAAGCAGAACGGGGTCGAGAGCCCTTTTCAAAGTGAAAATGGATGATATTTACGGTGTGCACCATGACGATGTCACATCCATAGACGCGGAGGAGCGAGGGCTTCGGCCAAGCTAAGTGACCCACACTCTCCTCACGCCCTTGCTGCTTTCCACGCTGAGAGCCCCTGAAATCTTCTCTTCGCAGATGTCCAGCCTGGAGCACAGGGTGTCACTCTGGTCACCCCGCTGTTCACTAGCCCTCAGACGCAGTCACCCCACATCACTGCCACTGCCGCCCGAGACCCCCGTCTCCCCAGGCCCACCCCCACCCGGGGGTCCTTCCCTGGTGAGCTCACGACGAGATCACGGGAGAAAGATCGAGAAGGACAAATGGAAACGCTGCTAGGAACTCCCCGTGAGAGAAAGACGCAGAGAGTCCGGAGGCGTCTTCTCCCGGGAGCCGCGTAAATGGGGTCGGTCTGGTTCGGAAACGCAAGGCTCTGGTGGGTGACGCCAAATGCTTTATTCCAAAATCAGCTATGAAAGGCGTGACAACGTGATCGTTATTGGGGGTCCATAAGGCAACTTCGGCTCTCACAGCGACAAACGCTAACACGGGAATGAATGACAGCGCCTACTGTTACGGTCCTAGCGTGCCTGACCCGAAACCTGGCCGCTGTCCGATGAGATGAGCACACTGTCACCACCCCCACCTGCAGGTGCAGACACTGTAACCGGCCCTGTGACAATCCGTTAATGAAGAGCAGAGTCCAGTCTTTCTTGGCCCCAAGGTCATGATTTTTGTCCTCAGAGAGTCAGTGGCCACTGACAACTCTGGACAGCGGACACAAACTATAAATGGTGTCCTAAACAAAGAGAACGTGCAAAATGCCCGTCGAGGCTCCTTCGGCTGGATAGTTTGTTCGACGGGGTCCCCGGTCACCCCGTCTTTCCTCGTCATCTGCTGTCAGACCCCGAATGCTGAGCAAGGCGCCTCTGAGGGAGCTCGCATGCCTGGCTTCCTGTTCTGACATTTCACTGAATTAAATTCTAAAGCCTTCCTTGCGTAGACTGAGACATCTTAGCAGACGAACTATAGCAAGTCCCAGGTGGGGAAAGGTGTCTGGGGAAGTGCTTGTTTGTCACTGGAAGAGAAAAGTTAATTTTAACCCTCTCACCTCAATTAAGTGCATTCTGAGCCAACAGAGGCAGGGTGCCTGGGACTGCATTCCCAGCGCGAGTGGGCACTGGGAAAGCACAGTCATTAAAAAAATAAAATATGTATAAGCCGCCTGCTGCATTCACTAAGTGATTAAAAACGTAATCTTCCTGAAGAAATGTGCCACGTATTTGTTTATATTAATGTTAATAAGTTGCTAACTAATGATAAATGTATGATAATTTATTCTAAGTGAAATGAAGTGTGCCCTAAAGACAGACTCTGTAAATGAAGGCTTACGCCGGCCCTGCGGAGAGCCGGCACATTAATAACCAGATTCTTCCACTGCCGCAAAGATGACTGTATGCAAATCACATGCAAATGCCCACGGGGACCGCGTCGCGGCCAGGCGGGCCTGGGAGCAGACCTCACTGGCAAGGGGTTCGAGAAGCCATCATGACCTTCGCTGAGGCTGAGAAACTATCTCCCGGGGGCACGAGTCCTCCAGGAAGTCCTCCAGGAAGTCCTCCGCACACTTCCGGTCCGGGCCGGGCCCCTTCGGGCCTCCACAGGTCCGCGGAGTTCAGAGAAGCCACCTAACGTTATGCTGCGTGCGTTTACCGATCGTCGACGCGGAGGCACCTCGAAACGCATTCTCGGCGGTGTCCCGGCCGACATCACAGCCATCTCCATTATGTGGGTACAACGTGGACACCCAGTTCAGTCCTTGGTGTTGACCGTCTGTGGCAGACGTAGCCGATCAGCTGGCCAGGGACCTGCATCCTCCCTCCTTGCTAACAGGTAGGCAGGAAGTGTAGTCCAGACGCTGGGGAGAGAGGGAAGGAAGGAGGGGAAAGCCGAGGGTGGAGGAGGAGGGACATGTAACAGACACATGCGATTTGTCAAAAAAAAAACCAAACCCACTGCCGAGCCCCGGACAGTTCGCCAGCCCCGCGCCGAGCCGCGTGCAGCTGCCGGGCTGTGACACGGGGCTGTACCCGCCACGTCTCCTCATAGACCAAACGGCAGACGAGAGGGCGGCCACGGGAGCACCACGTGGCCTGAGCACCTGGAGATGCGCCCGGCACAGCCCCCGCCCCCGTCCCGGTCTCCGTGTCTGTCCCCTGCAGCACGAAGACCCGATTTCCTAGGTCGACACAGAGCCAAGTCTGCTGCCAGGACGTGTTCGGCGCCGCCTGGCGCCGCTGCCCAAGCCCCGCCGTGACCCCGCGAAGGCTTCCTTTGTTCAGCAGTCACGTCTCTGAGTCTGGTGGTCACTTCCTTTGTTCAGCGGTCCGTCTCTGAGTCCTGGGCCAGTCACTTCCTTTGTTCAGCAGTCCGTCTCTGATCCTGGAAGCGGTCACTTCCAGCATTCCAGCGGTCACGTCTCTGAGTCCTGGGCGGTCACTTCTTTGTTCAGCGGTCCGTCTCTGAGTCCTGGAAGGCGGTCACTTCTTTGTTCAGCGGTCCGCGTCTCTGAGTCCTGGGCGGTCACTTCTTTGTTCAGCCCGGTCCGTCTCTAGTCCTGGAAGGCGTCGATCACCTGTGCCCCCCCCAGGACCCCATTCACCTGTTGGAAGTTTGTTTTTTTTTTCCATTGGTTCGCTTCTTCCTCCGCTTCCAATTAGCAAAAGAACGACACGACTGCCTTCACAGGCGTCTCGGGCATCCCGACGCGGCCGACGGACAGTCACACCCTCCCAGCGCCGTCGCCTGCAAATCACACACGGCCCCCGGAGATCTCGAGGCTCTGATCTCAAACCCCCTCACGTCTGCGTTTACGTTGTCGTCAGGTGAGGCGCACGTTCCAAAACGCGATTCGCCTTGGCAGTAACAGGCCCGAGGTTTTCCTCCAGTTAAATGTGCCCGACGGTTTATGAGATTTGTAACTGAACTGTTCGTAATGCAGACAAGTAAAACACTCCCGTGCACACACGGGAACTCAAACTGACTTCCCTTTTCCCCCTTTAATCTGTTACCTCGCCAGTAAAGGAGGCTTCTTTTTTGATTCATTACTGTGTTTTAATGTAAATTGTGCTTTCTGTGAAGAATAAAATTACCCCCGTGTGAAACCCCCACTCCGCCCCACGACATTGTCCCCAATCGCAGCTCTAATTCCCAGCCCTCTCCCCGAGCGCATCAAGTCCCAACTGACGTCATTACGCCGGCACATCAACCACGATTCCACCGCTGTGTGTTTATTCACCGCGCTTGACGTGGCAGAAGTGCCTTCCACACACCTGACACGGCTGAGGGGGAGCTTCTGCAAGTGTGGGTGCTGCGAAGCCTTAGAAGAAGCCTGCCCCCACTGCCACGGCTCTGCATCTTGTGTTTCACCTGTGTCCATCAGCTCCCCAGCTTCTGCAGCCACGTGGGGCTGAGGTCTCAGGATCTCAGGTCCTCCAGGGACAGGAGACACAGTGTCCCATCCATGGCATCTCAGTATGCAGACAGTGCTTCCCACTGTCAGAGAATTGTTGTTTGTGGGAAAAAAATAATTGTTCTTATAATTGAGCAGATTGCTTGCATCTCTAGGGACAGAGACTGTCCCAATGTGTTTGTGTGTGTGTGTGTGTGTGTGTGTGCAGCTGCTGCGTGTGTGTGTGTGTGTGTGTGTGTGTGTGTGTAAGAGAGACAGACAGAGAGGGACAGAGAGAAGAAAGACAGAGAGAGACAGACACAGAGAGACAGACACAGAGAGACAGAGAGAGGGGACAGTGGCTGAGAGCGTGTAATATCGCACAGCACACTCCACATTCCTTAAATGTAAGGACGTATATGCATTAGCTCTTTACCGAGCCAAAGTGCTGCTTGCATAACGACGTAATGACACTTTTCCTCGTATGCACATAAACACTTCCCACGAATCGTGGAAATCCAAAACACAGTCCCCTCCCCACACCATAAAAAGAGATGAATTACTACGGCACGTTGACGCCGTAGCTGCCTACCAATGAGCACACACGCTGTTACCAAGATACACCACTCGGAGGCAACGATTATTATACTTACATCTCTACAAACTTCAAGATTTGGGCAGCTTGTAAAAAAAATTACTCTGTACCTATAGCTATTAACAGACTAATTAAGGCAACTATTAACAAATCTATTCCCTAATCGATTCCAAATTTTGCAAAGCAAAGAAGAAAAAATCAAGTGAGCGGGGAAAAAAAATCTGTTCTTCACTCAGAGAGTAAATCTATCCCAAGGCACTCGCTAGGAAATAGAAAACATGACTCTGGTTGTTTGTTAATTGTCAACAAACAGCGACACACGTGACCACTGACACGCAACGTCTCCAGGGAAAACTGTGTAATTTATATAGCAACAGATGTGCTGCCTCGATCTAACATTTTTTTTTTTTTACAGGCACTGCTTGCTTTATTTGGAATATGTACATTTATGGCAAATACTTTTTGATAATTTTCTTATTTGACAGCTCTCAAAAAAAAAACAATTTATTCTCAAGCATATTACTTTTTAATGGGAAATAAACCTGGACATACGCAAACTAAACTCGGGTCCTGAGTGTTATTTGCAAGGCGAGGACTTTTGCAGTGAAGATCTTAGTACGAAAGTCACACATCCAAATGAATTTCTTTAAATTCCCAGGTTTACGAACGAAACGCCTTCGAAGGCTTTCTGTCATAAAAGTAGGTCAAAAAGAAATAAATAAAAATAAAAAATAGCACCTTTAGTTTGGCCTCCCCGATGAGGCAAGTTCTCTAAACTGGAAGCATCTCCACTTTCATGGAAGAGGAAAGAGAGGAAAAGTCCGTCTCGACTCCAGCCTCGCTCAGACCTGACTAACGGTGATTTTCCACCAAACAAAAAGCTTTGGCGTTTTTGGTTTCTTGTTCATATTTTTCACCAACAGCAGAAGTGCCAACAAGCCACGCCCGCCGCGTGCCCGGCGCCCGTGCGGGAATGAACGGCTCGCCACGTCACGCTCGTGGCTGGGTCCCCCTGGCTCTTCGGAGCCTGTGAAATATACACGAAATGGTTTTGCGCCACCTGCAAATGAAAAAGTCTAGTGGGATTTACAGTTTGGAGGCAGCGCTCCAAAAGCCCTGGAAGGCTAATTTAATACATCTGTCATGTACGATTACACACAAAATGTAACCCCGAACACCTATTTATTCCCCTCTCTCTTCAGACAAAAATAAAGCCATTGCCCAGACTTGAAGTTAAACAGCCGTCCCCTCTAACGAAGATATTAACCTCTGACGTGTTTATGAACCAATAAAATCTGATCGCCCCGCGTGCATGTCAGGAGCAGTGGCTCACTCCATTACTGGATCCACAGTCTTAAAACGTGACCGTGAATCAGGACCGGCTGTGAAACCCAGGGCTGAGCTGGTAGTAACTCAAAGGTGCCAATCCGGTCGTCCCTAAGTCACTCATCGGCCCGGATAGAAATGAGCAAACGCTCTGCTCTGAGGCCCCCTGCAGAGTAGGGACCCTCCCCCCTCCAAGCTCCCTCCGGACATCGAGGTGAAGGACGCGCCTCTGCCCGGACCCAACCTGGTGATGCCAACAGCTCCCCAGCCTGGGGGGGAGGGGGCACACGTTTACAGAACTCAGTCTGTGCCACCGTCCCCAGCTCTGAGTCCCCTTCCTCAAACTTCCTATTGGCCCCTCCACACTGAACCCCAGGGAAGGGGCGTGAAGGGTGTGGCTTAACACATAAGTGGCTCTGGAGGTGTCGCTAAGTCGTGCTAGGTAAGAGTTGTGGCACATCTGATAAAGACTGTCCTCGACATGAAACAAGGTCGTGGATGCACGTACCACACGTCCTTTGTCCAGCCGCCGGTCAGAGGGCTGGAGGCCGGTGGGGAGCCCCTCCGTCTGAATGCAGGTCCCGAGCGCAGCGAGTAACAAACCAGGGCGGGGGGACCTTCCAAGCTCGGCCCATGAAGCAAATTATACTTGGAGAAAAAAGGGAAGCGAGAAGGATGATCCCGACGTGCGAAACGAACAGACCACAGTGAGGAGCCCGTTCGCGGGGCTGGGCCCTGGCAGGCGGCTCTCAGAGCAGCCCCGCCCCCAGCAACCGGTGAGCGGGGCTCCGGCTCGGCCCCGACGCCGGGACCGCAGCCGCTGAACGAGACGACAGGGCCTCCGGGGCCGCCGTGACAATTAAACGCAACGAGGCCCACGTCCAGGGGCTGGCTCGCACTAAATGCTCAACGGGTGTCGCCCAGCGGGCAGGCGGTCGAGGATGGGGGCCGTGTGACTGCGACATGGCCCGTGGGAAGCTGCGGAACGGCGCAGGTGATGGTCGTCCAACTTCAGCTCCGTGCGGAGGACCCAGTGTGGGATTAGTGAACGCACACACACGTATGTGGACACACACACACGTGACACATTGTATATTACACAGCGTAGGTGCTACATGCACGGGCGCACGCACGCGTTCACACGCATACACACGCGAACAAAGTTACAGCCTCTAAGAGGCTTAGTAATGTGGTCGCCAAAAGTTTTCGTGCTGCTCCTCCTCGGAGGGTCTAAATCTCAACGGGATGGAACAGAGAGCCACACACCCTGAAGACGGCTTCTCAGATTAGAAAGGAAAAAAGGAAGAATTCACGATACGTGGGTGTTCCGAAGCCCCCCGAGACCTCCCAGTGACACTGGATGACTTTACGTGGCTCATCAGGGCCAGGGGACAACGACACCCACTCTGATCGGCCCTGAGCCCCAGCACGCGGCAGAGGGAACTGTCTTCAAAGCTGGGGGCGACGGCGCCAGCGTGCGCGTGTGCCTTGCCCCCTCCACAGTGACAAGGGACGCACGGCTCGGGGCATCCGTGTGAGCTATTCCTTAAACATTTGCCCTAAATTCTCTCCTTTTAACGGGTAAAATGGTGGTTCACAGAAGGAGAGGCAAAGATGGGGTAAAATGGGACAACAAGAAGTTCAAAGGTGAACACGGAAACACCAAAACACCAACTGCGTTCACGCGAGAACCCCCCGAAGCACCGCGCGACAACCTCAGGAAAGTCTACAGGTACCCAGTGCCGTCAATAAAAACTAAAATAAGATAGAAGGCAACTGAATAATAACAATTCGCTCCCTTGTGTTTGATTTCCATGCTTCACAA
The DNA here is from genome assembly GCF_902729225.1 of Pteropus medius. Taxonomy (NCBI): domain Eukaryota; kingdom Metazoa; phylum Chordata; class Mammalia; order Chiroptera; family Pteropodidae; genus Pteropus; species Pteropus medius. Next base: position 1,472,510 of record NW_024348242.1, on the reverse strand, counting down.
TCCTGGTTTCCCATTTATATTTATAATATAAAATTTTACTAGAAAATAATTTCAGAAATGGTCAAGATCGCAACGGTAAAACGCAAATGACCTGAGCCTGGCCGACCGCCCCAGGCAGCAGCACCATGGTCAGCAACAGCGCTGCCCTCAGGGCTGCTGCATTCCGACGGCCTTTCTCCAGTGACCTTGACCGAAGAACCAGTTTTTAAAAGGATCTCGCAAGATGGATCTTAACTGTGTCCCTGACAAACCGACATAAGATTTTTGTTCAAAATAAGAAAAAATGAGAAATAACGCTTTTTCAATAAAAAGGGAATATGACTGAATAATAAAGGTTTTTAAGATACTTCTACTGAAAATATTAAATTCTATCAATACTGAATTTTTCAAACGTTTACCAGATTCTTACTATTATGGAATACTCAAAAACCACGACAGGATTCCAGCTCATAAGTAACTATAATGTCATTGGAAATACGAGATATAAATCAAATACGTGGAACGTGAACTCTAAAACGATTCGGTGAAAATCACCAAATGCTAAAAATGCACGACATTGACAAACTATTTATATAATCAAGAAGGAAAAGGACGCACGTTGTCTGAGCACGCGAGAACAAGAGCGTGACGTCCGGGGCGCGTGGCCGGGATGCGGGGAAGAGCTGAGGCCCGTCCGAGGCGTCCGTCAGCTTTGCACTTGACCTCTCGGTCTCCCGTTCTCACGCAGCGCTTCGCGAAGCCTGTGCCGTGTCAGGACTGGACCCTTCTAGACCGTGAGAAGGTGCTGCTGACTCGGCATGAGCAGCGACAGAGCGCACGCAAAGGACGCGCCCTGCGGCCATTTCTGCGCCCTCCCACGTCAGAATCATCGACGCGAGCATGTTATTTCTGTAATGAGAAAACGGTGCCGATGACACACAAGGTTACTCCCGATGCATGACGAAGAGAGATTGCGAGAGGCGCTTTCCTGGCCATCAGACTGATGGTGACTAGAATCTGTCAGAACTCATGAGTCCCACGGAACAGGTGTCCCTGCCTCTTGTCAGTATGAAGATGCACATTTTAATGTACCTGAAAAAAGGATACATCTGACAGGGTGACGTCTTATTTTCAATGAAATGCAGTAACTTAAAGGAATTCAACTTGACGTTTAGAAAAGAAGGAGGGAGAGCGGGGGGGGGCTTAGGACTAGAGATAGAAAATCGAAGAAATATATTAGACAAAACGACTAAAGAGATAAAGTAGAAAGTAAAGTGAGATGAATCTGAATAAAGGGAGCAAAGTGAGGTAAGAATGTCAAAGTCTGGTCACGAGATAAAGTAAAGTCGAGTAAAGGTAAAGTGAGATAAAGTAAGATAAAATGGAAGTGAGATCAGATAAAGGATAAATTCCAAAGGATAAATTAAAGTGGGGGAAGTAAAGTACATGGGGATAAAGTAAGAATGGTTTATGATGATGAGATACAGATAAAGGATAAAGTACAGGAACGTAGAATGAAACTAAAGATAGAAATTAAAGGGATAAATTGAGATAAAGGAAGTAAAAGAGATCAAAGTAAAGTGATGGAAGTAAAGATAAAACGAAGATAGAAAACAGAAATACTGGATGCTCTCCTAACCAAACCAAATATACAAACCATCAAAACAACCACCACACGAGCACCCATCTGGAGGGTGGTGACAGGGAGACACACGCCTGCCCTTTCTTCTGACGACTGGACCTCCGTGCCTCTCCGGAGACAACTACTTTGCTGAGACAAGTGTAATCTGAACGTGTAGAGCTCTCATTCGTCACTATTCAGAGATCCAGCAATTTCTCCTGACGCTCATCTGAAGCGAACGGGACCTTCCCGGCTCTGAAAGAACACCTTCCTCTGTGGGGCCCCCGAGGGGCACGCGAGCCCTTGCTGCACCTCTAAACAGACGGAACCCCGCTGCACCCCTAGGCCTGCCAACTGTGCAGTGGCTGTCCCCAGGTCTTCAGGGCCAGCGTGAAATCGTGCGGGCGGTTCCGACGGCCTCCTTAATGCATCCTGCGCGCGGCCACGCCAGCCACTCACTGCCCAGGGCCCGTCGCGATGCAGTGCTGACTTAGAATGTGCTTCCCATTTTAGCTTGAAGTGCTGGCAGCCACAGGAAGCAGTGTCCCTTGGAAGAAGGACGGAATTACCTCATCTGAGACAGGATGCCGGGCCACTGTCACGGTCCACGCCCAGCTAACACTGCCCTCCTGTACCACTCAGTGGGTTCACTGAGAAGGTTTGGGACATCCTGACACACACGCCCACCGAAGCCGCCGGTGACATGACTCAGGAGCTGCCTTCCCCTGTGTCCTCGACCAGGACACCTGCCTGCTGGCGGACGTGGGGCTGGGGGGCCGCCACTCCCCCTAGCATCGTAGTATCCCAGTATCTAGAAGGAAGACACGTTGGAAAGGCCCGAGGGAAATAAACGAGAAACTGAACTGTATGTACGTTTCTAAAAACACATGTCGGAAACAAATCTGTTTTGTGGCCGGCATTCCAGGAAGGCTAAAGGTCAAACACTGCTTCCCTCCAAGAGTGTTTAGATGCGGAATAAATTCTGGAAAATGGTCTCATTCAAGAGTAGCTTCTAAAAGCCGGAGAAAACGTGAGCGTTTCTCTGTGTCACCGTCACCGAGGACAGTGTACCCCACACCGCAGTCAGATATCAGTGACAACAGAACCATCTACGAGCTTTCTGGGGAAGGCAAAACTTCTAACTCGAGGCTAGAACAATGACGCCTGTAATTGCCACGCGCACCCCCACCTTATCAGGTGTAGATTCTAGATGCACCGGCCACTCCGATGGGCCCCACAGACGCCAATCGGCTGCCCCAGGAGGGCTGTGTGACAGTCTCCCAGCTCTTCACGATGTCTGCTTCTCTTTGTCCTTCTGGGAACATGCTACGAATACTTCCCTTCCCCCCACCCCCGCCCCAGAGAATGTATTCGCACATGACCACACGGTTGGCTCTGGCCAATGGAAAGTGAGGAAGTGACATGTGTCACTTCAGCACCGAAGCCGCGAGAGCCAGAGCACTTTGCCAGCCCGCCCCCCTTCCTCTGTCGCACAATGGCCGGCGACGGTCCAGGTGACGGCCCACCAGCCTGGCTCGCAGAGTGAGAACCTGCATCTGAAGCTCAACGGATACACGCAGCGAAGAGACGTAAATCTTCGTTGTTTTAAACTCCAGAAACCTGGGGAGCTACTTGCTGTGGCAGCACGTGACAGCCCCGCCCCGACCATACGGGGCAGAACAGGGTGTGTGCTGGTCGCTCGCTGCTGGAGACCAGCGTCTCAGCACAGGGAGCCGGCATTCAAAAGTGATCTGGCAGCGGTGAACAAGTTTAAGGACTTATCATCCCAATGCACTTAGGACTTGACTAAATTTTAGAGATGACAACGATTCTCTCCACGACACACTTCAAGCCCAGGAAGAGCATCATCTATCCCCGTGCTCACTTCCATTTCACTAGATTCTATGCATAGCTCAATAATAACTCAAACTTGACATTCTCTCCAAAGCAAGCCGAGCATCTTTACTCATCCAAATGATCATGCTTTTACAAAAGAGCATAAAGACTATTTGAAACGGGGGTGTGCGGGGCCCAGATTCGAGGCACTGTAAGTAACGCGTGGCTTCCCAGTGACTTTGCATCACTGGATGTAGTCGAGTCACTGAGACAAGCAGAGCCGAGGGCCTGCCGGCCTGAGCACGCACTGTGGCAGGGTTCCACCTGAGCTACGGCACCTTCTCTGCATCTGACATCTCAAACGCTCCAAGAGAAGTTCCTAATGGTTCCTCTGAAAACTGTCTCAGCAACTCTGCAAAGATACCAGATGCGGATGACCCCTTAAGGCCCTGCCCTTAAATGAAAGGTGGAAGGACCAGACACAGAAGCGACCGTTTCGGTTCCTCGATAAACAAAGAAAACCACTATCTGGAACGTGAATACTTGAGCTTAGTCTTCAGATAAAAATGTCTTTGTTTTGGTAAGCTGGTCCTAGCAGTAAGATCTGAAAACCAACAAGATCCTTTTTCCAATGAGGAAAACGTAGAAAAATATCGTAAGAAGGTAAAATAGTTGTCGTGACTCTCATCAAGGGCTGCTGTGCATTGGACAGAGGCAAGGAATCGCCATCTGAAAATTAAAGTTTTTATCGTTAGGAAAATGTGGGCACTTGGGTCTTTTCCTTGGGTTGGTCTCTTTGATGGGTCATTTCAATAACTTTCGTTTTTCATTTTGAGTCATGAAGATTACAAATAATTTCGAGGGACCATTTCGATCGTTCCTCCCAAAGATGCAACTAACTCAAGGTGTCTGAGCTCAAACCAACCAGCCTCGAGGTCCCTCGCCACACGCGAGTCAGCACGTCCGCGAGGTGCAAAGTTCAGCGTGAGGAAGAAATCAGGTCTCACCCTTGCACGCACCGCCCCTTCGCTCTGCTCTGACCACGCCCTGGCTGCAGCCGAGTCATCCGTGGTCCCTGCCCCTGGTCTGACCACAGTGCCATTTCGAGGCTGCCCGGGTCTCACTGCCAGGTTTGAGTTTGGACTCGGTGACTGAAGGGAACCGCTTCAGAGAGAAGGTGAACGGTCAACGACAGGATCACGACGCAACCGCCCGACTGGGCTGGCGGCGCCTCCAGTTTTCCGGTCTCCACACTCACCAAGGCCCATCGCGAAGCCTGGACGGTGGCAGAGCGTGTTTGATCAACCCGCTTTCTCTAAACTCGAAGTTGGTCCATTTTGATATTATTTTCTCTATAAAAATACAGCCTTTAAAGCAATATTTTTAAAGATGCGAAAGAACTCTCCTAATATGTAAAAAAAGTTTTTAAAAAGCATGAAACCATAAATCTGTTTTTCTAGGGGGGAAAAAAACAAAGCCTCCCTTATTTTGAGTCATCAATCCAAAACCAAAACCAAACCCAAAACTTTGGGATGTGGTTCACTTTGACTTTACAGAAAGCTGATTGCTTTATTCATATTGGAATTAGATTTCGATCTATTAGAATCGTGTCAATACAGCTGCATAGGATGAATATACATACAACAAAATTATTAAATTACAATACAATTAACAAGAAATACAGATCTAGCTTTATCACTTATAAAAACCAGTTGGTCACTGAATGTTGATGATCAGGGAAGCTGGGGGCAAAATGGCACTGCCCCCAACCCAATGCCAATAGGCATCCCCAGTCGGGCTGCAGTCAAAGGGCAGACTTTATTGAGGGGAACAGTTTGCAAACTAGGGAGACTGAGCCTCCAGAGGACACTGGAAGTTTGCATCCCTGAGACAAAGGGGAGGCCGCTTATATACAGAAAGTGCTCATCCTGGTCCCTGATTGGTCCATCTTTATGCAAATAAAAGATCCAAATTCGCATAGTTTGACTGGTCCAAAGTGCACATCCTGATCCATAGGAATTGCATGTCCTGATTGGTTGTTATGGAGCCTCTCTGATTGGTCAGGAAACATGCAAATGAGAATACAGCTGCACAGTTCCGATTGGATGGGGCTGGTCTCCGCCCACTGGATGAAATAGATTCCAGGAAGTCCTTTATAAGGGTCAGCTCAGCCGGCAGGAACAGTCAAGAGGCTGGCAGCTCCATCTGCAGCTTTTCCTTGATATGCAGTATGCACGAAAGGCCTCTGTTGGCAACAGCTGCTAGACTGTGGTTATGAATTCCGGCCCGATTAACCACAAGGTTAACCATATTCCTTCTTGGGATTGAAAACAAGAAGGAACTGATCTTTATTGAGGTCAGCTCCTTGCCTGGCCCCATGGTCACATTTCTCACATGTGATCCCATGTCCATCTTGCAATGCTCCTATGACTGACATTCGTATACCCATTATGCAGATAAGGGAGCTGAATCGGACAACGCTCAGACTCCACAGTTCAATACGCAGAACTGAAACTTCACCTTGCTGCTGAACAGCCCCCTGAACAAACCTATGGGCCTCCCCGCTGCCCCTGTCGAGGAGACAGGGATCTCTGCAAGCTATTGAGACGGCAAGAGAAAAATGCTCGCACATGCCCCACGGCAAGAGCGCCCACTGGAACGCGGGATCACCGCCTACCAGTAGATCTGAGCTTTGAAAACTGATCCCTGACGTAACGCCTGGCGTCATCGGACGTCGGGTCTGAAGGCGGTGGTGGATGTCTCGAGTGCTCACGCTGACTTTGGCAGGGCCGCGATCGGGGAGGACCGTACACGTGTGACTCAAAGAGTGAGCGAGCGCCCTCCATCCTGGGCAGACGAAGCTCCACAGTGTCCCTAAGGAGTGGCTCAACTCTGAACCTACTCATGAGTTTGCCTTCTGAATGGGTGAGGTCCTTCCCACCCAGGACATGGACCAGTGGCATATTTTAACGTTTATGGGAAAGTTCGTCACGCAAATATGACACACGTTACGAGGACACAAGTTGACAAAAATATCCCAAAGGTGACATTGAAATGCATTGTAAATATGAAATGTACACACGTGGGGCTTGAGGGAGGAGCCTTGGCGGGTGTTACAAGTGTTTGATTTCTGTTTGTAGGGGTCTAGATTTAAACGAGATATTTTATAAACATGTTCTCTGTAGGAACCAGAATGTTTTCTAAAATACTTCCCAGAATTGAGAAAAGAGCCTGACAGGTCAGAAATTGGTGTCATTTAATCGAGGGAAACTTTCTGCTAATGTATCTGGACCTTCAAGGCCAGGCAGTGGATGGACGGGCTAAGGCTGAGTATTCAGGACATGTAATAATCGTGACCAAGCACGAATTATTAATATGTATGCTATGCCGTACATACTGAGGACATTTCCACGTGAAGAAACAAAATTAATTAGATTAATTAGATTCTTTTAAAAGACAAGGCTCAAAAAAATAGCGCAGCCAGACACTTTTATTGGCTCTAGCTGATTCCACCATGACGAAAACCCCAACTCATAAGCTGTTATTGGTGTGTGTTGATCTGAGCGCTGGAATAAGGGTGAGACGGAGGTCGGTATTTACTCCAGAGGGAACATCTCGATAGCCATACAAATATTAGCTTCGTCGGCAAAATACAGCCTGCGTTCTGAATGCGTCCGTCTAAATACCTAGCACAGATGCAGACAAAGGCAGATGACACTATCCACAGGGAAAACTGACTTCTGAAAGTGAATGTGATCGAATTTGCATAGAGAGCTAATCCGAGCGCATGAAAAGCTCTATTTTCTCCATGCTGAATGGTTTCCCAATTATTTGGAAATTAGTTGACTTGCTTTTCACATTTAGGATTTGAAAACCTCCTGACTCCATATTACAAACTGGTTTTCGCTTTGTTTTGTTTTTCTTTAACCAGTCAGAACAGATTTTCTTTTCTTAGGCTGCCGTCATAATTATTAAACTGAAAAATTGTTCATTTACCACGAGGTACCACATCGCAGATGAAAGTGCACACACACCAGCGGTTTGTACTGCTCTCGGCTGGAGATAACGGTGACTTCGGTGACATGAGAAAGGCTGTCTGAAGTGCCGGGACGTCAACCGTAGCATTATTTGCAAAGGTGAAAAATGAGACGCAACCAAAATGCCATCTGTGATAAAGCAAACTGCAGTACGCCAGCAGTTTTATTTTGTAAAACATGAGTGTGCGTGTGTACACAGTACCGCGTCAGTACAGCTGTGCCTGTCGTGCACTGCACAACTCCTGGGCAGACATCTACACTGTAGTCTAAGTCAGAGGCCAGCAGACTGTTTCTGTAAAGGGCCAGACAGTAAATACCTTAGGCTTTGGGGGCCATGAAGTCAATGCCACGACCACTCAACTCTGACTCTGTGGCATAAAGCAGCCACAGGCACATCTGAATGAGCACGCCTGTGTTCCAATAAAATGCCACACTTGGACATCAAAATCGGAATCTCAAATGACACTCACGTGTCATGAAATATTTTTTTGAAACCACTTAAACAAGTCAGAACTGTTTTTAGCTTACAGGCCACACAAAAAACAGGTGGCAGGCCAGAATCGACCCTTGACCCCCAAGCCACAGACTGCCAACCTTGAGCTATATGAATGTCACCAGCTGAAGTCGCGCTGCGTACAGCATGGACCGCCTTCCGTGAGAACCTGGCGCGAATGCGTAGCAACGTCTGAGAAGCATCACACCAACGGCCACGCAGCTGTCTCTCGGGGCCTGGGAGGGGGCGAGGGCAGAGAAGAGCCGGCAGGTTTTACCTCGTTCGCTGAGTCTACGCGCTGTTCTCATAAACAGACACAACCAATTCCTTCCAGAGGCTCGAAACACAAGCTCGAAAGCCCGCAGTTTGGGGTGCACGCCCCGGTGGGAGAGACGGCTGGGGGCGACCGAGATGGCACCTGTCACGACGAAGAGGAGCTTGGAAGCAGGCAGGGGTGGCGGCAGGCGTCCCGCGTCGTGCCGAGCGTGGTTCCGGGGCGCGCGCGTGCTCGCCGCCTGTCACTCTGCCACGCGAGCTTTCCGCGCGGTATTCGTCACTGACGATGGAGGGCCGTCCAGCAGGAGTCCCGGGCCCGCCGCTCACCCTTCCTCAGAATCCTCTCCCACGCCGCGAGGGCTGGATCAGGAAGTGGAGCTGGACCATTGATTTTACGAGTTAAAATAAATCACGCTCCAATGAGAGGTCGACTCGAAAACACTTCTCTTTGGTCGACTTCATCGACACGAGCTCAGGCTGAGGGAATCCAGATGGCTGGAGACATTCTCTAAGCTGTGCAGACACATCTGAGAGCCACTCGCGGCTTAAGAAACGCCTGCGGAAAACGTATTCCACGGGACACTGTCACTGCACGGTCCCCATCCCCGCCCGCTGGCCTTCCAAGCACAAGGGGACGGGGAGGCTGGCTGACTTGTAACTTCGGAAACCAGCATTGTTTTTAAATGAGAGACGAGGGCCTCCCAGGACAATCAGATGAACGCGGAGGTGTCCTATGTCTTCAAAGAGAAGCTCAGGGGACACATACCACAGATAAGAGTGATTCAGCCACGGGAAGGGCAGGCCAGGGCACCCCAGGCAACGCCTCTCCCCAAGGTCAACTCCTCCCCCAAGGTCAACTCCTCCCCCAGCCAAGAGGCGCAGAGGAGAGACCTCACGGGGAAACGAAGCAACGGTCATCTCGAGCTTCCCCGGGTGTCGGGAGTGTGGGACGCCCCGGTTCATGGACGACTGCACCCCATTCCTGAAGAGCCTACTTTGGGGTGGGCCGGAAATCTGCAAACATGAAAGCTTTGGGAATTTCCTTGATTCGATCTCTGCCAAAGGACCTTTGGCATCCACTAGGTACATGAGGTGACCACCGCCACCCCAAATGACTGTCCTCCCATCTGGTCCTCCGTCCTGCCCTCTTCACCCTCAGGATGCGGTTATGCACCTCGCTGTCTGGGCTAGTTTTTTTAAATAACTTCAGACTCCTTGGTACTTAGATCTTTTGCTACAATTATGTATGTAATTTACCTTACCTCTTCCTGAAAATGACTCAAGGTGGGCTGTCACTAGGGGCTGCTTGGTCACCACACACCACGCACTGGGCACCTCAAGGCTAGGATTCGATCAGTTTCCCCCCAAACAAGTGTGTTCGCTTTCTGATTCTACTTTCTATTCCTCCTCTCTCTCTTTCTCTCTCTCTCTCTCTCTTCTCTCTCTCTCTCTTCTCTCTTTCTCTTCTGTGCATCTTTATTCATATCCTCACCTTCACACTCTCTCCTCTCCTGTCCCATGTCTCACTCAAGACTAAGCGTTTACAGTCACCTCCAATAAACTGGCTGAATTTCCCAGGGCAGGTGTTTTATGGCAGGTTTTCAGAATGAGTGTGATCCTTTAACTCTACCAAATACACAGTTCCTGGACCACAGGCAAGACTTTGAAAGAACTGAAAAATTATCTAAAGCAGGACACAGATGGTGGGTTCAGAACATGCGGGGGACTGTCTCCTGTCTTAGAGCTTTGGTGTGCCTTTTTAGGGTTTTCTTATATGAAGAGATCCTAGACTTTCACTATTCCCAAAATTTCTTCCTTGGGCTCCAATAACATACAGAACTAAGGTTCCATATACACACTCCAGCACAAAACTCTGAAGGCTAAGAACCACAAAAGTAGACAAAAAGAAAGGTCTGCATACAGGTATCCTGGCAACCAACCACCTGCCCTATAGAGCCATCACTGCCTTGGTCACCTAGGTCACTCCAGGCCACCATGCCTGCTTTCCACATTTCCATCACCGTGGCCACCTCTGTGGGCACTGAATAATGCTACCTGTTCAGAAAAACTATGCACAATTTGGAAATAAGGCCAAAAGATTACCGCCTACCCTTTCAAAGTCACACTAGGACATTCAACAAGCCCCCCAAAATGTCACGGGTTCCTCTGGGGACAGGGAGCTTCATTAGACTTACTAGTTACTATTGATTAGGGCTCAGGCGCTGTACAGGAGGATGTTAACTTATAGAAGATCGATTTGTTGTGAATGGCGTTTGTCCAGGAGAGATGCAAAGCACGGCTGCCACGTGGAACAGGAAACCTCACAGGTTCCTGTGTCACTGCCCATGGGGCCTTAACCTGTTCTGCATTTTATATGAAAAAATATATATCAGTTTCTCATAATTCCCTTTTGTTTAGCTAGACCATGTCACCAATTCTCTTCCTAACAAATTAAATAACCATTTGCCCCTTGCTTACTTTGTTACATTGTTTTTAACCTCTTGAGAAAAATTTAACTTTTGAAACTTTGTAGCTTTCTGGAAATGTTACTTTTTAGAAAATGATACTTTGACAAACCTTTGACAGTTTCAGTGGGATGAACCCAGGAATGCTGCCTGGTAGAGCTGGTTTTCCAAGGCGGATTCGGGAAGCTGCAAAGTGCTGAGTATCTCACCCCTACGTGTCAAGCCCCAAATCAGTTGGGTATTTCAAGCTCAGGAGCCAATCTGAAGACATCTAACCTTGCCGAGGACTTGCTGGGGGTCTCCACACCTGGTGACTCGATAGGAAACAGACTCGGCCTTACGGAACCAGGAGCCACAGGCGTTCTCGAGATGGGGGTGCATTTACGACTGCCCATGCACAGGTGTCATCTGCCATCAGCGCAGGGCAAAGCCGCCCTGCCTATCGACTCGGAGCCACCGGTCAGCCTATTCCGTCTATGCCCCCGCACGCTGCACTTCCAATAGCGCCAGCCTAATTCGCAGCAGCCACAGAGGTCGATCAGCATTGCCTTTCTCATCATATCCTGCGGGCTACACGCCGACATCCTCAAAAGAATTTTGAAATAAATCTAATAAGAGGTCCTTTTCTGCCAGAGAATTATTTATTTGAATTCCATCAAGAGGCTACACGAGGATAAACACAGAATGGGTCTGTGATTCAGAAGCACTTAGGCGAGCGTTTACTCCGCGCAGCACAGAACCATCCCACTGCAATACAATAAAAACACCCCTGAAAGTTGACACAGCCTCGGCGAAAGGCTGGATGCTTTAAGACACAGCAAGATGAGCTTAATTCTTTTTTTAAGCCACAGCAGCCAAGTTACAGAAAAGACAGTACAGAAGGACGTCACAACACGCCTCTCATCCTGATGGCAAGAGACAGTGCTGGCTGATGCAGCTCCGCCCTCCGCAGCAATGGAGAGATTCTGGGACGGATGTCGGGGGGACTCAAGGCCATTCAGAGAACTGCAGCACCAAAAATCATGGGGGGCGGAGGGGGGGCTTAGACTTGGAACAGGAGACAGGCAGGCTGCTTGCCAGACAAATATAAGCTGTGTCCCATGAAAGTCACTACAGTGTCTAGCTTGGGCGAGAGGATGAATCAGACCACTGAGCCTTAGAAGCTGGATTTAAAAGGAGAAGGATCTTTTATGGCAATGCTGGCAGGCGATACTGAGAATCTTACATCCAGGGGTGATTCTGAACCATCGCTAAGGGACCAGCCCAGAGGAACGGAGACCAGCAGGTGCCTGAATGCAAAGCCACACCCTTCCCAAGGGACGCGAGGAACACGCCCTCCTTCCTGCATGGTCACGGCCACAGGCCAGCCACGAGACTCGAGCTGGGACCTTCTGTCACCACCATTAGAAAAGAGGAGGCATTTTTCCTGCAGGAGGCCATCATGTGAGGAGACCGCCTGGGGAGAGCAGAGACGAGATGGACAGGGCCTGCGTGCTGGATCGAGCCGTGCCTGAAGCCCACCCTGGGAATTTTTAGTTATTTGAGCTGATAAATCCTCCCACCACCTGCGGTTTTTCCTTAAGTCAGTCTGGGTTGGACTTCGTCATTATGGTCAAAGAGCCCTGACTACTCAGCCCATGTCCCCGAGTTGCCGTGTCCCCGAGCTGTCTAGCACACTACGTAGGCTGTGTCCTTCTGGGGAACACGGGCAGGTCCAAATGTCAGAGCAAAAACAACCCTGCTACCCTGGCCACAGCCCGGCAGCCTGAGAAATGGTGCAAGACAGGACCGAAAGAACTCAGCCACATCCAAACGCCTCGCGAGTTCATCCCTGAGTGATGAAAGTGACTTCGTTATTTGCAAGGAGCCGCGAGACCACGCCCGAGTCTATGCTAATGCAGCGACTCACAGGCGGCCCTCAGGTGATTCCCGCAAGGCCCTGGCCACAGCAGAGCGCCCGAGCAGGTGACAAAAGGGCTGGAGCTTTGAGCAGCACACCTCAACCTCTGGGGGCTGAGGAGGCAGTGGCTTCATCAATCACGCCTACGCACTGAGCCCCATCGAAGAGCCCTGCACCCCAAGGCTGAGTGGAGCATCCTGGTTGGTAGACGCTCTCGTGTGCTAAGAGGTGACCCACCCAGGCCCCCCAGACAGAAGCCACACAGTCTCTGTGTCCACCCCACCTCCACCTGACTGAGCCTGAGCCAGGAGCGGTGAGATGTGCTGCTGTCCACCCGTGTGCAGGTTCCACTGCGGCCGAAGACAGCTCAGCACGCCGACGACCGGTGATTAGTTCCAGGTGAGCCCGCTCACCTGCACATCCAAAGGCCGGAAACTCGGAAATGCTCAGGAATCTCAAGTGTCGTCTTTCTTTTCTGCTAAAGCCGCTGGGAGGGCACGATGCGTTCGCAGCCCTGTCGCTGCCATGAGGGCAGGTCTGCCGGGGAGGAAGCCAACGTCGAATAAAGCGGAGCAGGCGACAGAAGGGGCCCGAGCCTGAGGGCGCCGTCTGCACTCCCGGCGTCCTGTGCTGTTCTGGGGGCAGAGCGTGCCTGGCCCTCTACGAAACCGACCAAACCCCCTTTCTGTTTCGCCCAGTCTGAGCCAGGTCTTCTGTCGCTCACGTCTGAATGGGTCCTGGAAAACTATCCAGGTTGAACCCCGCTGCGATTCTTCCTGCAGACAGGCGTTAGGGAGCCCCTAAACACGGGTTCGCTCAGCTGGCGCTGAAACCAGCTCGCGCCAGCTTCCAAGGGTCGACGGCCAAACCTCCGGGGAGTCTGCGAACCGGCTGTTAAACTCTTGGTCGCCTGGAACGAGCCAGCAAGTGTGAGAAGCCGTCATTAAACACTCACCCGCCACCCACTGTCTGCTTCCAGATCCTGGGCCGAAACACCGTCCTCAGCGGCCACCGGGGGCTTCACGCCCGGCCTCCAAGCCCCACCACCCCCAGCCCCTCCAGCTCAGCTGTGGCCTTCCACCTCCGGCCTCCACAAGCCGGGAACTGGAGGGGAAGGGGCAAGCAGAGGATGTGGCTTCTCCGTCCCGCGGCTTCAACCGCAGAGCCACACGAGACCGCTTTCTGACACAGTGACGCCCCCGTGTCCACAGCAGGTTCCGCCAACGGGATGAACGCCCTCCGCCGAGCTGCCGCAGAGAGACAGCGTGGCGCCTGCCCGAGGGCCAGCCCCTCCTTCCCGATGCGAGGACGCGTCCCCAAGGACGAGCAGGCGTTCAGAGGCACAGAATTCCCAGTCCGATTTCGAGCAGGAGTGGGAAAGGGAGACGCTTCCAGCCTTGCGAACGTGAACTTCGGATCAGACGGCTCCCTGGTCTGCAGGCTGAACAGCGCAGCCCACTGCGACGCCTCCGCCACTCGGGCCCCACGCGGTGTCACCTCGTGTTCAAAACCACTTCTTATCCGGCTGCAGAATAACGTCGGAACTTACCTTCCTCCCGGTCTAAAAGCGTTAAAGGTCAACCATGATGCCCTCCGCCGAGGAAGAATGCAAGGACGAGGACGTTTAGAAGCCTAATGTTGGTGCCACGTGTCCCATAAACGCCGAGGCTGTTTGATTTTAGGAGCGAAAGCCGGTGAGCAGCCCTCAGTGAGCCACTGTCAAACACCTGTGCGTCTACACGGTGTGACCTCCAGCAAAAGTTTCGGGGTTGAGATGTCAAACGGTATTGACCAACCATGCCTGGACAAGAGAGGTCATTTCTACGGCGCCGACCAGCCCGTTCATAAAAGGTGTCGTTTGTGCAAAGTCAGAGAAGTCAGAGCCGAGCATGAGCTTGGAAACCATGGAGTTTGCACGTCGCACAGCACAGGTAAACGAGAGACTCGGCTCCTCTCCGTAGGAATCAGAAAGCGTAGCTGCCTCGTGGCGAGCACCCCGACGTTCACCAGGGCAGGGGGCAGCTCTGCTGGGGAAACCAGATCATCCTAGTCTGGTCGCGTGGAGAGAGCCTAAGCGAGCCCCGGCCCCACCTCCGAGGCCGTAAAGGGGGAGACGCCGAGACAGGCTCTGCTTCAGCCACTGGGACGCGATTTTGCTCACATGGTCTAGAGGGTTGTTTTCCCTTCGATTCAGTGACTGGACACACACTGAGGGCCACTTGTCTTCGGGTCTCTGTGTCCCTTCTAAGGTCCGACAGCAGAGGGGCCTCGGAGCGGATGCGTTATTCTGAGTGTGACTAACAAAATGGAGAGGGGACTTCACGCCGACAGGGCGAAGGAAAAGCTGCTGTGATTGTCACTGTCACACCACTTCCCTGATTGACCGTGACACAAGCAAAGGCAGAAATGGGGACAATTAAGACAGAACCAGGCTGTTGTCCCCGACGTTACCATAAAGACAAACGACGGGAATTTAAGCTGATTTGTCAGAAGCAGCAGGAAGTTACGGCAACAGCATTTTTTAAACCCCAGCTCCGGGCGGCACCATTTCCACGGCCAGACCTTGAACCAGCGTGAACCCTGCATGAGGGACGAGATCCTGTACCGCCTTGTTTCAAGTCACCCGTCTTCCAGAGAGGAAGAATAAGGAGGCGAACTCGACAGACTCGAATCCACCAGAATTAAAACTCACTAAGACCGGACTTCACAAAGCAACGAGGTACCCTTTGTTTTCATTTTTTGTGGGCGACAAAAAAAAAAAAAAAGGCTCTTTTTGAGGATAAATTTCATAAAATTTGCAAGAGAGACGTATTCCAGGCTGAACAGAGAGTTCAGGATATGGTAAACTTTTAAATGTAAATGTAAATTGGGCCCTGTCACTGCGTTTTTGAAAACCTTCCGTGGACTGGCCACAGATTCATCCCGTGTGACCCGTTCCTGAGTCTCTGTCCACCCATCTCTTTGTCTGCCACACCCCACGCCTAAGGACCTGCTCCCAAGGGGTCATAAAACTACGGCCCCTGGACCCCATCCAGGCCACCATCTGTCCTCAGCCAACCTGCAAAGAACATATGGCTTTTATATTTTCCAGTGACTCCAAAAAATAAATAATATTTCATGACATGTGACAAGCATATGAAATTCCAATGTCTGTATTTATCAATAAAGTTTTATTGGAACAGAGGCAGGAACACTTTCTTTACCCACTGTCTGGCCGCTTTCCCAGTACAAGGACAAAGTTGAGCAGTCCTGACAGAGACTATATGGCCCACAGAGCCTGAGGATGTGCTAGTTGTCCCTTCACAGAGTTTGTCCAGTGTGGCTTCAAACATCAAGCTTATTCATACCATAGGCCTTCACTCAGCCCCTAGAAAGTTCTGGTCTCAGATATCCTCACGAGTGCCTCAAGTCTCATCCTAATCTGTCTGGGCTGCTATAACAAAGACAACAGGCTGAGTGGCTGGAAGTCTGAGATAGGGCACAGGCACGGTTGGGTTCGGGTGGGGTCCCTCTCCTCACTGGGTCCTCACGTGGTGCAGAGCAGAGGCAGGAAGTAAACCCCCTTGTGACTCTTATGGACACTAATCCCATCCTGGGGGCTCCACCCTCATGGCCTCATAGAACCATAATCACCTCCTAAAGGCCCCACCTCCTAATGCCATCCACTGGGGACAGGGTTTCAACATGTGAATCTGGGGGAGACACAAACGTAATAGGTCTCTACTCAACCACCACGCCCAAAGGGGTGGCCCCGCCGCCCACACCATCCAGAGACCAACCCCTTACTCTATCCACTCTGGGTTGTTTCCTTCCCAGCACTCAGCATTTCTGAAATTATTCTATTTATCACTTTTGTATCATCTGCCTCCCTGCTAGAAAATAAGCTTCATGAGGGCAGATACATCTGTCCTGCTCATCACAGTGCCTCGCATATGGCAGATGCTCACCAAATATCGAACAAGTGATGGATGAGTGAGGGATAGATGGTGGATGGTGGATGGTGGATGGATGGGTGGATGGAGAATGG
>NW_024348242.1:1440465-1455022 GCF_902729225.1 Pteropus medius | reverse complement strand
AAGAACAGGAGAACTATTTGACCTGAGCTTTCTATTCCCAAAGGACCACCCAGGAAAATATTGTTTACAAATGAGATCTTAAAACGGTCATTGTGTGTGTATGTGTGTGTGTGTGTGTGTGTGTGCGCGCGCGCGCACGCGCGCACGCTACAAGCATTAATTTATCAAACGTAAACGCGTGATGCATGTCGGAATTTGGGCAGTTCCGTTTGGGCATTTCTGCTTCTGCTTCTCCTCATCTTCCGTCTTCTGCTTCTGTTTAAATGTAATAACAGACTCGAAAAGCAACAAAATCGGTGCTGTCCTGACAGGCCTGGAAGGCTCGAATTAAAATAAATGTTAAAGTGAAGACACATGGACGCCCAGCGGGCACAGCTCCGAAGAGAGGCACTGCCACCGTGGCTGCCTGACGACCTGGAGCTGCAGCTCAGGGATGCGACAGACGACAGAATGAGTGAGGCTGGCTGGGAGGGGGATGGGAGGACCCCTGGAAAAGCCAGCTCTGCCATGGCTCCCAAATTTCAAGAGACACCGGAAATCCAAATTCATGTTGATTCCCCTGATTCAAATGTTGACAATTCAATTAAAACAACAACATTCTATTGATCAAACTCACTTACGTCCATAGGCCATGTCTGACCTGCCAGCTGCCGTGTTATTAACTGTGGCCCGGAGATTTCCAATTTAATAAAAATTAGAGTTCTCGTTCGTTCGTTCATTCATTATTCACAAGAGCTGTGAACGTATTCTCCGGCTATGTGCTCATAAACGCTGCTCAAACGCTGAGACCATATTCAAGAGACCAAGAAACACCGTCCTGGTCTCAAATCACTCACCGCCTAGCTCCAGAAACGAGACACATAAGTAAAAACGTAAAAACAAGAGCAAATCAAAGTGAGTGGGGTCCCTTACGTTGCGTGTGGATCTTCAGGGTTAAAAGAGGAAGGAATGAGTAGAGAAGTGTTCATTCCACACACCCCCGGGGTCTGTGCGTGCGCACACGCACGCACATGCACGCACACACACGCACGCGCACACTCCTGGGGTCTGTACGCACGCGCACACGCGCGCACACACATGCACACTCCTGGGGTCTGTAAGCACACACCCCGGGGTCAGCTGCGGTGCTGCCCTAAGCTCTGACACCACATCTGTGGCCACAAACCAGAGACGGAGACCATCCACACTGAACTGACCACCACCCGGTCCAGGAGGTCCCGGCAGGGAGAAAAGACTGAAATAATCACCAACCTCATTATCTGCTTGGGAAGCTCCGGAAACTGACTGATGTGGACGGCACACGGACCCTCCGGGCGAAGAGCCCCTTTTCCGCACCCAGATGGCTCGCCTGGCCTCGACGTGCACTATGAAGTAACTGTGTGCCCAGACGCCCGCCGAGGCCCTCGTGCGCTGGCCACCTGAACCAGCTGGGCTCACACCCAAGTGCCCCCCACCCACCTTTCTCTCGGGCTACGGCGAGGACCCCGGCGGCTGCGTTGCCTGGCTGCAAGGTGACAGAACAGCCCTGCCTAAGTCCATGGGTGCACCGGAGGTCTCTGGGGATGGGTGGTCCTGCCCGTGGGTCCCGCCCAGAGCATCTCCTTGACAGTCCCCGTTCTGTTCTGAACGGTGGGTGGGCTGGCGCTGGCAGGTCACGTGCCCAGGCTCCCAGGTCAGCCAGCTTTAGGCCAGGCTGGAGAGTGACAGCTACTGGCAGGGGACTGGAGGGGACTAGAGAGAGGCAGGGCTCCCGAGCCCTCACCTTATGGCTGTGGTGGTCTCTAAGGGCCCAGCTGACCTTTTTTCTTGGCAGTTCCCACAGAAGAGGCTGGAAACCGGCCCCTGGGAACACTGCCCCGCCCTTGTCCCTTCAGCCTGGAGCTGGCAGGTCATGTGCTGAAGCACCATCACACCTCTGGTATGTTAACGGCGGTTCTTCGGGCAGGAAGAATGTAGTAGCAGGCAGAGCCCCAGACCCACACAGAGAGATGAAGACGTCTAGCAATGGTTAAAATGTAGGCAGACAGCAAATCCATATCTTTTTCTTACTGTCAATTGCTCTAAAAGATAATATCGGTACAGGGTGGGTTTACAGCATGCAGAAAAGTCACATAAACGACGTTAATAAAACCGCAAGTGGGAGGGAGGGGCTGGAAATACTCTGTGGGGAGAGCCTGGCAGCACACGCAGCGTGGAGTAACCCTGCTTGGGAATTACATGACGATAAATCACAGGTCTATATTGAAAGCCCCAGGGCGATCATTGGAGTGACTTTTTAAATGTGTAAATCATAACCCAACAGTAGAGATAAAATAGAATTATAGACAATATTCCATCAGCTCAAAAGCAGGCAAAGAAGGGGTTGGGGACAATGAACAGGTAAAACAAATAACACACAACTAGGAAGAGGGCCGATTTTAACCCATCCGTGTAAAAATTTTACGACATGTCAATGTCTAAACACGTGTCGACTGTCTATTAAAAAATATAGAACGTTGGAGTGGATATAAAGCAACATCCAGCTATATGTTTTCTACAAGAAACACACTGTAATTGTAAAGACGCAGACTGGCTAAAAATAAAAGGGCGGGAAAACGCACCACTAAAAACATGCAAAAAAACACGTGAAGCAGCCAGATTAACGTGAGAAAAAACAACGCGACGTACAGCATGGCGACTGCAGTTATCGATAGTGACTGCATATTTGAAAGTTGCTAAGAGAACATATCTTAAAAGTCCTCATCACAAGGAAAAATAATTGTAGCTGTATGAGGTGAAGGATGTGAGCTAGACTTGCTGTGGTGGTCGTTTCGGAAAATATACAAATATCGGATCAGAATGTTGTCCGCTTGAAACCAAAGCAACGTTATAGGTCAATTACATCGCAATAAAAATATGAGAAAAACAGCAAATAAGCAATAATACAAGGGGAAAAAAAGAGAGACTCTATGTTTATAAAGCGGTCAATTCACCCGGAATACACGACAACCCTAAATGTGTATGCACCTAACAACAGAATTTCGAAATGCATGGAGCAAAATCTCAGAGAAGTAAAAGGAGAAGCAGAAAAACCCATAACTACACTCGGAGAGGTCAACAGTTCTCTCGGTAACGGGAAGAAACACATACACAGGAGGAGGATACGGAGCATCGGACCACACTGCCAACCGGGCAGCTCGCCGGCCTCTGCGGGGCCTCCCGCCCAAGCACGGCGAGACGACGGCCCGTCCAAGCCCACGGGCACACTCCGCGAGAGACACCGTACTCCGGAACATTAAATAAACGCTCGAAAACGCAAATGAATGAACATCCTACGAACTATGCCCTCTGACCAAAATGGAGTTACACTAGAAATCAGCAACAGAAAGGTGCCTGGAAAACCCTCGCTACAGATCTTACCGTCACGAAAAGGCTAGTGAAGCAATATTATGAACAGCATTATTTCCATAAATTGACAATTTAGATAAAATGGACCAAATCATCGAACGACACAAACTATCAAAACTTGCTCAATGTAAAACAGGTAATTTGAGTAGTCCTAACACTGTTAAATTGAATTTGCCACGTAAAAGCTTTTTTACAAAATCTCTAGACTCAGAGAGTTTCGTCGGAAAATTTAAGCCATTTAAAGAAGTATGAGCACTGAATGTATACAGTCCCTGCCAGAAAACGGAATAGGAGGGAACACCCCCCATTTCATTTTATGAAGCTAGGATTGCTCTGATATCAACTAGCCAAAGACAGCACATGGAAGAAACCCCGGACAATAGTTTAGACGGAAAAACCCTCAACGAGATACTAGCAAATCAAATACAGCAATAAATAAAAAGAATTACACCATAACTAAGTTGGGTTTGTACAAGGAACACGGGGCCACTCAATATTTGAAAATCAGTGCAGTCTACGACACCAACGGACTAAGAGAAATCACGACCGTGGTGACCGATGCGATAGAACCGTCGGACGGAGTTCGACGTCTGTTCGTGGTGAAACCTCCTAACAAGTCCAGACGAGAGCAGAACTTTCTCACCTTCATCAAAACCACCTGCCAGAAACCCACCACGTCACAGCTAACTGTGAAAGACTGGGAACCAGCAGGGACGTGTGCCGTCGCCACTCACGCTCAGCCTCGTAACGGGGGTTCCAGCCGGCGCCAAGGCGACAGGGAAAACCGCACCAACCGCATTCGGGAACGAAACATCCCCGAGAGTCTACCCTAAAAAACCAGCTGCCGACACAAGTAAGTGGCTTCAGGATGTGCGGTCCATATGAAAACTCGATCTTATCCCTACATAATTGCCAGAAAGCTTGTCGATTCAAATTTTTTAAAAAATAACTCTTCACAGCAGCACCCGAACGGCTGGGCCGCCCAAAGTTATCGGCACGCCGGAAACGGTAAAGCAGCAATCACAAACATCGAAGGCAGCCCAACGATGTCAGGGCGCCGTGGTCACGGATTAACAAAATCATTATTAGTGTGAACATGGCAGTTATACACCTGATTATGAAGGTGTATTTTCTGCTAAATCAATGCAATCCCAATAAAATTCTGGCAGAATCTTTTTTTTTTAGAAATCAGCAAGCCAGGTCCAAATTTCACATTGCAAAGCAGAGAACCTAGAATGGCCGAAACATTTTTGTGCAAAAAGGACAGAGTTGGAGGACTCACGTGACCTGATTTCGAGATTTGTTATAAAGAACAGTCATCGAGACACGGTGGTTGGGGTGGAAAGGCAGATCAGAAGAACAAAACAGAGTCCAGGATGTGCCCACTACATAGAGAGTCAAGTGACCTCGACAAAAATATAAAGCCAAGTTAAGAGAGAAATAACGGGCTTTATAATAAATATGCTGGAACAACTGGGCATTCACATGCAAAAACATTGAAACTTGACCTATACATTGCACCATACACAAAAAGTGACTCCAAATGGATCACAGATTCCCAAATAAAACCTAAAACTATTAAACTTCCTAGAACACATAAGAGAAAAGCTTTGCGACCTTTCATTCAGCAACAATTTCTAAGAGATGACAACAAAAGCGATTTCATAAAAGAAAAAAAGGTAAATTGGACTTCTTGAAAATAAATAAGTCTGTTCGGACAAAGACCTGCCAAAAAAAGAAATAACATGCTATAGACAGACCAAGAAAAAACATTTTCAAACCATGTATGTGACAAGGGACTGCTATACGAGATATACGAGTAATTCTCAAAACTGAATAAGACGCCCTAATTAGTTGCCCATTTTAAAATAGCAAAGGATCAGAACAGGCACTTTACCCAAGAAGATGCACAGATGGCGAATCAGCCACTAAAAAGAGCTCATCGTCACCGGTAATCACCATGAGACACCGTCGCACACGTAATAAAATGGCTAAGACCACAATGTGAAAATATCAAGTGTTGACAAGGACGTGATATTGTTGGAACAGCTTGACAAAAATATAAAGCCAAGTTAAGAGAGAAATAACAGTCTTTATAATAAATATGCAGGAACAACTGGGCATTCATATGCAAAAAACACTGTCCATTGCTGGTACAAACGCCAAATGGTTCAACCACTTCGCAGAACAGTTTGGCGGCTGCTGACCACGCTCACCGCGCACTCCCCACATGACCCAGCCCTCTCTTCCCATGACCTACACACGAGGAAATGAAAACACGCACTCACACCGAACTTGTCCACAAATGCTGAGAGTGGCTTCATTCCTAACAGCCAAAACTAGTGGCAACTCTGGAGTCTCTCATCCGGCGAACGGCTATAAACCGACTCGAGTCTATTCACACAACAGCACGCCGCTCGGGAATAAGAGGAAACGAACCCCAGGTCCATCCGAGAACCTGGAAGACTCTCAAACGCGTTGTGCTAAGTGAAATAAGCCCACCTCAAAGCTATACGCTATGGGACGCCATTTCTAAAACGTTCTGGAAGAAGCACGATTATCGGGACAGGCGAGAGATCAGTGTTTGCTGGGGGTGAGGGTGGAGGGAGGGACCAGCAACCACGGCACGACTTTGCGGGACGGTGGAAACGGCCTCTGCCTTGGTTGTGGCAATGTTTACAAGACCCTGTGCACTTGTCGAGATGCATACAACTGTACATTGGAGAGGTGAGTTCCCCCATGCAAATTTAAGTCAGTGAACAGGACACTCACCCACTCCCCCAAATCCCTCCTCACGGGGGAATCACTGCTCTAACGCCTTCCGCTGATGGCTTTGCTCTGTGGATGTCACATTAGATTCATTTAAGGGAGCTTCCAAAACTGTGGCGGCTGGGTCTGACCCCAGGCCACGCTGACTTCCCTGGTCTGCGGCTTGGCTTGTGCAAAGCGAGGGGAGAAGCCAGCCAGGTGTCTGCTGTGCGACCAGGCTGGAGACTACCTGGGACTCCCACGGGAAACCTGGAACGCTGTGTACCCACATGTGCATTTAAAAACTGATACCTAATATTTTTCATCAGTTTCAATAGTTGCTAAGGATAACTGTTTCTGGTGCATTGTAAATCTTGACATTTAGAATTTAACTGTTACATCACTCTTTTAAATGCATCCTTTGGAATATAAATAACAGAGTGACTTAACACCCACCACCGTCCATTTATAAAATCCATGAAAAACTCTTCATCAACTATCAGAAAATGTTACATTGTTCCTTTCTTCTGAACTCGTATTTCCATTCCAGTCCCCTCGCAGAATTTTATCCTAACCATAATATACTTTGTCTTGAAAGTAACGTATCCATCATCCCATTATACCTTCCCACAAAAACGTATGTATATATATATATATATACACACACACACATATTTTGAACTTAAAATTTTTTCGTTTCTTCTCACTGTCAGATGCTCAGTATTCAAAAATCTTTTCAGGTTGGAACCATTACAATAATGACGGCTGCACAATCAAAGCTACATAAGTATATTACACATTTTAAACATCATTTTTTTAAGTAACGATAATTCTCTTTTCGTCAATGCGTTCTCTTAACGAGCTCTGCGGTGGGCGGGTGATGCTCCCTGATTACAGGAATTGTCTGCTCGTCCTTTCGGGGACTGCGGAGGTTTTAACACCTGGGAGAAATGAATCATAATAAGACACTAGATGGATGAGAGGGACATTTCTATTGTAAAATCAAAGAAATTGTGTGTGTGTGTGTGTGTGTGTGTAAGAGACTGAGGATATAAAATAGTTTAGACAGATCCAGTTTCAGAGCAAGTACACACAGAAGTTGAGGACTCGTGAATGTCCCCACGCACCTGGCCCTCGGAAGCTGTCAGTATTATCTGCCCATTTGCACACCCTAGTTCCAAGGGCACTGTTCCCAATAAATCAATAATGTGAAGGCGGCATTAAACAAATCGAGCAGCGACTTGACATTAAAGACCCAGCACCCAGGGGATGACACCAACCAGGGCCCGGGGAACGACGCTGACCAGGGCCCGGGGACAAGGCACTGACCAGGACCTGGGAGCTGACAATGACCAAGGCCCGGGGACATGGCACTGAGCGGGGCCAGGGGAAGACACTGACCGGGGCCTGGGGGACATGGCACTGACCAGAACCTGGGAGCTGACACTGACCAAGGCCCGGGGACACAGCACTGACCAGGACCTGGGAGCTAACACTGAGCGGGGCCCAGGGACATGGCGCTGAGCGGGGCCCGGGGACACGGCACAGGTGACGGCTCTTCGGTTTGGGGACGCAGCGTGCCCCTGCCTGTATTTCCTTTCCTCACTCCTGATGGAGGCCCGAGCCCAGGGAGCGGCTTCTCCACCATGAGCAGCACAGCGGGTCACCGACAAAGGTAACTGGGAATGAGGGGCCCCGTGCGGGCTGCGGTCCCCGCCCTATCCAGTGGTGACCGTGGCTGCCGAGCTCCAGCCAGCGGTTGACATGGTGCAATATCATTCATGAGAAGCAAGAAAATGCATGTGTTTATGGAAACCTCCTGATTTCAAAGTACAGATCAGACAGCCCCTGTGGACGCCACGTGGACTGCAGGCCACAGCCCACCACCCGACACTGCCCGTCAGTCGCTACCTGCTCCCCTGACATGACGCAGGTAAGGAAGCTGGACGGCGAAAGCATTTTGACTTCCCAGCCGCCGAAGCCAGATCACGCCACGCGGCATGGGCGTGCACACTCCCGCTCCGCGAGGCCCGCCGTGCACGTGGATTCTAAAAGAACCGTCCTACTGTCCCTTTCCTGTCAAAAACCCCTTTACCACATCCGAGAACACGTCCAGGTAGCAAAAATGTGGCGTTTGGCCCGAACGCACAGCGCAAGCTTCTTCCTTTGCCGCGTCTGACCATCGGGTGACCTTTAACCCCCATATCTGGGAGCTTCTTTCTCTGCATTGCTTTAGGGTCCCACTTGTCTGCACCACGGGCGGACCCCAGCTCCCCGACGTGCACCCGCTCATTCAGGAGCGCGGGCGGACGCGCACGTGTGCGGGGCCGGGGCCGGGGCGACAGCATCCTCTCTCGTCAGCGGCTTTCACGAGGCTGCGTGTCGAAGCCTCCGTTTTCCCGCTGTCGCTGACGCCGGGCCTGTGAAAACGTGCGTGTTATTCCCGCAGCATCCTCTCTCCCTTTCCACGGAACCCTCGGAAGCTTCGCTGATCTCGCATTTCAGAATTCCGAGCGCTTGCAAAACAAGCAACTCCGTGTTTCTCGATGCTGCTTTTAACAGCCCGTAATGCAAATATTTATTCACAGCAGTAATTTCCATTGTGCGCCGTTTTTACATCTAATTAAGGACTCTGAAAAATTACAGCCATGGAAAACAAAAGCTCACATTCCGTTTAAACAAAGATGCAGAGGAGAAGAGCGAGCCCTCGGCCGGGCGCGGTCCTGCTCTGTGGGCCACGGGCTGGGCAGGAATCCGAGTCCCCTCCCGGTCAAACGTCAGACAGCACGGGGCGACTTCCCCTCAGGCTCACGGTCACGACAGCCCCGAGAGTGACTTGCCGACCGCCCAGTATCCACTGCCCTCTGCGACAGCAGCACGCCGAATCATTTTGTACCTCCCACTTTCACAGCAGGTGAGCTGGGGTCCCCCAGGCTCCAAAGGGCACCCTTACCACCTACGCCTGGGCCGCTCAGCCCGAGCCGTCCCACCCCGAGCACAGGGACTGACCCCGGGAGGCCCGCGGCCCACGGGGGGCACGCCCAGGACTCTGACAGGACTGTTGAGACATGCTCTTTCTTTTTACTGAATTTAGGGTAAGAAGACATCGTTCTGGGCTGGGGAAGCGTCGTGCCTAAATGAGGGACAGTGTGTCTAGAATAGAACCAATACAGTCGGAGAAAAACCAAGATTTTCTAGGCCCTTCGGGCACCGCTTGAGCCCTCAGATCGAGCCTCGCCTGATGCCAGCCCAGCCCGCAGAACTTCAGGCACGTGAACAGCGCGATTCCTCCTCCCTTCGGCACAGACTGTTAGTGTCCACCCGACACACGCGTGCTCTCTGCCTGGGCCCGTCCTCCCTGTGGTTGGACGGAGGCCATGTTTCTCGGTGCTGGTCAACGGGACTTGGCATGAGTAACGAAGCCGTTCCCAGATGTGGACTTTAAATGCACCCCGTGTGACCCCCTAACCCTCTCTTCTGGTACTGCGATGACCTTGGAGGCCACGGGTCCCAAATGGCGTAACTGCAAGGGGCGACGTGGGTCGACCAGACTCTTAGCGAGCAAGAAGCCAACCGGCCTCCCAGCCCGAGACACGGGTGTTTACTAATCACCGTGCCGTCACCGGCCTCGCCCACGCATCCCTTCGGCAACGGGACCTTTTGTTCTGTCCCTGCCACCAAAGTATCTCTAATTTCTCACGGCTGGAAAGTATTTCCTTAAGTAGATAAAATTAAGGTAGAACTCTTCCACTCAACCATAGCTTCCGGGGGTTCTCTTCCCGTCTGCTTCATATTCCAGAGAAGGGTCCTCTCAGCTGGAGACCCCTCCGATGGCTTCCTTGAGAGCGTCTGTTCAACGCCTTTGGGATGACAAAGCGGGGCCATCCCTCCTCCTCCTTTGAGAGGCCCCCACTCAAAGAACCCGGGGCGCACCTCCAAATCCTGCAGACGGAGGGAGGGACGGCCCAGAACCAAAGTCCAACCAGCCGGGGAGAGACCGGGTAAGGGACCCGCCTCTTCCCTGCAGCCCCCCGACCCCCCAGGAGGAGAAAGTCACCACGACGCTCCGCAGCGTCCACGGTGTCGAAAACCAGTTTCGACAGGACAGTCACTTGTTCGGGCAGCGGGGACTGGCACGTTTGACACCGCAGGGCGAGCCCCACTGAGGGGGTGAGCCGGGTCTCCCCACGCGGGGTCCAGAGCCGGCTCGGGTCTCGTCCGGCAGGCGGTCCCCGAGGACGAGGCAGCTGCTCGAGAACGCAAGCACCTGTGAAGTCTCTGCACCCGCAAACCGCAGTTAGCTCCGGGAGGCCCGGGGGTAAAGCAAAGACAGACGCACTTAGAAACTCACTCACGAAACGCATGCTGCTCACAGGACGAAACCCGAACTATTTCTCAGAACAAACACGGCTTTTCTCCCCGGTACAAAGGCCTTAGAAATATTTCTTAGAAAAAGAGCTTAGGAAAGAGGCTGCACTTCAACAGATCAAGGCCTTGAAACAGCCCTCCCCGCCGTCGCCTGGCCTCAAGCCCACCTTGGACGCCCCCCTGCGGCCCCGCCTGGCATTGACGGCCCTGGTGGCGGGGTGTGGCTCCCACGCACGCATCCCATGTGCTGGGTGGCTCTAACCTCGGGACGCCTCTCCGATCACAGTTGTGCAGGCAACACCCTCACCACCCTCCTTGCTCTCCAGTGTCCCATCTGTGGGTCAACCGACCTCTGAACGTACGAATTCTAGAAGTGAACAGCAAGCCCTGAGACAGATGGTCGGTCACCTGCGACAGACTCCCGGGACGAGAACCCGCAGCCCGAGCTCGGGGTCGACACCTGCCACCTGCTGCCGTGGAGCACTGTGACCCGCCCGGCCCCCGGCTGCCCAGGTCTGCCTCTCCATCGTGGGGACAGGAGGACTGGAGGGACCGCGAACCCCGGTCCCCGACCTCAGCGAGCGAGACACACGTCTCTTCGTTTTCACGCGATGGAACCCCGTTTCTACTCGGATCCCCCGTGTCACGCAACGGCCGAAGGAAGGCCCTGTCCACACCGGTCCCCAAGGCCCTGTCCACACCGGTCCCCAAGGCCCTGTCCACACCGGTCCCCAAGGCCCTGTCGACACCGGTCCCCATCACCCTAGTGCCACGTCTAGGTCCCGGCGGGTCCAAAGTCGCCGCGACAACCAGCAGGCTCATCGCAGCTACAGACGTCACCCTCCCGGGGCACCTGGGCTCCTGTGAGCGCCCCCTGGAGGCCTCCGCAGGGTGACTGGGCCCCACCGGCCATAGCCGCACCCCCCTCCCGCCCCCGATTGGCCAAGAGGACACGGCGCCCCTCCCGGCTCCTGGTGCCACATGCGGCCATTCCTTCCACCTGTCCCAGGACATCAGGGCCGGCCCCCTGCAGCTGGGAAATCATTTGTACCTGTGTGACTCGTCACTGAGATGAATTGACACAGCAGGGGCACAGCAGGGCCGAGAGAACACGCCCGTGGATGCGCGTCCTTCCAAACCTTCTGTCCGTGCTGGACCGCGGCTCCTGGAGCCCAAGGCCAGGAATCTGGCTTTTCAGCCCTGTGCTTCCTGCTGGAGCAAGAGGCCCCGGCTGCCACGTCTTCCCTCCCAGCGAGAGGGGGCTGAGGGGCAGGGACGACAGGCAGCTGGGGGAGCTGGCAATATCAACGTCCACTTCAACGGCAAAATCATTAACTGCCACGATACTCTTAGAGACGGTGCCGAACACCTCACCAACCTCAGCCAGCCGTTTATAACGTGAGGGCCCCCCAGCGACCCCCACAGCCTTCCTAACCAGAAACACAGACAAAAAACAACGAAACGACAAATGGAATCCGACTGCCGTCTTCCTTACTTAGAGAATCTCTCACGATTCTCCCATCGACACAAGAACTGTTCTCCACACGAGCAAAATGACCTCACGTCACTAAAAGCTGAAAACTCTTGGTGACTGCCTGTTTTCTCAAACGTGCATCCGAATCTCCTTTCATCTGTAGACTTAGAGAGGGAGACAGAGATGCTCACATCCTCTTTCAACTTTTGCGAATATATTTTTTACTTTGGTTGCTGTCGTCCTGTCTGTTAGAACAACAAAACGTACTGGAATCTCTTTTTGAATGTATGCTTCTGGTTCGTCTACTTCAAGCTCAAGGCCTCCCTTCCCCAGAGCCTTACAGAGCTTCTGGAAGAGATGGGAGGGCACCTCGGACGGTCCCTCCGTGTGAAGGAACCTCGAGACCAACGTTCACGAACAGGAGCGGAAAAGTCCCTGGGGCTGGTTGTCTTGGCTGCTTCCCTTGTCACTTCCTCAAGCAGATTTCTCTTTTAAATAATGACAAAAGCGATATAGAAATACCCTGAGTCGCCGGTGTCACGGCACGACAAAGCCACACCGGTTTGCTGTGGCTTTGCTGGAGGCCCCGCTGTGCTCAGTCAAGCTCGCTCGATGTGTGGCATCGAGAGTCACAGTCACCAGCCCACGTGTGCGCAGAGCCCAGCACTCCCCTCGTGCCAGGAGGACATTCTTCACGGCTTCCCTGAGAGCCACATACAGCCAACACCTGTAGTCCCAGAGGGACAGGGGCTACGCCGAAGTCCTCGCTCCCCAGGATCCATAGGTGGCCCTGTGTCACAGCTCAGTGAGCGCACTGAACCAGGGGACAGCCACTCACGCTTCCCACCATCGGATCAGCAGCTCCACGTCCTGGACAGTCACAGCCCCAAATCTGTCTCAGTTCCTTTCAGGTCTCGCTCCCGCTTGCCATTGGAAACATCAGGCTGAGAAAATTAAAGTCCGTGACATTCATTTATTCACTCGTGCAATGCGTAGCGAGTGCCAACTACACACCAGGCTCCAAGCTATACTCAAATGGAGACCTCCCTCCTCTCAACCGCCCCCGGGCCTGGCCCCCGAGTGCAGTTTCTCCCTGGCAAATGGGTCAGTATTAGTTATTACATCACGATTAGAAGGCAGAGTGGCCAATGGCTCGGGCTAAGCCGTCGGCATTTAGGCTGCAACGTCCAGTCGTCGGATCCGGAAGCAGTCGCTTCGCTCCTCTGAGCCCCAATTTCTGCATCCACAAAACGAGGTTCACATCCGAATCTACCCCACTGGGCTCAGCTGCAGGTTCACAGAAGTTATTGCTTTAATCACTCACTGCAGTGCCTGGTGTACAATAACAACTCAAAAAAGTAGCCGTTACTATTATTGGCCAAAGCATTTCCTGCAGCACCTGGAATTACTGGAGAGGACAAAAAAAACAGCATCGAACGGTTTTACTGTTGGGCAAAAGTTCGTTCGGTGACGTTCTGCTGTCCTAAACATGCTTAAAACTTCACCGAGCCCTTGCAGGGCCCAAAGCTCTGTGCTGAGAAGCAGAGAGAAACCGAAGACAAATATAGAAAAACACGCCGTTGTTGGCCCCAGAGTAACTCAAAATTTGGGAGAGGACAGAGGAAATGGTTTCCGAATGTCACCCCCAGAGAAGGTTGAAAACTGGCTCCCCAAAGGTGCCCATGTCCGAATACCTCGGATCTGCGAGTGTCACTTTATTTGGGGTAGAAACGGGGGGTGAGGGGTCTTCGCGGATGTGATTCAAGGAGACAGGATTACTCGGCGGGTCCCAGAGGCGGCCACGTCACCCTTGTTGGGGGGAAGTGGCAGGAGTGTTCACACGTGGACATAGCGGGCAGGAGGCATGAGGACACGGTGGGACTGGCAGACACCGGCCTCGAAGACGGCCATGAGGCCCCCACGTGGGCGGCCACCGGAAGCTGGACCAGGCGAGACGGGGCCCCCTCCCCAGCTGCCCACTGACGCCCCGACTTTGGCCCACTGACACCACTTTTAGACTGGCCTCCGGAGCTGTGTGAAAAGACAGACCTGCTCTTTCTGACACTGAGCGTGTGGCGCCGTCACAGCAGCCCCAAGAGGCGTGCGCACCCCGATCAGAACCCACCACGTCTTCCCTCTCCTCCTTCGACGGCCTGTGAGGGGATGACCGCAGGCCTCAGCGGCCCCCTGGCCAGCTCTGAGAGTGAGGGAGGGTGTTAGTCCTAGCCCCGCCAGGGCACGGGGCAAGCAGGCTGCGCCGGTGGCCTCCACGCCCCCGCTGACCGCGGCCGCCCATGCCCCGTGCGGCACCTGCCAGTCATAGGCCAAGGTGCCTGCACTCAGAGACGCCCGCTCTGTCCTTCCCAGCGCATCGCAGCTGGGGCTTTACGCTCCTTTGCGTGATTCACGCGTCTCTCTCCCTCTCTGTCTGCTGCCGCATCTGCGAGGACAGTGACCATATCCGTTCGGGCTCTTCCTACTACTGTCTTCTTTGTGGCCAGCAGCGTGCAGGACGCACGGTGCTGAGAAGGCAGCTGTTGTAAATTAGTGAATGGGGATGAAAGGAACTAAAATGGGAGA
>NW_024348242.1:1415024-1439931 GCF_902729225.1 Pteropus medius | reverse complement strand
GATGGATAAATGGATAGACAGAAGGATAAATGGATGAACAAATGGACTGGTGAACAAAAGGATGGCTGGAGAGATGGATAAAGACTGGCTGAGTAAATGGGTGCATGGATAAACGGACAGACTCGATCCCAGCACAGGGTGGCGTAAACATCTTGTAAGGGATTCGGGGTTTTTGCTTTTCACTTTTTCTTAGCTTTCGAAACAGAACTAAATTGAACAGATTCTCATACTTTGAATTCTACCTTCTGTGCATGTGTTTTTATACAATCATATTTATCGTTTAACTTTTTAACTTAGAGAAAACGAAACTTAGCAGTCTCTCCAGTCCCCAGCCTTTCGATTTTGACAGCGTGTAAGTGTAAGCAGTGAAGGTTCACTGTCTCTGTCCCCCCACACACGCCCATGCACATGTGCACACACACATCCCTACGTGCTCTCTCCTGGGTATTTCAACCCCCGCTTAGGGCCTGAACAAGGTGTCCCAGTAAACAAGCTGCTCCCAGTCCTGGGCTGCTGGAGGTGATGCTTCCCTTCGACCCCAAAGGGAGGCAACGAGTGTGGAAACACTGGGCAGGAAGAGGCCCCGAGGCAGCCACGGCGCGGGACACTCACTCGGGGCGACTCAGGCAGAGCACTTGGCCAGCGCGGCCCTGCGGTGGAGGGGGCGGGTGGGGGCCACCGGCGGGGCGGCCCCTCTCCCAGGAGCCCAGGTCTCTCCGTATGTGTGTCTGCTGCTCACCGGCACTCTCAGGAGAACACCAGACGCAGGTAAGGGTGGCGACAAGCAGCCTCCGTATTTAAACGCGGATCAGCCCTCTCGATCCGCGTTCAAACATTGCCTGGCCCCTCCCACTTCCGGCCCCGTCGTCATCACCGCTTTCCATAGGCCTGCCCCTCCCGTGCATTCAAACACACCTGAACTCAAACGCAGCGAGTTCTCCACAAACACTCGGTCGTGGACTGGGACACAAGCTCGCTGGCAACGGGACATTAGGCCATTCTCGAGGAAAGGTAGGGACCGTGTGACAACTGTGCCGGCGAAACTCGGTTTCACAGCATAGTTTCTAGGTCTCAAGGGACAGAAGTGCGAGCAAGGAAACTTTATATTTATTTGCTTTTCAAAAGATGTTTACGAGGGTGGGATTGCTCTGTGACCAACACTCCCTCAGACACAGGTCGGGTTTGGGACATGACTCTGCTTGTAAAGTGTGCGTTTTTGCTCACTCAGTGATTCATATTTGGAAAGAACCAGAGCGATACAGTAAAAACAGTCATGTGCTAAAGCACTTACTTAGTATTTGGTAATAATCTCCATTTTTCCATCAGCCCAGGCGAATGAGGCACTTTGGGTTGTGTGTGTGTGTATGTGTGTGTGCGTGTGTGTGCACGTGTGTGCACATGTTTGCTTCCAATTAAAACCCTTCCACATACAGCCCACGTCTGGCTTCGAGCTGGGTTAGAACTTTTGGGAGGTCAGGGCCTCTTAGAGGGGAGGGGGCCTGAACGGGTCCGAAAACGGGGCGCACCGACCAGGCATTTGGGGACCACATCCACACCACGGAAGTCTGTGCAACAGGTGGAACGGGGCCCAGCTCCCACGCGTTCTTCGGCACGTGGTGACTAAGCAGCGACGCGCCCGCCCTGGGCTCGGCACGGCGCCGTGCGAGACGCGGACACGGAGCTGACCCCTACCGGTGGCTGAGTCGAGTTCTCCAAGTTCAGCACACAAAACACATCCCACGCTGCGCCCGTCCTATCCTTTCCCAAGCTGAGACCGCCACATCACTGAGCTCCTCGTTTTAAGGACGTTTTCAGGGTTACCACTTGAAAAACTTCTGAAGTGCCAGCGAGAATACAGTTCTTCTCAACCCTGCTCAGTGTAATGCAGCAATCAGCAGCAGAACTGTGCACGTGACCGAGAACACACAACAGTCAGGTCCCAGCCACAGCGCTTTGCTGCACCTTTCTTAACAAAGCCTTGTTATTGCAGGCAGCGAAACAGAGAAGCCTATTCCAATTACGAAACCAAGTGACAGCCAATAACGAGCGTGCCCTGTGGGGCGGCCGTTCCTGTGGATCGGGGTTTGTTAACCTCGCGTCTGCCTGGGCCAGACCCACGGAATCCACCGGCCTCATCTTCGGTTTCTCGTGCACATCGTGAATCCCGGAAGCTCTGGCCCTCAGATTTGCTCTAACTCATGATCAGGAGACATGAGCCCATTACACCTGCACTAGAAAAGATGGGAGTGGGGGGGGCACGGTGAGCCCAGGTCCCCTCCCTAAGTCACAGCAGCGCCAAACCCTGCCGGTCCACTGTCTTGTTCTGCTGTCAGATCCGAAGCAGTGACGCCCCACAGAATCTGGAGGACCACGGAAAACGGCAAATGCCCGTGACTAAGACTCTGTGTGATCACCGGCTTTGAAGTTTCTGGGAGAGAGCTCATCTCGAACATCTCAGAAAACCCCATTTGCAGGAATGCAGGGACACACACTGGAGCCTGCTAAGGATCTCCACTTTGCTCATAACGTATTTCTCTGTGGGAACGAGGCTCTGGGAGGGGCGGGGGACCACACGCAAACAGAATCGCTGGCACTTCCTACGATCTCCTGTGAGCATCGAATAATTTCTCTTGCAGGAATCAGCGCCCTGAGCTTCTGAAGTTGCCTTCCAGTGACAGGCAGAGATGGGAAGAGGGGGCAGATGAGGGACCACCTGGTCCCCACGGCTTCAGGTCAGGGTCCCGCTGTGACAGCTCAGGTGAGAAGTTAGGGGTGGCTGACCTGCACGGAAAGAAGCCTGCATGGACAAGCAGCCACAGAGGGTGAGGGGCGAGGACCAGCCGGGAAGCACCTAGCTGGGCACGTCCCCAGAGCTAACCAATGCCATGTCTGCAGCAGCCTCTGACGCCTCCGTAGCATTCCCGCACGGAGGAGCGCGCTGCAATTATTTCCTACCGGGTCAATGCCAGCAGGAAAAGTCAAGTCCAACACCCAGGCCCCTTGCAGGTCATTCCCGGCCCCTCCCCGGACACGCAGCTCAGCCCTCCCGGTGCCCACCTCTCCCTCCCAGGGTCTCCGGGCCCCCTGCCTTCCTGAAACGCGCTCGGTGGACGGGGCTACTTTCCCCGCTGTCCCTCTGCAGTCTCACTGGGGCCTCGCGCCCAAGTCCCCCTGGGAGGTACCTGCGGCAAAGGGGCCGCGTGGACCTGGCAGCCGCACGCGCGCGTGCACACGCGCAAACACACACACGCCGCACACGCCCACGCCCTCTCTCCCGGCCACACACACTCCCACACACTCACTCCCCGCAAAGTTGGTCCCGGGCCGGCCGGAGGTGGCGCGGCGACCCCTCACCTTTGGAGAACAGGGCAGCCAGGCCGATGAGCACGGGGGACCAGTGGCGCCACGGCGTCCCCATCTCGGACGGGCGCACCCTGGAGAGCGGGGCGCAGATCCTCTGCTCCCCGGCGCCGTCTGCGCGAAGACACAGTCACCGAGCCCCTGGAGGCGGGCGCGGGGCTGGGTGGCGAGGCGGTGCGCGGCTAAGGGCGCGAGCAGCCGCGGGGCCCTGCGCGCCCCGCCTGCCAGTCCATGGCCGGCCGGGCGACCGCCGCGCCGCCCTAGAGTTGCCTTCCGAGTCCAGCAGGCAGACCCCACCCCCTCTCAGCCCCACCGGGATATTTTTATTTTCATCCACGCGGATCTGGTCCCTTCCTGTTGACCCGAGCGTGGACTGGCCCCCAGTTGGCCCAAAAAGGGCGGCTCCGGGAGCGCGGGGACGCGGGCGGGCGGGCTAGCGCGCGCGGGCGGCGGGGCAGCGGGGCTGCGGCGCCCGGGACGTGGGCGGAGGCGGCGCGGGAGCCCCCGGCAGGGTGGCCGGACCCACGCGGCGGCGCGGGGCTCGCGGGCGCACGGCCCCCATCCCGCCCGGCCGCGCTCCGGGGTTCGCGCGCGCCGGCGCCGAAGTTTGGCGACCGCAGCCCCCCGCACCGCCCGGCCCGGCCCGGCTCGCGGGCCCCAGGCGCGCAGGGCGCACGGCCGGCGGCGGAGACGCGGGGCCCCGGCGCGGGGAGGCGGGCCGGCTGCGCGCGGAGGAGGACCCGCCGCTCCTCCAAGACTGCATCCGCACGCAGGCGAGCGCCACCGAGCCCCGCGCGGGTTCGGGGCTTCGCCTTGAAATTGGTCTTTTTTTTAAAAAAGCCCCACCCTTTGGGAGTGACAGCTGTGAGCCCCAATCCGCAAAGTAAATCCTGCGTCCCCTGCTCGCCCCGCACCCTCCCTCCCCCGCCCCTCCCGCAAGTGCGGATGGGCGGGGCTGCGGGGGGGAGGCGACACCGGGACAGCTGGAGGAGCTGCCAACAGGTGGCCCTGCACCTCAAACCCCAAGCCGAGGGTGTCTAAGGCTCCTGGCCTGTCAGTAAACCCAAAGACCGCCACGGCGGGTCCCTCCCCCGCACTGGTCGTCCCCAACAGTCTCTGAGCAGCAGGGCCTCTGACGTGCCATCTGAGGGTCACGAAGCACCCCGCACCCCATCCTGGAATGGCCACCAGGTCCGTGATCCTGAAAGAGTTCCAACTTGACCCCTCGCTGGCCGGTCTGGTACTGGAGATGGCTGTGTGAAGGGCCGGCTGGCCTTGAGATAAAAGCCAAGGTCCCTCCTTTGTACCTTCCGGAATCCCTAATTAAGACACCCAGGACACCAGGATCACTGAGCAGCCTGTGATTTTAGCCAAAGGCTCTGCTCCGTGGGAGCCTTTGAGTTAACCAGATCAAAACTTGGAGGCGGGAGAGCATTCTGCATATTTAAAGCACTTTGTTATCCAACAACAACCAGCCAAGTCAGGTGCAGGCACCCCAGTAAGCCAGCACCCCAGTAAGCAGGCCGGGTCTGGTCTGGCCAGGGAGAATGGGGCGCCTCATTCTTACACCTGTGGTTGCGATGACAGAGCCCAGGCTTCCGGAGTCCTTAGCTCTCAGAGGGTGGAGGAAGCAGAAGCAAACGCACCTGTGAAAGACGGTTTTTCTGCTTCCGCCCGAGACGTGTGTCCTCCCTTACTCTTACTTTTCTGAACGCACGTCTGCCTGGTTTTCTTTTTCGTATTTCTTAAACTTCTGCCTATTCTTTGTATCTCCTATAAAATTCTCAAGCGTCAGTGTGTCAAAGCACCTGGGAGATCGTGTGTTTCAGTGAAGCCTGAGCAAGTGCCAAGGTCACCGGGCAGGCTGAGCCTGCGGTTCCTCAGGTCTGGGCGGGGCTCAGGGGTCTGGTCCCTGACAAGCTCCAGATGACGCTGGACCGCGGGCCTCGTGCACCGTCAGCCTGGTCCCTTGCGTGCCTTCTCCTGGCCTCCTAACGCAGCGCCAGAGTCTGCACTAAATGCTGACGGCCGGCTGCCAGTCAGCTCTCATGTGAAACAGTCTATTTTTAAAACATTTCTCAAATACATCAAGTAGGAACGAATGGCCCCTGTTCTTCATTAAAGACAATCATTTCATATTTGCTAAGTCGACTGACACCTTTCTCCCCAGAATTATGATCATCAGATGCCTTCAGTGGGGCGGGGGAAGGGAGGCACAGGACTGCCAAGCATTTCTCCATGTGCTTCCTTAGGATGAAAGGTGGCGACAGATTTCCCAGCTGTTGCCCAATGTGAAGCAATTTCCTCATTATGCATCGTTGGCTGGACAAAACTGTTTCTGCTCTTCGGGGTGGAAGCTTTTTGGGGGGCTGCAATGCCAGATACCTGATTGGCGGCTAAAATAGGATGTGAGAAGGGCTTGCCGGTCCCCGGTCCCCGGTGTGCTCCCGCTGGATGGTCAGCACCACGAACCGTGGGGGAAGCGATGCCCCAGGACACCTGGGGAGGCACGAGGCCTGCTGGGTCCTTAGCCACATCCCGTGCCTCTGGGACGACTTCCCACCCGAAGCCCCTGTCCTGCTTCTTTAAAATTAACTGTAAGAAATTTGCTTTCCTCCAGAAATGTGTGTTTCATCTGCAGGGCCATAAATCAATTTGTAAGCCTAATTTTGTCAGTAATTAAATAGTGCTAATTGTCCACGCTGCGACTGGTGGGCTTTTACGCGAGGCAGTTTGGGTGGTTGTCTTTGAGGAAAACAAACCTTCCGTGCGGCAGGTCCTAGAGATGCCAGCTCCACCCGGAGCTGGCGGGGATGGGGACGCGCCCCCCCCAGAATTCACTCACAGAGCTGTGTGAGGAGCTGGGTGCTCGCTACAGCCGACTTCCTCTACCCGCGAGACACGCAGCCGAGGAAGGCAGGGGTGCTGCAGCTGAGGGGCTCGAGGCAGGTGGAGGAGAAGCCGAGGTCCTGGGTCGGAGATGCGGAGGCAGGGCCTGGGAGGTCGGTGGGGAGGGCAAGAGACTCGAGAAGGCAGAGCAGGGCCACACGTGACGTAACGGCGGCACCCGAGAGGCTGGGGAAGAGGCGAGCACAGCTGGCAAAATGCAGCACGTGGGGCCACGTCGGCTTTCCTCCCAGCGTCAGGGCTGTCCGCTCCACTCCAGGACGCTCCTCACCCCTCCCAACGGGCATCAGCTGCGCGGCGGCCATGCCCGCCCTGCTCCCTGCTGGTGCGTTATTCTCCGGGCGGGGGAAACGGGGCAGTGGGGTGACCAGCACCCAAGTCCAGGCTAGAACTGGACATCCACTTGACAGGGTGTCATGCTACCGGTGACCAGGCCCGTTTGGAGCACCTGCCTCTGTGACTGCTGACAGCCATCAGTTTCCAGTGCAGTGGCACGAGGTGGGCCTGCCTCTGCTGGGACAAGCTGTCAACATACAGTCAGGAGGAAGGTGGGGTGTCCACCCCAGGGCTTTAACCAGGGTCAGTTCTGCAGGAGCCCTTGGCCACAGACAAAACACGCGTTCGTAGGGTCCGAACCACCATCTCATGGTGAGTCCAGCACTTCAGAAGATCCATTTGCTTTTCTGAGCCAAGCACCCAACTGGTTTGACGTCTTTTGTCCATTTAAAACCACCCTTTCCAGTGGACTTGAAAGGCCGGGCTCTTGCGTGGCAGACGCCTTGTCCAGGAGTGCGTGAACTGTCTGTCGTGCGGTCATCCGCATCAGACCACACGTTCCTGGGGAGGAGCTCGTAGTGGCCATCGAGGTAAAGGCTTTATCTGGCGATGTGAGTTTGCCAACGCCAGCGAGCCAGGCAGCGCGCCAGCTGTTCCATGCCGGCGAGAACAGCTTCAGAGCTGAAACGCAGGACGTTCTCAGTGGCCTAATTTGGAAGTTAGTTAGGGCGCTTCAGGGAATAAATGGAAATAACAGGGCTGGGAATACCCCTGGATGAGAACTCTCTTCTTCCTTCCGAATAAAAGTCCGCCGAGAAAATCACCTACAATTCCTCACGCACGCCGGCTCCCTCCATGGCACCGATGGCTCTGCTGTGGTTTCGGTGACGGAGGCGTGATGACCTGCTCTGTCTCCTCACTCCACAGACATGTTGGTCCCGTCGGAATGTAGGGCCCCTTCTCCGCACGGTCACAGATGTCTCTTAAAAGATTATTTCTAACCATTCCTAACGCCAGCTTCTCATTTTCATTTGCTTAGTGTTGAAACTGGTCAACCTGGGAGTAAATGCGATTGAATGAGATCAATTATTTGTAAACTGACTTTTGACGTATCACATGAGAGTTGTCCGTCTGCGAAAAAGTGACGAGTGACATCAGCGAGTTCTCGGGGTCTGAAAATAAATGCAGTAGCGAGGTATTGTATCACTGGAGGGGTGGCTTTAAAGGGTTGTTTTAAACTGCTACCCCAAAATAGCAAAATATGTGGCCCTGGATCAATGCCGTTTTCGTTATTATTTTGATGCATCAAACAGGTGCACCTGGAAGTAGCACTCCCTCAAACCTCCCGTTGCCACAGCCAGTGGGACCCTGGTGACCTATGGTCCTGGGCACCAGGCAGCCAGGGACCGCCGCCTGTTCTGGCAGCATCTGTGGTCCTGCAGTGACCTCTAGTGGCCAGGAGGTGGAAGCTCAAGACACCTGCTTTTCCATCCCAGAAGAAATGGGTTGACCTCTCCCGCCGTAACCAAAGGACACAAGTTGTCAGGTTTTACTTAGTCAAACTCTATTTTTAAAAACGGAACATGTTTCCTATGACATCGTTTTAACAAATAAAGGAAATGACCGAGCCCGTGCATATTAATTAAGGAAACCCTGTGGTCTGGGGTCGGTCCTGTGAAATGGGGGTGGCGGGGACACACACACCCCGGGCACCCTCAGGCACACTCGACTTGAGCTTCAGTGGCTCTTTGCAACCGGCCACGCCACGGGCCACGTGTGGATGAGCACGGGCACCCGCGCAGGTTACTCGGATGGATGACCCTGAGGTGCTGTGGCCTCCTCCGCCGGCTCGCATCCTCTGCCCCCTTCTCCCCGGGGACACCTGGGCACCCCAGGGGAGGCGGAAACGCTGGTTAAAGCACTGCATAAGGAGGGGGTCTGAACCGGACAGCAGCCCACGTCCTGCTTTGGAAGAAAAGCATTGGACGTGGTCGAAGACATGCTGGACGGACCAGATCGGCGCCGGTCACTGTGTGGCTCGAACCCCTCTCAGGCTCCGTCTCATTCAGTGAAAATCCTAAGTTCCCAGCATGCCACACGAGGTCCACGTGGGCCACCTCGCTGGGCACAGCCAGACCCCTCCTCCCCCGCCTCCCACACACGAGCGGTGCCCTGACTCGGCCTCCGCGTGGGCCGTTCCCTCCGCCCAGATCCCCGCCATCAGCGCCCCGTGGGCTTCTCCCGGTCTCTGCTTATGTCGCTTTATTACAGACGCCTCCCCTGGACACAGTCTTGAAATGGCAACCCCACCGACCTCCGTCTTCCGACCGTGTCACCACTCACATCTCCTACTGTCACCTGCCCTTAAGCACCGTATTGCTTGCCGCCTGTCCCCCCAGCAAGAGTGCAAGCTCCCCGACAGCCCAGCTCTGCCTCC
Organism: Pteropus medius; assembly: GCF_902729225.1. Taxonomy (NCBI): domain Eukaryota; kingdom Metazoa; phylum Chordata; class Mammalia; order Chiroptera; family Pteropodidae; genus Pteropus; species Pteropus medius. Next base: position 1,430,951 of record NW_024348242.1, on the reverse strand, counting down.
TTGTTCACGGCTCCGTTGTTATTGCCCCAACGCTGCAGTGAATTAAAACCAATTTATGTTTTAAACAAATTAACGCGTTAGTGACTTCTCCCCGACCTTTGCGTCCCCCATCCGAAACAGCGTGTGACGAGGGTGGCTTGAACACCATACGCCAAACTTTTAGTAGAACTTTTCTGGTCCGCTTCATGAATGTGGACACTGAACTCGAACTTGGGGCCCAGTCCGTCAGACCACTCACTTTGCTGGCTGGATTGCGGAGGCTGAGAGAAGCGATCCAACTCGCCGTTGCTTGTCCTCCTTTTCCGGCTGGGGGGGGGAATTAACATGAAACTCACAGCAACTGATTATTTCCTCCTCTCCCGTCCACCAAAGGCCGTTTTACAGCTGTGCATCAGGGTGGTTCGAGGGAAGCCTCTGCTTGGGTTTGAATTAACAGCTGTGTGACCTTGGCCAAGTTACTTAACCTATCTGAGACTCAGTTTTCTTAACTTAAAAAATACAGAATATACTATCATCTGACGAGTTAGGCTGTTACAAAATGGCTTGAGAGTGTACGTGTAAAGCAACTGCGTGGTATCTAGGATATAGTTAGCATTAAAAAAAAAAGCACTCTCATTAAATACTGTTTTCTACAGGATCATAAATGCATTTTTCAAAATTCTGTCTTTCCCTCGTCCAGTTCCCAATTTATTGGGTTTCTGCAGGGTCAAGGCCAAGAACAGACTTTGTTATAGCATGATGTTAATTTGTCTCCATGGGAATCAGAATCATAAGCATAACTCTTGTTGGCACATCAGATCTCTAAAACCACCCGTAATCAAGAAGTCAGAGAAACAGTGCCTCCCAATCAACTTCACTCAAGTTGCAGTTTAAAATAAGAATCTTGCTCTTTTTTTGTTGTTGTTAAAGTTTTTCTTCCTGCATAAAAAAAATTCCAAGGCTTGGAGAGACAAAAAAACACAAAACACCTTATGTAATTGCAAATTTTCCATGATGAAGCGTCTGCAAGTGTGAGCTCTGGCTGCTGATTTTCCATTCCGGTGCACGCCGTCCGGGGAAAACGCTGACTGCGTTACAACCCACCGTCATGTCGCATTTTCAGGTTTCGTACTTGAGCTGTTTCACCTCCGAGTTCAAGTTGAGTGTCAGACTTACCGTTTTAAAACAGTGTTGCTGGGGTGTTTATGTAACTTTTGCAGAGCGGCAGGAACCTGGAGTGGCTCAGGTGAGCTGGGAGCCGGTGAGTAAATAATAAATAACCCATTGCGAACGCCGGTACTTGACTTCATCCAGTGATGCCGATGGCTCCCCAGCACCCTGAAATACACGTCCCCTCACAAACTAACTGGCAAGGGTCATTTTGCGAAGATGGTTGCAGTGACATGTGCTCTTCTCAGCGTGATCTCAACACGCCCAACCTGAGGCAGGTCTCTGTCCCCATGCCGTCATTCTAGATGGACTTGTGCCTCACAAGTGAACATCAGAAAAGTGATGCCGTGTGACTTCTGAGGGAGGGCCGGGAAGGCAGGTCACCGTACCTGGGGGAGCCCTGTCGGTGGAAGCCTGAGGCGCCATGGCTCCCCAAGGTCTCACTCCCGCCCCTAGGGAGAGAGGCAGGGACAAGTCGGAGAAGAGGGAAGAGCTGGTGAAGCTCGAACGTCACTGGCCTCAGTTGTTCTCGGGGACACGCGGAGCCTGGAGCTAGGAGGATGGATGACAGGAAGCAGGATATGAAAGATTCCTGGCTCCTAAAAGTGATCCGACAAACGCCAGGTCTCCTGTTTGCCCCGTCATGTACACGTGTAGCATCCGTCTGCATCGCCGACTTCTCTCAAAGAACAGTAACGTTCCACTGGCTTTGAGAGCCACAGGTCCAGCTGCAACAAGCATGAAACTGTTAGCGCTGTCACCGATCTGTGGGTATGCCAGTGCTAGGTCTTGTGAGGAGTAGACGTCTCATTTGTCAACTGGTCGTAGAGTACAAATAACCGTTTATCCTTCCTTGTTTATCCTTCCTTGCTGGAAATAGGTTTCTGCCGCAAATGTCTTCTGTCCGCCCCTACCAAGTGGTTTTTTGTTCTCCAGCCCCCGCACTGTGTCTTTTCCCCATCGGCCTATGGAGATCATTCCCACATGGTACCACGAGTGACCTGCTGCCTGCGGGTGTCGAGGACGCGTTTAGTTTGCCATTCATCTTATTTCTCCATGACGTCCAACGCCATCCACTTCTTCCCAGTGGTTTTATTAGGGCGCTTTTCCTCGCCCCTTACACTCTCTCCTTAGTATGGATCTGTGTTTTCCTTTTCTCTACCTGCCTCTGAAGTCCCCCTGACCCCTGCAAAGAACCAGTCACCGACGCTGCTGATTCTTCGCCTCAGTACACAGAATCTCCTCCACTGCACTGCACTGCACTGCCGTGGTGCCGGCTCAGACCACCCCCTTTTCTCACTTAGGACTTCTCAGGAATCTCTTGGTTCTCTTCTCCGTTTACCTCCTTTTACCTCCCACACAATCACCAAGCGATGCTATTAAAATACAAATCTGACCACGTTCTTCTGCCTAAGCTCTGCTACGGCTGCCTACTGCTGTCTGGACGCCTCGACCCCTCAGCGGAAGCTTGTGTCTGGCTGGACATAGCTCGCGTGTGGGCTGGACACAGCGACCCGACTCTAAGGACTAGGACGCGGCAGAGATTCCGCTGTGACATCCGACAGCAGCTCTCAAAAGGCACATCCTCCTCCCTGATCTCACTTTCTCAGAGCACGTGCTCTGCGAGAAGCTGAAATATCCTGAGAATACTCGATGAGACTGTATCACGAGAATCCGCCAGCGGCCCCACGAAAGGCCCCGGCGATGGCTCAGAACCGAGGCCTCCTGCCAACGACCACGCAAGTGAGCCATTTAAACAGGGATGCTCCGGCCACAGACAAGCCTTCCGATGCCGCGGCCCAGGTGTCGTCTTGGCGGCAGCCTCATGAGACTCTGATCCACGACCACCAGCTAGGCCGCTCCGGAAATTCCTGCCCCACAGAAGCAATGAGATGATGTGCCACCTTAAACCGGGACGTGTAGGGTTTGGTCCCCAGCCGTAGACCACTGACACAGCCACAATCTGCCGCCCAGCAAAATCGTTTGAGAATTGTTCTGGAAATCTTTTTCTACGTATATATTTACACCTGACTCCCTTTCCCCGAATGGTTGGAAAGAGTCCTTAATAAGAGGTGAACACGGTCTCATGGCCGGACGTGTGCTCATTTGCCACAGCTTTTCAGTTTCAGAGATTCCGAACGTGTCGTTCCCTGCCTTCAGCAAGCCACTCACTCCCTGCTGCTAGGAATCAAGTGACTTATAGTCGACTGTTTGCGAGACACACAGGCTTCGAACATGAGAGCGGACAGAATGTTGGTGCACGGTGTCTGCCTTAGGGTACCTAGTACAAGCGCTAGAGCAGACGACGTGCATTCTCGTTTCTTGATAAGTATTTCCAACTTGCCTTCCAGAGAATTTGAGTGTGCCACACTACAAATTTCCTCATATTCTAACCGAGTGGGCGGTTTGGCCCCCAGGGGGGTGTCGGCACTGTCTGGAGACATTCTGCAGAGTCACCACTAGAGGAAGGGTGCAGCTCGTGCCAAAGGGACGGAGGGTCGGGATGCAGGCGCCACCTCTCCAAAGGGTTATCCCAAAATGTTAGGGACGGTGAGAGCCACTGTCTAACCAAAGACACCAGGGTGTTAATATTTTAAATGCAGTTTGCCGTTTTGGTAGTTGCAAAGTCACCTCTCATTGATTTAAATTGTTTTTGCGTTTATGTTTGGATTTTTCACGTTTCTTCAGTCCCGTTTTGTCACTTGCCTGCCCATTACTTTTCTCCATTTGTTCAATAACGTGTTAGACTTTTAGGGTGGTTGGAAAGAGTCCTTAATAAGATGTTAATGCTTTGTTGAACATCACAAATATTTTTCCCTAACGGTTCATTTGTCTTTTAATTTTATTTGTGGTCTCTGGGGCATATAGAAATTTGCTTCTGTTCTTACGTAGTCAAAACCACTGCCTGTGCAGTTTCTGCCTCTGTTTCAGGCTTGGGGGGGCTGACTGCACAGTGAGAACCGACGATTAGCCCCCCCTACTTTCTTGGCTTCGTCGTCTTCGATTTAACTCTTTCATCTATCTGGAATTTATTGTGACTACATGGTGTGAGGTGAGGACGTAATTCTCTCCTGCGTCAATAACCAACTGTCCCAACGCCAGGGACGAAGTCTGTTTCTCCCCTTTGAACTGAAACATACGCAGCCCCGTTAAACGTCTCGAGAGATCGGAAACAGTGTCTGTGGTCGTGGGCATCAGGAGGCAGGGACTGGAAATGTTCACGATGCACAAACCTCGCCTTCGTCATGGGAGATCGTAGCTGTGGACATCGGCGGAGTGTACAGTCCAGAAACTGCGCTCCGCACCAGCGGCCAGCAGCGTAGTGTCCGGCAGCCGAGCCCACGCCAGCCTGTTTGCTTCTCTACTCTATTCCTCTGACAGGTGCAAGGTCACTCATCAAAAGTAATTGCTTCGTTCCCAGTTAACACACTCTTTGCTCCATTATGGCTTGAGCCCACTGCAATAGAATCTTCTTGTATTTCATGAAGCTTTAATCACAGCCATTTCATGTACAATGGCAGAGATAAAGCTTTTTCCTCTAGATCCCTGTTGTAGAATTTTAATAGCCCTGTTTCATCTTAGTTTAACAAGAAGTCATCCCCCCAAAATTTACCAGTGTCATCAGAAAGCGCTGCGGGATCTTGTCACGTTATTAAGGTTTCATATTGACTGGACGCATGGCTGGTAAATGCGGCAGTAAGAAAGCTTTCGAGAAAATGAGAAGGTAACTCACAAGGTAAACCGTGTCCTAGCGCCGTTTCTATTTTGTTTAATACGTGTCTATGTTTCCAAGTGCATTTATTTACTCCTTGCTCCCTGGCACACAGGATGGAGATGTTCTCTGCTTCAGAGAAAAGTGGCCTTTCTCCCTGGGAGCATGGAGACTGGCCTTGTGCAGACGGTGGTTCACGGTGGTCAGCGCTGGCCACTTGGCCCAATAAGCCTCGTGAATCACTGGGCCGCTTTCTAGCTTTCAGTCCCACGGTCCCAGGATGCTGAGGGGCCAGCAGGTTCTGAGGACACGGCTCCCCCGAAGGCCCGAAGGCCCTCAGCCCCTCGACTCTGCCTCCCTCACACCGTCCCGCCTCGCCTTGCCCGCGCCCTCCTGCACACAGGCGAACACCTTGAGGAACCAACACAGGTCCAGGCCCTTGGTCTCTGTGCAGTGGGCAGTGGTGTCTACACACAGGAGACCGTCTCCTTCGGCCACTGCTGATTAGACCACTGGGAGGTGACCGTCACCAGCTGGACCACTCAGAGAGCCTTCCCTGAATTGAGGACTGAACCGTGAGGCAGGTGTCGGTCTCGGGTGCTGCAGACAGGTATGTTCCACCTGCCCGGTGACCTGAGCAGCGAGGAGGCGCACCCCAGAGAGAGAGCAGGACTCACGCGCAGAAAGCAGTGGACACGACCGCGTCCTGCTCTTCGTTCCTACAACACAGCAGCGCTTTCGTGGCGGCAGCCGTGAAAAACTCCCCGACATGTATTTTCATTTGCTCACGTTCTCCTGAAGCTTCTGTTCCTTCCAACCTGACACGCGAACACCTTCCCGTGACAAAATGACCAGCCGGGCTCTCCTATTTATAGGGACGCCGTCAGGGTTATGAGAGAGAGGGTGGCGGGGCTGTGATCACGTCTGCGTCTCGTACACACCGCGTGTCACTGCCGTGGGGCACAGCACTCTGCTGTGGTCCAGAAGCATGCTCGCATGGGGGCTAGTCTGAATGGGACGAAACATTATACCTCAGGACACTTAGGGACATGAAGTTAGATAACAGACAAATAATGTCTAATAGATCGAAATACAATTTTTCAATAACAAGAAATAGCCGATCAGGAAAGAACAAGGAAAACGGGGCTGTCAGACATTCGGGGCAGGATTTCAAAACGATGCGGCTGCTTCGGCCGCGCGCAGGAGGGAGGCGCCGACGGCTGCCACGATGCGGGCGGGCCTCGCAATCACGACGCCCGCTGGCTGACAAGCCTCACGCGAAGGCCACACAGTGTGATCTCGGCTATACGAAGCGTCTAGCACAGGTGCGTCCGTGGAGGCAGAGAGTAGGTTAGCGGTTGCCGGAAGCTAGGAGTGGGGGTGGGGGGCGTCTGCTAATGGAGATGAGGCTTCTTTTGGGAGAGTGAACAGGTCCTAGAACTACAGTGGTGACGATGACACGACCTTCTAAACACACTTAGAAGCGCCAAATTATACATTTTAAAATGGCGATTTTTATTTCATGTAAATTACATTTCAATTCCAAAAATAAAGAAAAAAAGCAGTGGTCACAGGAAGGAAGGGGACACGCTACCTGCCCCCCCACTTCGCCTGAGCCCGTCGAGGCCTCACCCTGCTCTGGACCGTCCCGCCTGCTGCTCTCCACTGGCATGGCCTGCTCCCACACGCCCCCCTCTGCAGGGCCCTGCCCCCGCTGTGACCAGGGTGACAGCCCTGAGGCTAGGGGCTAGGTCTAGCTGACAGGACCCACCAGCCCCATGGAGACATCGGCAAGCGGCACCTGTCTGCTGACCAACCAACCGCTGAGCGAGCGACTCTGCAGGAGCCGTCGACAGCCTGCCGCTCTGAGGATGACAGGGACTGTGTTCAGGCGAAGCTGGGGACAGAGCAGCAGAGTCAGACAGAGGGACATGCCTCCTTCCTTGGCGACCAGGGGTGCATGCAAGAAACAGACACGTTCTCCGGGCTGCCGGGGGAAGAAACAGAAGGCACCAAAAGAGAAACAAAGGGAGGACACTGAGCTGGGGACAAGACAGAACACCCAAGACTAAGGACTCTCGGTCAGTGATCGTGAGCATCTTGAAGCGTCCACCTGCACGCAGTGCTTCTTTGCCCACCTGAACCCCTGGGCCATTTCCGTGCACGCTCATTCCGCAGCTGGGAAACGGGCTGACGCTCCCGTGTTGCGGAGGAGGAGGAGGAGGAGGACGATGGAGCGGGGAAGATGGGGTCTCGGCTCCGCGACAACTTCTCCTCTCCCCGGAGAAGGGCCCTCGGGTCTTTAAGAGACAGGAGCAGAAACGACGAGGAAAAGGGAACACGCCAGTCTGGGTTTCGCCGTGGTTCCCAGCCACAGCGCACCTGCGCACGGCACGGGACCCAGGAGGGACGAGCTCGCCCTTGCCCGCCCCCCGTGGAGCTTGGCGCCAAGACAGCGGAGGGCGCTGGGGTCTCCGGGAAGAGCGGCTCAGGCGTGGAGAGTGGAGAGGGGAGCAGAAGTGGCGCGCACCTCCAGCACGTATCTCAAAATTCAACAGGCGAGCGAACGTGTGTGCATTCTGCCTGCTCTAGACCCACGCCCGGGCGAGGACCCTCATGTCCTCATGTCCTCTAGGACAACGCACGCCCGCCAGTGGGCCCAGCGGGCCCAGCGGCTCAGACACTGCTGACTCCGGCCCTGGGCCTGGGATGTGCAGACAGCCGAAGGACGAAGGACGGCCAGAGTGTCACACCCCTCTGCCACAGTGAGGGCTGAAGGAGGGGCACATGACTAATCGGAGCCAGTCAAACTCCTCCCCCGCCTTTCGCTGGAGCCACAGGAGATCCACTCTCTGCTGAAGCTACAAAGACGGAAGACATTGGCAGGTGGGTCTGAGCTGCTCCCTCCGCCATCTCGTCCCCACGCGGGGCTATGCTGCCTGACAATGGAACCCCCAGGAGAGGCGGGCTTAGTGGTGAAAACAGTCCATCATCTGAGCCTGAAGCTCATGGCTCCTACCACCTTCACAGCTGCGGGAACCAAATGCCCCTTTCTGCTTAGTTTGAGTTGTGTTTCTGTCATTTGCAACCCAGAGTCCTAACTAATAAACTACCCAATTGCCCATGAATGTTGAAAACAAAATCGTCTGAACGATCACCAGGTGATAACGGTACCCTTTTGCAGGGGTGGCTCCAAGTCATCTCTCTGCTGCAGCGTTCCCTGATCATTATAATTTGTTAGTCACTATACTAGAGGCCGGGAGATTATCAGTGGTTAAAATTATAGGATTTAAAATGGCCAGAGCCAATTGTGAGCTGCAACCTCCTTCTTAACCCCTAAGTCACGATGCTACTGTGAGAATTTGATCAGATCGAGTCTGTTATTCACACAGCACAGCGTCTTCCACAGTGTATACTCCAATATTAACCACTACTCTTACGAAGAGGATTAAAATGTGGTCCTGCCGCAGCAGCATGCAGCTCAGGGGACTTTTTGTATGGAAGAACTGCATGGTCATCTGTCATTGATTAAAAAGAGTCCCGTATGTATTTCAAAGCATCCATGAAACTACTTATCACAACAAAAGCTATTGTAAATAAAAGGAAATCTAAAACAAACAAACAAACAAACATTAAGCCTACTGGTAATGAGGGACCTGTCGTATTTCATTTGGGGATGCCTAACTGATTTCTGGCAGTCTTAATAAAAAAGAATAAAATGACACACAGCCTCAATATAATCAAACTCCCACAAAATTAAACAATTCCATGAATAATTCACTCTCAAATCTGTTTCATAGGAATAAAAATGAAAACAAAGTTCTGTTTCCCAAATGACATCACACATGCACAAGAAACACCCAAGATATCAAATTAAATAAGCGCCATTAATAAATAATTTGAATTGCTTTTCTGAATGTGTTAAATAAACAGCACTTGCATCCCAAAGCTGAGGGGCTCTCAGCTTAGCAAGAAAAGAAGGAAATTCTGATTGCATGGGGCGTGGTCTCTATTTTAATAATGTATGACCATAAACACCACATTTTCTATGTAATTATTATGTGAGAACAAAACATTGGGGCACTAATGGAATTTTCAAAAGTAATCCTCTTTAACTACATCCGTTCCATCCATGCCTCTTATTTTCAAGCACAGAATGGAATTCTAGCCTTTCCAGGCACCAGGCATGGCCTCCCTCCTCCTGGGTGTGGGCAAGATACCTAACGTCTGGGCCTGATTTCTTCATCCTGGCACTAAATTTTTCCTGGGATCCTACAGCGCACCAGGAAAAGTGCAGCCAACAAGGTGACATAAACTCTATCTTAATGCCGTTAATGTTCCAGCAGAGGAAAGTAGTAAAAATTAATTATACTTACGACGCAATTAATGACTTAATTACTATTGTGATCTCTAATCCAAGGGAAAAATACAAGAGCACACCACGAGGGAAAAAGTTGTTTTTTTTTCTAATGCCACTGTCTTCTCTCCTGTGTCTCGAAAAATCCAAGCTTATCGTCACTTATTAGGGTGAAAAACAACTTAGTCCTGTGAGTTGTTGCCTTATGACTGAATCTTGTCACTCTCTAAACGACCAAGTGCCCTTAAAGCACACTCATCACCATGCTTCACTCTCTCGGTGACCTCAGGGGTATGACTACAAATGGCAGGTGGCAAAGAGCCATTTAAAAAATAAATGGGTCTACGGCCACGCCACCCTGAACGTGCCCGATCCCGTGTGATCTCGGAAGCTAAGCAGGGTCCAGCCTGGTTAGTATTTGGATGGGAGACCACCCTAGTAGGAAGACCAAGGAAGGAAAGGAAGGAGGAGGGAGGGAGGGAGGGAGGGAGGGAGGAGCCACCTTTTCTTCTTTGTATCAAGCAAATAATTCAAGCCAACCATCCCAAATTACCTTTTGCCATTTGACATTTCATTTAGAAATGACACGTTCACAGCCCAATCAGAACTGGCATAACAAAAAAGATCACTTAGTAGACTCTGTAATCGGAAAAGCTCAGATCTATCTTCACGCATGGCTTCATTGAGGTTAAAGGATGTCTCGGAAATCGGACTTCTCCCCTTTCACTAGGCTGTATTGAGCGCAGTCGCCATTCTCAGCCAGGCCCTGTGGTCTTGGGGGCACCGTGGTTGCAGAAGCCTCAGACCCACCCCTACCCCCAGTCCAGGTCTAGGACGGTCAGAAGGCTTTGCTTCTCAGGGCTCCCACAAAGCCTTGAGCCTCGTTCTGATTGGACCTGCTTAGGTCACGTGCCCAAGCCTGAGCCAATCAGTGTGGGAGGATGCTCTGTTTGGTCCAGCCAGGTACTGGCCCCTGGACCACTGGACGAGACACTGGCAGAAGGGAAATGGAGGGGCTGTTGCTGACAGTGAGGGGTCTAGATACTGGAAAGCCAAATCGAAGTTATCTCCTCACCTCCAGAGAAACCACAAGCGTGGGCGTTTTCACCACTGCCTCTGTGACGTTCTCAGCCTCTCAAAAATAAAGTCACGAATTAAGCAGAGGCATCTGTAAATCAACGACTGCCTTAGTCACTGTCACATGACTTCTATTCGGAAGAAGGGCCCTATTTGTACTCCTGGGGCTCTCGGCTCTGTGAAACACCAGAGCAGCCAGTAAAACCCACACTGCAAACCTGTTTACTGAACTTTTAATGATGCAAGCGATTAATTCCCACAATGTTCTGGACAATTCATCTTACAGACAGGGTCAAAGTCTGTCTGCTTGCAGGAGGAAAACAGAGAACTCTTAGAGAAACAAGCAATTGCCTTCGAGATAGTCCCCACGTTTCTGTGCCAGGATACACCGTACTGTCCCCAAAGGAGAAGGAATTTAGGGGACCGTATTAGTTGGCTAGAGCTGCCGTAACGAAGTAATACAGACGCCGCCGCTTAAACAACAGAAATGTATGTTCTCACAGTTCTGGAGGCGGGAAGTCGGCAGGAATGGCTCCTTCCCAGGCCTCTCCCGGTGGCTTGCAGACGGCCGCCTTCTCGGTGTCCCCAAGCGGTCGTCCCTCCGTGTGTGTCACCTTAGAAGGACACCCGGTCACACGGGGTTAGGGCCCAGCATGTGGCCTCGTGTTACCTCGCTTACCTGTTTAAAGACCCTGTCTCCAAACCCAGCCCGGCTCGGACGTCCTGGGGTTGGGGCGTCAGCACAGGAGCCGCGGGGCGCAGCTCGGCCCACGACAGGGGCTCAGCCTTCACTGTTGGGAAGGGTTCTTTCTGCAGAAACGCAAACGGGGCCTCACGAGAACCTAAGAGCCCCGCAGCCCCAGCAGGCACGGCCCGTGAGGACCGGGCCCTCGCCCGCGGCCTGTCCCCGAGGCCCAGACGCGGTGACAGGGGACAGGGGACGGGAGGAGGGGGAGAATGTCCCGGCCAGAAAACGTCAGACTTTGGGGACCTGGACCTACCGCTCCACGTGTGTCACGTCTCCCGGAGACTAAAGATGAAGGGTCCCTGACGGGGCAGGTAGGCAGGTGGACACGGGCGACGGAGGGGGACAATGAGGGATAAGCGAGGCCCCAAGGCCGGTTTAGCCATAGAAGTGCGTAACACGACAGCTGCCAGCTTCTGGCGCCTTCCTCGTTCCCCTCACGGTCACGTCACCAGAGAAGACAACCATGCGCCCTCGCCCTGAAGGCGCGCAACCGGTGCGGGCAAGAGTGGTTCACTGGGCATGCGCGACCCTCCGTGTCCCCAGGGCGCAGGCGCGCGACCGCCCACCTGTGGGCACGCATTGCGCACGCGCGCCCGGGAGTGGGCGGGTCAGAGGGGGCGCGGACCGTGCACGTCACTCCGCGTGGGCGGGGCGGACGCAGAGCAAAGAAACCCCGTGGCCACGTGACCCCCGACCCTCGACTTGGGCCCTCAGTCCTCGCGCGATGTCCCGCTGTACCTAACACAATTGCTTCTGCTGGCTGCGCTTGGCTGTTTTTCTTCTCCGAGCGATGGACCGACACTCAAATCTTTTGTGGGGGATCCAAGGGCCGAGCCCCAGACTCACACAACGCAGAAGTTTACGCGGCGCCAGTGACAGTCCCATGTCGCGGTCCTCGCGCTGCCTCCGTCGGAGACGCGAGTCCCCCCGGGCACTCGGGCTCGAGCTCCTGACTGGCTGGTCGACCTCGCCCAGGGCCGCAGGCGTCTCACCTCCCTGCAGACCCCCGTCCTGCCGGACAAGGTGGGTCCCAGCACCCTGCGTGGGCCCTGCGCTGCTCACGTCTCCCAGACCGTCTCCCCTGACTGCCTGCTCCGCACACAGGGCTCCAGCTTCTGCGGTTCAAGTCACCCTGCAGAGATGCCAGGTGTCCGAGAGCTCGGCTTTGCAGGAGCAGGGACCTGGGACCGTCCTGATCCTACCGCGCACTGGCTGCGTGACCTGGAGCGAGTTACTTAATGTCGCCGAGCTCAGTTTCCTCACACAGGAAACGAGGATGGCAGTACCTTCCTCAAGCCTGCACGAGGACCGAATGAGGAGCGGTGAGTTAGAACCCCGGCACGCAGGGCTCACTCAGGAAGCGCTAGTCACTGGTGATTTATTGTTCTTAATGTGACCAGTTTGCCTACATCTTACGGCAGCGATGAAACAACCCACCACTGTGTGTCCCTTGGAGGGATCCTAATAAGTCATTTGGTTCTCCGTGAAGGGCACGGAAGACTTTGAAGGTAAGCAGGGAACTTCCCAGGTTAACCACAGAGTTACAGCTTTTAAGTCAGCGGTTGACTTGCTATTATACATAACCTCCAAATAACGATAGAGAACCCCGGCAATGCTTCAACAAAGGGAAACGCAGGTTCTAGACCTCGAAGAAAAGAGAGACCCCCATGTTGACCAGGTTGGCAATAGATTGATGTTGGTACCCACAAAAATGTCTGGGAAACAAAGACGTGCCCCGCGCAGATTTCCAAATTGCACGTGGAGGAATGCAACCAGTAAAGATAATTCATCATCATCAAAACAAACATCCATTTACACTTGCTTAGCAACGAGGACCTTCTCGTTTGCATAATGACGGTGATTTGCATACGCTCAAGATTTGCCTGAGTGAGTCTTGAGCGCAAAATACATTCAAATATGATACTGTCGGTACAATCTTCTCAAGGATCCCAATTTAATACTATTTATCTAATGAAAGGAAAAAAATAAATATTGCCAGTAACATCCCATTATGCCTGAGAGATGGTTTTAAATTACACTTGAGTGAGGGAGTGAGTGGCATCTGCTTTCTGTACACTTCACATTAGAAAGCGCCCAAAGTGGACATTTTCAGCCACACAGGTGCAAATTTGTCTGCAGTAAGCATTTGGCCCATGAGCACAGTGCTTCTCCCCCAAGGTGGGCACAGTGGAGAGCAGGTGTGTCTTGAAGACAGACGTCCTCAAAACAAAACGAAAGAAGAAAAGGAGAGAAGAGAAAGTCATCCCGAAAGCGAGTTAGAGGCTTTCGCTCCAAACTTGCAGCACACGCAGAAAGGACATCACCTCAGAAGTGCTCTGGGCCCCGTATCGCAAACATCTCCCATCTGGCTCAGCGGAATGGAGAGCTGCCACATGTGCCTCGTTGAGACGGCCCGCGCCCCGCAAGTTTTCCACGTGGCTTGTCTGAAATACGCTGCACGTCCCTCTCTGCTTCCTCCTGACTCTGAGGCGGGTGGACAGAGCCTTCATTTAATTTCATTTCAAAGGGAGGGTCTCAGGTGCAATCAACCAAAACAGGATTTGCCAAATGCCCACATGCCAACAGCACCAGACTGAGGGCCCCATGGGCTGTGTCACTTCTTTCTCATCCAGAGCAAATGCCGCTGCTAGTGACTCTCCATGCACACAGCCAGAGCTGGGGCAGGACAGGGACAGGGTGAAGAGGCCTCTCCGTATAATGTATGCCACTCATTCCAGTGGCTTTTACACTTTTTTAACTGCAACCCACAGTAAGAAAGATTTCACGTTACCTAAAACATACAGATACTTACGCACGCGCATCACAGTTGAGTCAAAATTTCAGAAAACAACACACTCTCTTGTTTTTAGTATAAGCAATGCATTGTTACTTTCTACCCATCCTCTCCTATACCAGGTTATACCTTCCTGTGCCGTGCTTTGCTATGATACACTATTTCATTTCTTTCTAAATCATGATCTCATCATAGTACGTTGGTTTCAAACATCGATTTAAAATAACACTGATTGAGATTCTAAAGAACAGGGAAAAAAATCCTAGGATTTCTGCTAAGAATAGACTGACACCCTATTCCAAACATTTCAAGTTTATTTCTGCTTTCCGCTCACCTGCCTTTTTCTCTGCCTTACACAAAAAGAAGTCAATTCTTTGAACCTATTATTGAACCACTGTGCTAATTCTTAGGGGAAAACTCAGGCTTAGACTTAAAGAAACGAGATGATAGTTTGATGAAGATTATAGAACAATAATTAAGAACATCTTACCCAAAACAAGCATAAGAACTTGCCTGTGGATTTGGGGACTAATCCAAGCTTTAACTTTAAAGCAGGGGGCATTTTGAGCTGAGAAATGAGAACCGGAATGAGAAGCAGTCCTGTCATCTGCGTGTAAAATACCTCTACGCGAAGCAAACGCGCGAGCTCCACGCCAGAGCTGTGGGTTCCTCCTCATCCTCCCCCCACCACAGACAGATCACACCACTCTCGTGCTCTGAGCCCAGCTCAGGCCTCGGAACCGCTCTTGATACCAGCCCCTGCGGGCCCCACCGGTCCGTCCCAGTTGGAAAGGTAGATGAGATCTAGTTGAACCTTGATGAATCTTGAACAAACCCTTCTACGGGTGTGTTATTTTACTTTTCGTCCAGGCTCGAATCATTGCAGCCAGTGTCTGAGATGCCTTCTTTTATTTTTTAAGAGAGAAAGAAAGAAAAGATTGGATGACCATAAAAGTTCTGAGTGATAAAGAACCCCCTGAAATGTTGCTGGTGGTTCCACGAAGCTGTCTTTAAAACTCGCCGACCTGGCCTTCAATCGTTAAACCAGGACCTAAGGCAGTTGGTGATTTACGCTTTATCCAAGTCCCACTGTGGAGGAATTGTCACTCGATAATAGATGGGCATTTTTATTTACTTCTCTAAATCGATTTGAGAACTTATTAGGTAGGTTAACTGGATATTATTGTTTATATTCATCTTTCTAGTAACTAGATGGAGTAGTTAAAGCCTCTTTGATAAGAATATTCGAAGAATGTGATAAAAATGAGCAGCCACCTCAAAGGCGAGGAGTCGCACAGATAGGAAGTGACACCGTGTCCTGTGCGGTGCTTGTTTACATTCGCAGGGGACCCGTGCAAGCTAGGGACAGGGGCTTTCTTTGCCCCGAGGTGTTCATTCACAAGTGTGAACTAAACACCACTTTGATTTCTAGGACCAGTCACACTGATGAGCCAAGGGAGTTGTTCAACGCCTTCTGGGGTGTGAGGGGTCCCCCCAGTGACGAACTGTTTTATCCATCTTTTGAGGACATCTGGGCGGGCACCTGCATCACAAACGCCTCCCGAGCTGACGCCCACAAGTCCCAGACTCGAGTCCCACCTGTAGGCAGTCGCCTCCCTCTTCTGCCCCCTGTTAACCCTAAAACACTGAGCTCAGCGAGCAGCTACCTGGCACATCGCTCCCTTCATAGGGAAGACTGCATGAGTGTCCTTCCAGCCGGAGACAGGAAGCTAGAAAGCCACCCTGTCCCACCTGCCCCCCTGAAAGGGAGGTGGCACATCGTCCCTGCTTTACAGGTTTACACGGAGTGTGTCCTGGAGGGAAGCGGCTCTGAACGTTTCAAGCTCAGCGTTTTTAAAATATGCCCATTGTAGAGAGGATTTTCAGTGGAGGCTCTCACAGAAATCATACGAAACTTATTGGGGTGCTGGGGTGGTTTACGATGGCTGCTGTAGTAATCTTGGTGGCTGAAACATCACAAATGCATTCTCACAGTTCAGAGGCCAAGAAATCTGTTCCCCGGTGTCGGCAGGTACCAGCGAGGCCGCGTCCTCCTGAGGATCAATGGGGCAGAATCTGTTCCCTCGACT
>NW_024348242.1:1408918-1414677 GCF_902729225.1 Pteropus medius | reverse complement strand
TGGCCCCTCCCCCACGGCACTCCAGTCCCTCGCTCCCTCATCGCACCTCCCACCTCCGCGGTTAATCTCCCTCTGTCCCCCTCCAATAAGGAACTTGCGATTACATTCAGACCCATCCAGATAATCCAGGATAATCTCCTGGTCCCCAAATCCTTCATTTAATCACCAATGCCCAGTCCCTCTTACCGCGTAAGGTGACATTCACAAGTTCTGGGGATTAGCACGTGGGTATCTTTGGGAACCATTGTTCGGCCTGCACAGCGAGATTCACCCTAATGGGATAAGGTTGATTCTCACCGATGGCATTTGTGACACGGACAAAAGACATTAGCTGAACCCAAAAAAGGACAGGGCTGACCGTGGATATTAATTAAATCCAACAGGATTTTGGCAAGTCAGGCAAAGTTTAGGGGGTGACTTTCAAACAGAAAGAACTGAGATGTAACTTTCCAGCAAAGGGTTCATAAAGTGACTTTCCCTGAACATCATTCAAAAGAAAAAACAAATGGACCCACTCCGCTTTGATTGTATTTTCAGCATGGAGGAATCATCAGAATTACTAAGTGGTACCCAAGACGACGGCTCTGAAAGGGACAGCCATCATCGAACAATGCCACTTGTTTCTGACCCATTCATTTAGAAACCAGTCCCCATTACCTGGCAGGCACAGCTTTCATAAATAAAAAAGCCATTAAACTCGTAATGTAGTTCGATCTCCCCAGAACGTTTCTGGGGTCCTTCCTCTGGCTGCCCTTTATGTTTCTGGAATAGAAACGAATGTAATAAGACATTGCAACAAAATCTAGCTGAATTTAATATATAGAAATTTGATAGAAATGGACTTTTTGAACAAGACATGTACAAGAGAAATCACAAAAGAAAAAATATTTTCATAGAATAGATTGAACAAAAACTAACTTTTGCCGAATGCCAAGACGCTCAGACACAGATACACCCACACTAACAAGGCAAACGAAAACTGGGGAAAACAGTCGCATAAGATGGAAAATTAGTACTTTTTGATGTATAGTGTTTGCAAATCGATAAGCAAGAGTTAGAGGCAGATCATTAGAGTTTCCACAATTTAAGGGGAACAGGTGCTCTCTTCAGCGCTACCTCGAGTCGGTCATCATTTTCGATTGCTGCCGTTTTTACTGGGTAATCTCAAACTGATATCGCCTTGGGGTCACCGGTGTCCGTTTAGCTTCCGTCGGGCTTTGGTTCACTGCACCATATGTACTGAAACACGCTTGCGAATTCTGGCTTGGAGTTTCTAATAATTAATGTTGGAGCTTTTCAAACATCGTTTGGGTGCCCTTGTGGGCCAAGCCAATGCCTAAGCAACTCATACCCTTCTACCATCCCAAAATATACTTGTGCAGCGGTATTTTATTGGTAATCTATTTCTGTATTATTTAAATAACTTTTGATATATTATTGTAAGCTAAGCATAAGATGACACAGACACAGAGTTATGTTTATAACTTGCAGCCATAATGCAAACACACAGCACTTACTAAGTGTCAGACGCAGGTCTAATCACTTCACGTACTTCGATTCTTTCAACTTTACGAGGTGGATACAGCTACGTTTTTCCTGGAAGGTAAGGAAACTGAAGCCCCGAGAGCTTAAATATCTCACCCAGAGTCACACGACGAGAAAGTGTCAGGATAGGAACCCAAGCCAGGCTTCCCAGCTCGAGCTGGGCTCAGCTTCGCAATATGTAACCGGGTACACGAACGCGGGGCCTTCCAGAAGCCAAATAGCACGTGGTCAGTTACGCTCCTCGTCAATTACTTTTTGTCACCAGGTCCCCTTTCTCCTGGAGAGGGGGGAATGAGGAAGCGGCTAGATGTACATGCCTTTTGCCTAAATCGGCCACATGCGAATGAGTTACCAGCTGCCTCTCGGGTCCCCAGCGCCCTGGTTTCCTGCCACCCTTCCTCTTCTCAGGAAGGCTGTGGTCCCATGTCCCCAAGCCTGGCTGGAGAAGTTTCCTCAGGCCACATCGTCACGTCCTACCCCTCGCTCCTGCGGCTCACCGCTGCCCTTCCACAGACGAGAAAGGCAGGTCCAGGCTGGCGGCTCCTCCCCGAACCAGCACCTCACGCCCTGTGTGTGCTCCCAGCCCGGCCCCATGGTGAGTCAGCAGCCGGAGCATCTGTCACCAATGAAGCGTCGGGGAACCCTGCCGTGGGGAGCTTATGAGCTGGCCAACAAGACACCGCGAGCATCCTCCACGTGTTCACATCCCAGGGCGCCATCATTAGGCGACGAGTTTCGTGTTCATCAGTGTCAAAATGAGGGGTCAGCCACGAGCCTGTGGCGCCACCTGGAGAAAACCCATGTCTGTGTGTCCGCGCCAGATGGTGCACGTTTGACCAGCATGTGTCTGGGCCGACGGCGTGCCTGACACCCATGTCTCACTCTGCTATTTACCAACTTGGAAAAGCGACCTTCAAGCCAACCGTGGGCAGGGCCTTTCCGGGAGACCCGGAGAGCGGCCCATAAAAGTAAGAACACGGGAAGCGAGAGCAGCGAACAGCGCCAGCCGCCGCCAGAACCAGACATCGCATTTCCGCCCCCAGCTCCGTTTTAAGCGAGTCCGGCAGCCAGCTCGTGTGTCACAAGTGATGGAGCCTTTCATGCCAGACGTGACATGTCCTGGACCTCCTGGTCCTTGCTCTCGCTGGGTCACTGAGCTCCGTGTCTGCTGCGCAAATGTTTGGCTAAATTCCTGGTACTCGGGGCCGTCGGTTAACTTACCGTTCACTCAGTGCAACAAACATCAGCAACTGTGCGCGAGGCAACTTGATAAGTGTCTTTAGTGGACAACTGTATTTCTCCAGCTTCGCCGAGGTATGAGAGCCAAATATATTTAAATTGGACACGGTGATGTTTTGGTACACGTCGTGAAATGGTCGCCGATGCCGAGCCGCTAAACGTTCCCATCATTTCACATATGCCCCTCCTTTTTTTGGTGGCGAGAACATTTGAGATCTACTCTCTCAGGCCCTGGAGTTGCGACCAGCGGAAATGGAGTCTGGCCGCGTCCAGCGGAGGATGAGATACGAGAACTTGGGTGAGTCTCGGGATCTCTGCGTAAAGCCTGGCGAGCGGCAATATTGCCAAAGGCGGGGCTGGCGACGTGGCGGGAGAGGGACAGCTGAGTCCCAGCTGCCGAGCGGATGCTCCCCGCGGGCCGCGATGTGCAGTCTCCATCTGCAAAGCGGGGGAGGCGCGCCCCCACTCACAGCCCTGTGACCGGAGCGACGCAATCTGCTCGTGCGAGGCCAGCTCCATCTCAGGCGAGCCTCGTCCCCGCAGCGGCCCCGGCAGGCTCTTGGCTTAACTCTCTTTTCTAGAGTAACAGGCACCCAAACCCCCTTGCAGGTCAACAGGGCCATAATCTCGTCAGACGCTGGAACTCAAAGATCACCCTGGCTCCCTTCTCTCAAACCCGGGGTCCTTCTCTCCCCCCAGAAATAAACATCGCGCCCTGCTTGTTTCGTATCCGCTCAGACCTTTTTCTATGACTTCACAGACCTTAGGAGCTGTGTGTATCAGCGTGGGATTTTTTTTTTTCATGAAAAGTCAACAAAACTATAAACTTACACAATTTTTGTACGCAACAATATATCATGGTGATATTTACATCGTTAGGTTTACCTCATTCCAGTTTCCCTCCATTAACCTTCGCTTAAATAAACGTCCTGCGTGAGGAAGGGGAGGAAACTTTCTCGTAGAAATTTCTGAGATATAGAATTGGCGTACGCTGTTAAAGTTCCAATTTATGTTTCTACCAGCTGTGTCAATGATTCCTGTTTCTAATACACTCACCAACCTGTGAGCCCGACGAGTCCTTTAACTTTTTATTGTCATTTTATTGAGCAGAGTTTTAAAAACTGAAACATGATCCACGAACACTGGGTTTGTACGTTACAGGCAGCTGATGGGCACAGGTAAGATACGAAGGTGGTTTGAGCAAAGCCCAGCATTTCATTAACAAAAAAGCTGACTTTTAAAACCAAATGACCTACTGTTTGCAGGATTTTAGCCGGTCACTCGTCTCAATGGTTATTTGTAAAATTGACCATCTTCGTTTTTTCCAAATTATACACACTCAGAGGCATTGTTAAGAAGCTTCAGTTTATATGATGAAGCAGCAGCTGTCTTCGTACCCAGAAAAAAAAAAAACAGTATTTTTGAAGGAGCCTTAATTTAAAATCAGAAAAACATGATTCTGTAATAGATGGAGCTTCAGAGTCATGTGTTGGGTGGAAAATTGGACCAGAAGGAGTTTAAAATCCTTTCAACTTTGAGAGCCTGTGCGCCTGTGAGTCATTCGGTGATTCTCAATCACAAGGATGAGTTGTTCGCTCACCGCATTTTTGTTTATTTCCTGCCATCTGCCCGGCACTGCTCCGGGTGTCGGGAATGGAGCACAGAACAAGACAGACGTGACACCCGCGTGCACGGAGCTTCCATCCTCGAGAAGGACCGGGCGGCCAGTGATGGAGGGAGACTAGGCTTTGGATGGCACACGCAAGGCAACGTGCAGATGACGTATTATAGAATTGTAATAGATGTCACCCCAACAAATGTAATTAAAAAAAAAAAAGACAACACATGTGCCAGACAATTCAGAGCGGCCAGTGCTGTGCAGAAGCAGGCAGGTACCGTGAGGGACGGACGGAGCGGGCTCAGATGGGGTCAGGAAGGGCGGCTCGCTCCGCCAGGAGGATTACAGGGACGACACCCCCGGGCGAGGTCCTGGCGGGGCTCCGCGACCGCCAGAACAGAAGAACGGACAGTGTCGTCGACCGCACCGGAGGCAGGGGACTGGACGGAATGACCTTTGAGTATCTCCAAAACGCCATTAAATCTTAGATCTCAACCTTTCTCTCTACAGATCCAGGCGTCCAGGCTATGAATGATGTCGACAGCTCTTGGTGGCGACTGAAGCAAGTGTCCCTGGGCGCTGACCATAGACGTTGCTGGCAGCTCACGTGCAGAAGAACAGCTTGCCTCGTGTGTCACCAGGTTTATGCAGTCTGGCAAGCGTCTCAGCTTCAATATTTATGAGTGACAGTGAGTACAGCAAGACCTGGCAGCAAGGCCGCCTGGGTCGAGCCCTGGCTCTGCCATTCACTAGCTGTGCGACCTTGGAGAAGCTCTTTGACCTTTCTGTGCCTCGGTTTCCCCCGCCTGTAAAGTCCTCACAGATGTGGGAAGCGTAAGCTACTTTACACATGTAAGGCCCGTGGCCCACGCTCACTGCATGCTAGGGACCCTCATCCCGGGGTGGGAGGTGTCCGCCTGCGTCCAACAGGTGCCGGGGCTCCTTGAGGGAGGCACGTGGTGCCCCATGGGCTGTCCTCTGCCCTCACGCCTCAGAGAGGAGTGCCGAGCTGGTGAGCGTTCCCTCCAGCTCCATCCTTGGCACACGACCGCCTTTCAGGCGTCGGCCCTGGTCTGCCCAGGGCACCGTCTTCCAGACACATCTCCCGCCTTTTTCTCCTGGAGTCCAGCCACCTTTGCGCCACCGCCAAGACGCCCGTGCTGACCTCGGCCCGCGGAGACACCCCTCCCGCGTCTGTGTTAGATGGCACTGGCCCTCAGGTCCTCTCTCCGCCCTGGGGTATCGAGCTGGCGCGAATGCCAGAGGTTCCCCCAGGCTAGCTCTGCACCCGTCCCCATCGTGTCCCGAGACACTGCACCGAGCGCTGCCTGTCACCTGAGCGGGACGGGGGCTCGGG
>NW_024348242.1:1391250-1408907 GCF_902729225.1 Pteropus medius | reverse complement strand
GGGCCGACGGCGTGCCTGACACCCATGTCTCACTCTGCTATTTACCAACTTGGAAAAGCGACCTTCAAGCCAACCGTGGGCAGGGCCTTTCCGGGAGACCCGGAGAGCGGCCCATAAAAGTAAGAACACGGGAAGCGAGAGCAGCGAACAGCGCCAGCCGCCGCCAGAACCAGACATCGCATTTCCGCCCCCAGCTCCGTTTTAAGCGAGTCCGGCAGCCAGCTCGTGTGTCACAAGTGATGGAGCCTTTCATGCCAGACGTGACATGTCCTGGACCTCCTGGTCCTTGCTCTCGCTGGGTCACTGAGCTCCGTGTCTGCTGCGCAAATGTTTGGCTAAATTCCTGGTACTCGGGGCCGTCGGTTAACTTACCGTTCACTCAGTGCAACAAACATCAGCAACTGTGCGCGAGGCAACTTGATAAGTGTCTTTAGTGGACAACTGTATTTCTCCAGCTTCGCCGAGGTATGAGAGCCAAATATATTTAAATTGGACACGGTGATGTTTTGGTACACGTCGTGAAATGGTCGCCGATGCCGAGCCGCTAAACGTTCCCATCATTTCACATATGCCCCTCCTTTTTTTGGTGGCGAGAACATTTGAGATCTACTCTCTCAGGCCCTGGAGTTGCGACCAGCGGAAATGGAGTCTGGCCGCGTCCAGCGGAGGATGAGATACGAGAACTTGGGTGAGTCTCGGGATCTCTGTGTAGGGTGCTAAAGCTCCCCAAATTCAAAAGAGTGCATGGTTTATCTCGGGAGACCTGCTTGCATAAAAAGGAAAAGCCTGGTTCTGTGGAATTCCAGGAAGAAGATTAAGTATAGATAAAGGGAGTGTCGAAGGGAGTGTCAAAGGAAGTGTCGATTGTACCTTGATCTTCAGGATGTTACTTTAATCATGTTATCTTGGGAGACTCAAAGGAACAGATTATGTATAAAAAGAAGCATAAGAAATAAACTCGGAGAGACAGTTGTGAGATCTGCTCTCCCTCCTGCACCCTGTCTTCTCTTTTTTCTCAGTCCCCGCTCCCCCATTCAGGTACCTGGTTTGACTTGGTCGGCTGGCTTCCGACATCTCTGCGTAAAGCCTGGCGGGCGGCAATATTGCCAAAGGTGGGGCCGGCGACGTGGCGGGAGAGGGACAGCTGAGTCCCAGCTGCCGAGCGGATGCTCCCCGCGGGCTGCGATGTGCAGTCTCCATCTGCAAAGCGGGGGAGGCGCGCCCCCACTCACAGCCCTGTGACCGGAGCGACGCAATCTGCTCGTGCGATGCCAGCTCCATCTCAGGTGAGCCTCGTCCCCGCAGCGGGCCCCGGCAGGCTCTTGGCTTAACTCTCTTTTCTAGAGTAACAGGCACACAACCCCCCTTGCAGGTCAACAGGGCCATAATCTCGTCAGACGCTGGAACTCAAAGATCACCCTGGCTCCCTTCTCTCAAACCCGGGGTCCTTCTCTCCCCCCAGAAATAAACATCGCGCCCTGCTTGTTTCTATCCGCTCAGACCTTTTTCTATGACTTCACAGTCCTTAGGAGCTGAGTGTTAGTGTGTATCAGCGTGGGATTTTTTTTTTCATGAAAAGTCAACAAAACTATAAACTTACACAATTTTTTTACGCAACAATATATCATGGTGATATTTACATCGTTAGGTTTACCTCATTCCAGTTTCCCTCCATTAACCTTCGCTTAAATAAACGTCCTGCGTGAGGAAGGGGAGGAAACTTTCTCATAGAAATTTCTGAGATATAGAATTGGCGTACGCTGTTAAAGTTCCAATTTATGTTTCTACCAGCTGTGTCAATGATTCCTGTTTCTAATACACTCACCAACCCGTGAGCCCGACGAGTCCTTTAACTTTTTATTGTCATTTTATTGAGCAGAGTTTTAAAAACTGAAACATGATCCGCAAACACTGGGTTTGTACGTTACAGGCAGCTGATGGGCACAGGTAAGATACGAAGGTGGTTTGAGCAAAGCCCAGCATTTCATTAACAAAAAAGCTGACTTTTAAAACCAAATGACCTACTGTTTGCAGGATTTTAGCCGGTCACTCGTCTCAATGGTTATTTGTAAAATTGACCATCTTCGTTTTTTCCAAATTATACACACTCAGAGGCATTGTTAAGAAGCTTCAGTTTATATGATGAAGCAGCAGCTGTCTTCGTACCCAGAAAAAAAAAAAACAGTATTTTTGAAGGAGCCTTAATTTAAAATCAGAAAAACATGATTCTGTAATAGATGGAGCTTCAGAGTCATGTGTTGGGTGGAAAATTGGACCAGAAGGAGTTTAAAATCCTTTCAACTTTGAGAGCCTGTGCGCCTGTGAGTCATTCGGTGATTCTCAATCACAAGGATGAGTTGTTCGCTCACCGCATTTTTGTTTATTTCCTGCCATCTGCCCGGCACTGCTCCGGGTGTCGGGAATGGAGCACAGAACAAGACAGACGTGACACCCGCGTGCACGGAGCTTCCATCCTCGAGAAGGACCGGGCGGCCAGTGATGGAGGGAGACTAGGCTTTGGATGGCACACGCAAGGCAACGTGCAGATGACGTATTATAGAATTGTAATAGATGTCACCCCAACAAATGTAATTAAAAAAAAAAAAGACAACACATGTGCCAGACAATTCAGAGCGGCCAGTGCTGTGCAGAAGCAGGCAGGTACCGTGAGGGACGGACGGAGCGGGCTCAGATGGGGTCAGGAAGGGCGGCTCGCTCCGCCAGGAGGATTACAGGGACGACACCCCCGGGCGAGGTCCTGGCGGGGCTCCGCGACCGCCAGAACAGAAGAACGGACAGTGTCGTCGACCGCACCGGAGGCAGGGGACTGGACGGAATGACCTTTGAGTATCTCCAAAACGCCATTAAATCTTAGATCTCAACCTTTCTCTCTACAGATCCAGGCGTCCAGGCTATGAATGATGTCGACAGCTCTTGGTGGCGACTGGAGCAAGTGTCCCTGGGCGCTGACCATAGACGTTGCTGGCAGCTCACGTGCAGAAGAACAGCTTGCCTCGTGTGTCACCAGGTTTATGCAGTCTGGCAAGCGTCTTAGCTTCAATATTTATGAGTGACAGTGAGTACAGCAAGACCTGGCAGCAAGGCCGCCTGGGTCGAGCCCTGGCTCTGCCATTCACTAGCTGTACGACCTTGGAGAAGCTCTTTGACCTTTCTGTGCCTCGGTTTCCCCCGCCTGTAAAGTCCTCACAGATGTGGGAAGTGTAAGCTACTTTACACATGTAAGGCCCGTGGCCCACGCTCACTGCATGCTAGGGACCCTCATCCCGGGGTGGGAGGTGTCCGCCTGTGTCCAACAGGTGCCGGGGCTCCTTGGAGGAGGCACGTGGTGCCCCATGGGCTGTCCTCTGCCCTCACGCCTCAGAGAGGAGTGCCGAGCTGGTGAGCGTTCCCTCCAGCTCCATCCTTGGCACACGACCGCCTTTCAGGCGTCGGCCCTGGTCTGCCCAGGGCACCGTCTTCCAGACACATCTCCCGCCTTTTTCTCCTGGAGTCCAGCCACCTTTGCGCCACCGCCAAGACGCCCGTGCTGACCTCGGCCCGCGGAGACACCCCTCCCGCGTCTGTGTTAGATGGCACTGGCCCTCGGGTCCTCTCTCCGCCCTGGGGTATCGAGCTGGCGCGAATGCCAGAGGTTCCCCCAGGCTAGCTCTGCACCCGTCCCCATCGTGTCCCAAGACACTGCACCGAGCGCTGCCTGTCACCTGAGCGGGACGGGGGCTCGGGACGAGCCCGCGCGCATGCGCCTGGGCGGCTCCAGGGCTGCGGTGTGCCAGCCGGGGCCTGCGGCGCCCCGCGCACTCCACAGGGGCAGCGGAGGAGAGATTGGAAAGGGACCGCTGACGAAGGCTTCCGGAACACAAGAGGAGACTAGCGACAGGGAAGCCTGATGCCACCCCAAGCCCTGCAGGGATGGGGACAGAGGGCATCGGTGGAGGGGTGCGGCCAACCATTGGGGACCCCCGCAGGGAAAAGGGGACATACACCCTGACCTGCCAAAGTGTCCCTCTGGCAGCTCCCAACAAGGGGCCATGAAATACGATGCCACTGAGAAAAGTCCCCCCTCCCCCCGGGGCACAGAGCACCCAGCAGTGTGGAAGACAAGTGGGAGATGTCCTACTTCAACTCAACAAGCTTCTGCTCTGATCTAAAGTGACAAGTGCCGGGACTTCTCTGCAGGAAAGTGTCACCATCACACTCTGCGTGATCTGCACATTCCAGGGCTCAGAGCGAGGACTCCAGCCTCTGCACGTCCCCTGACCCCGCCAGCTCAAAGGTGACCAGAGGACAGTGTCCACATAGGAAACACATGGGCGTGCTGACACTTCTGCCCTCAGAAACCGAAGAAGGGCAGCACCGGTGCCACCAGGTGGCATGACCACGTCTGAGGGATGAGCTTTCTCCTCAGGTGCAATCATATTTCATTATAAGCGCGAGAGGATTTTGCCACCTTACATAACATCCATAAATTATGCTGGTGTGTTTAAGAGTCGGGTCCACTGATTTGTAATATA
Source organism: Pteropus medius (assembly GCF_902729225.1). Taxonomy (NCBI): domain Eukaryota; kingdom Metazoa; phylum Chordata; class Mammalia; order Chiroptera; family Pteropodidae; genus Pteropus; species Pteropus medius. The sequence goes on along the minus strand of NW_024348242.1, from coordinate 1,404,375 downwards.
CTTTCATTTATAAAAACCAAACTTATTTCACAGATGACAGCGGCTGCTTCAAACACAGTTTAAAGTGGAGGCAGCCCACAAATTATCCGGAGGTTTCGTGTGAAACAAATTATTCCTGAGAAATGCAGCGTCAGCAGGAAGGCAGCAACATATTAATCCCTGAGTGGACGAGACCATATCGGCATCGGATAATGATTTCAACACTTCAGGACGGGCACCCACCAGCGTGGTGGAGTGAGGGGAGTGCCGAGGGAGGTGACAAGCCACTGCAGCAAGAAATGTCACGCGTAATCATAAAAAAATATTTCAGGGGCTGCAGATTTTCCTTTTCTAAAAGAGGCAGAGTGGGGATGTCACTTGCTTTGTCACAGAGGACCATGAACTCAGTTTTACTGGCTCACAGGTCCTGCGAGGCGGGAGTGTGGCGCGGCTGTGCTGCATCTAGGTGTCACGTGGGGACGGGGTCTCATCCGAGCACCTGGCCAGGGAAGGGCGTCTCCGAGCTCACTCTGCTTGTCAGCAGAAGGTCCCCAGGCTGCCCTCAGTCCCTTGCCCCGTGTGCTTCCAGCCCGGCCACTTCGTCATCATGTCAACAGTAGGACCCCAGCGAGACGGGTGTGGCAGTGTGGCACAGGATGACCACGTTCGTCCTGTCACCTTCCTTCCTTCTACTGGTTAGAAGCATGTCGCGGGTCGCGCCCACACCTGGGGGGAGGCGGCCGCAGCAGGGTGTGAGTGTCAGGAGCTGTGAGGATGGGGCCACAGGAGGAACAGGAAAAGGAAACGTCTCGGGGAAGGAAAAGGAAGCTGAGAAGGGAAAAAGAGTGACAGAGACAGACACAGAAAACACGTAAGAGTCGCTGGGCCGGAACAGCTTCGAGCAGGCTCCCCGCCAAAGGACGGCCACTTGTGGGTCACAGGGCACACAGCCCAGGCCGCTGGCCAGTCGTCTTAGTGATGACATGACGGAGATAATGGTTTCAGTGATGTCCACCACTGAAGTGGGGACCCCCTGGGCAGGATCGACCCAGCGCACAGGACCGGAACTGCGGACATCACTGTCACATGGCGTCATGTTGCTTCTCTGGAGTGAAGCATTTGAATTCACAGTAAAAGGGTCTGGAGTAATGGTCACGGAAATTGTAAAACTCTGTGAAAGAAACACGATTTACAACAATCACTGGCCTCTGTGCTCTGGCTTCCCTCTCAGGCACGCGGCCCTTCCTCCTTGTGTTTGGGGGGCGTGTCCCAAAGTGTTCAGTTGTGACAACACGAGTGCCAGCTGGGACACTGCGAGCTCTATTTTTCCTCGAGCATGGCAACTGGCCACGCGGCATGGCGGCTGCTGTCGACCTGGATCCCGAGAGACGACAGTGAGGACAGTGGCCCCTGCTGGTGAGTTGAGGATATGCAGCATAAACAAGACATGAATGTTTTTGGAGCTACGGGGACTTGGGGCATGTTTGTTACCCAGCATCACCCAGCCTACCTGATACAAGTATTGTCTGTTGTCTTTGTTATGACTCATATACTGACATTTTATATTTTATTCTATTCTTCGTTTCACTTATGTTTAAAACGTTGGTTGCGATCCTATGGGTTTCATGACTCACCACGGATTTGAAAAGCATAGTTGCAAAGAGACATGTGTTTGGTGATTGGTGTGAAGATCTACCTCCCGCCAGAGCTGTGCGCTCATGTGACGAGGCCCAGGCCCACTTTGTCCCGGCGTGGCGTCCCACGGTTTCTGGCCCAGCGGCCAGGGGGCGTTGGTGAACGAATGAGCGAGGGAAATGATTTCACCTCGGTATTTACACGTCATGATCCCAGGGAGGGTGCTTCTCAGGCCAGCCTGTAAGCCAAGCACAGATGGAGCGAATGAGCACCACAGCCCACGTGGGGACCATACCGCCCCGGGGACACGGTCGGGGCAGCACAACCGGCCCAAATCGGTTTTAATTTTCACCATGATTTTGACCCAAACCAAGGAAACCGGGCGCCCCCTGCTGTCTCCGTGTCTGAGTGGGAGTCCGAGCCCCGAGCCCCTCTTGGAAACGAGCCTGCACTGCACTGGTTAATGGGCTGGGACCCGCTCGTCACGTCACAGTAAGAAAGGCCTGGAATGATGGCCACTCAATTACTGCAAGTTCAACTTCAATCTGCAAGCAGCCTCTTAATTGCCTTGGCTGGACGGCAGGTAATGGAAAGCTGAGGTTGGCTTCAAACTTGTGTTCGATTCATTGCGAGATAACTGATTTCAAATATTGAACTTCCTTCAGGGGAACAATAAATTACTTTTTGAAATATAGATTATGCCAGTAATGGATGAGCCAGATATAAATGGAAACCCAGCATCTTTGAAATGTATTCTTGTCTGCATTTTTCTAGAAATTGGAAGAAAAGAGAGAGCCGCAGTGGTGAAATAAAACAGTATCACTGACATATCATTAACGCTCTCTAAAGATGTGCGGCCAGCATCTCGTGCTGATTAGACAGAAGCACAGAAGTGGAGGACCCTCGAGAAGATGAGTCGACAGACTTTAAAGGGAAAAATAAACCACGAACCTGTCCTTATTTATCAAACAACGCCGCCACCCCTCGAATCTCCGTCCCGAGCTTTCCAAGCAGACACTGCTCCTCAAGGCCCAGAGGACCAAGAAAAGGTAGAGTTCGTGCCACGACACGGGCACTCAGCGTTTGCCGTTTTACTTTGTTTCTGAACAAGCACAATGAGGACGTGAACAGAACATGTCTCCTGAAAGAATTCCTCCAGTCTGTCCCGTTTGCGCTGTGGCTCCATCAGGCACGGTTCACCTGTGAAATGCATCGTTTCTTGGTTTGGGTTGCAGATAACACGTACCCATCTTCTCCGAGAAAATGGAAGCTCAGATTTTACTCTAGAAATGAGAAGTGGGGTCAGAGGTGTCACACTGCTCTGCTTGCAAATTTATTCTATCCACCCGAGAAATATTTACTGAGTGCCTACTGTGTACCCACGAGGGAAATGGCCATGCACAAAATGGACAGAATCGGAGCTTGTCTCCACGTGGGAAGGACGTGGCATTAATGAGAAGCTGTCATGGTATGTCAGAGGGGGAACCGTGTTACGCGGGGGACGTGCCGAGAGGAGGGTGGGCAGCTGCGACTCGAGCTGATCCGGGGCGCCTGATGGAGAGTCGGCCTTCCAGCGAGAACCTTCCAGCTGCAGAACACACCAAGCAGGTTTCCAGGCAGATGCAGGGGGGCTCGGACGTGGCACTGCTGTGGGGAGCTGTCCCAGGCAGGCTGAGGTGGTTAGCAGCACCCCATCTCCCATCCCCATGGCGTCTCTCCTCGGTGGTGACAGCGACATCTCCAGACATCGCAAAACGTCCCCTGGGAGGCGAAACCGCCGTTGGTTCTGCGGGACTTGACAGGCCCCTGAGCAGCCGTTAGTGGCCGGGTGTCCTGATCTGCGTGACGCCTTTAACTGCGCGACCGCGGCTGCTATGGGAAATAAATGGCGCAGGAACAAGGGTGACGACGTTTTAGAAAAGAATAAAAACGACTATGTCGGAGCCTTTCGTTAATATAAGGTAGAGAAAAGGAAAGGGTCGGCGGGGAGCAGAGAGCCCCTGCAGAGCCGCGCGCGCTTCCGGAGCGGGGCCTGCGGGCGGCAGCGGCCCCGAACTTGGAGCCTCCGCGCCTTCGAAAGATGGTTCTGGATCGGGAACGACTGAGCTTCTGGGCTCACGGATCAAAGGCGGCGTCGGAACAACGATACAGGAGGCCCTTGTGGGCGGCCGATGGGGGTCGCAGGGCCGAGCTGGGGGGTCGCAGGGCCCAGCTGAGAGCCCGCCCCGCGGGAAGAGCTGTGTCATCTCGCTCCTGACCTTTCACGGCCTCCGAGGCGGAGCGGACACAGGCCACCATGCCCGAGAAGGGCGAGCTCTGGGCGCCTCGTCTCAAACACGTAGAAACATGCTTCCAGCCTCTGGGTCCCGAGGAGAGAATCACGCAGTTTGTCTCCCGTCACGGGGAACCGTGTCCCCAAAACACGCGTCAGAGTCCTAAGCCCCGCACTCGTGATCACGTCGGTTTGGGATCCGGGTCTTCGCAGATACACTTGAGCTGCGACGAGGTCCTAGCTGACCAGCGTGGGCCCTAGTCCAATGGCTCTTGTCCTTTCTGAGAAGGGGACAGGCCCGGACACAGAGGGCAACAGCATGTGAAGACGGCAGTGGAGCCGCTACAAGCCAAGTCACACCAGGGGTTACTGGCCGCCACCAGGAGCTGGACGCGGCCAGGAAGCATTGTCCGCCAGGGCCTTGGGAGGGAGCAGGGCCCTGGACTTTGTGCGCGCGGCCTCCAGGACTGTGAGCACGTGAATTTCAGTTGTTTCCGGTCGCCCGGCCTGTGGCCGTTTGCCACGGCAGCCCCGGGGCATGAACACATCTGCCCGCCAGAGAGGGCCGGGTGGCGAGTTATTGAAGAAAACATGACTGACCCCAGTTACATCTGGACCAGCTTCTAGGGGTAGAATCGGCATCTTAACTCTCCTTGCGTTCTTGGAAGTCAGGGGTGTGGGAACGACTTAGGATCAACAGGGTATATGGAAGATTCTAGGGTAAACGCCTCAAGTGATGAGAAACGTGAAACACGACGAAACGCCTGAGAGCGTAAGGCTCGTGACCGCCGGGAGGCGAGGGTGGCGCGTCATCTAACCGGAAAAGTTTCCGGCCAGAGCAGGCAGCAGCGCTGCGGACGAAGGCGCCGGTGCTGGGGCGGAGCCGACTCAGACCACAGGCGGGCGGGCGGCGGTCTCGAGGGGGGCGGTCGTCCAGCAGCCACAGCAAGCACCCAACGCCCCGTTTCCAGAAAGCCTATCAAATGGGGTGCTCCCTTCCCTCCGGCGGTGGAATTACAGTGATTTTCATGTTCTGCTTTATATCACGCACTTTCCAGAAACGATGGACACAGACTATTTTAGTGATTGGAGAAAGTGGACGCTATAAAGTAAGCGGCCCCTTGAGCTATACTCGGGGCTGGGGGGTGGGGGGCAAGTAGAACTGGGCGCCGGGCGCAGAGGGCCCGAGTGAGTGGCCACCGGGGCAGAGCCTGGCTGATTCCCAGAGACCGCGCGCGCTCACGGTGGCTCTTCCCTGGTGACCCTGCGCGAGGCGTCTCCCTCCGCGCCTCCAGGCCCACCCTTCCCCGCCCTGCTCTGTAGCCTCACGAAGTGCATCACGGACTCCCATGGCCTCTGGCTTCCTGTGGGTTTAGCCAATGGTGGCGGAGAGTGAATCCAGGAGACCTATACCTCAGCTTCCCCCTACCCTGCTGGTCACCAGGGGCCATCCGTGACCACAGCTGACTTCAGGTGGCCTCTGGAGCCACACTCCCCAGGCTCTGGTGCCACTTCCTTCTCTGTCTCTTCAGGTCTAGGGCTCCCCAGTGTCGACTGTCGCAAAGCCCTGCACTGCCCACCCAGATGGCTCTCCTGGACCTGTCTATTACGTCCTCAGTGTCTAGTTCACGTCCTCTGCCTCCTTCCTAGACCCTGGTTACTGCGCCCTCTTGTCTAGCCCAGCTAGACAAGATAAAAGGTACGGCCACACCACGGTCCCCGGGGTTGAGTCCAGCTATGGGCACATGGTGGCCGTCCGCTTCCTGCCTAGGTGCTGCGGTCTTCAGAGCTTCCTTAGAGAAGCAAAGAGAAGCGCACAACAAAGAGACACATTTGGCTTTTAAAATAAACCTCGTGAAATAAAAAGGCTTCGAACGAATTCTGTAGCCGGAGGCCTTCCGACATAGTCACAGGTGCCAGAAACACCACCGCAGCTGTTTCTAAAGTTTGCGGCGGCTGCGGGCGTGACTGGCGGCTCACCTGCCATCTGAGAGGAGGCAGAGCGCCCCCACTTTGCGCCCGTCCCTCGGAGTGCTAATTCCAGACGCCGCCACCGGTGGGCCTAAAAAAGACACAGAAGCAGGAATCAGAGTGGCCTCCTGTGGACAGGTGGTCTGGGCTGAGAAAGCTAGGTCGAAGGCTGGGAACGGGATCCGCTTGTTTAGAGTCCACTGAGGCAGGTATAGACCGTGCTTTTGTTTATCTTAAGCCACACGAAGTGGATCAGAGGCAGGAGGCAGGAGTGGGGAACGTAATCATGAAATGAGCAGTGCTGAGGCCGGGGCAGGCGGGCGTGGCGAAGCGTGAGGGGGCGTGGCGAAGGATTAGGGCGTGGCGAAGCACGAGGGGGTTGGCAAAGCGTGAGGGGGCGTGGCGAAGCGTGAGGGGGTGTGACGAAGCCCGAGGGGCGTGGCTAAGCACGAGAGGGCGTGGTTCGCATCGCCCGGTGCTTCCCGCTTGTTAGAATTCCAGACTTCCACTTCCAAGATTATGGGTCAAATGCCCTGTCCCTCCTGCCAGCTACAGCCAAACCCAATGACGTGACATATGAAACAAAGTCGGGACTCTGATTGGTCAAGGAAATAAGGCAAACACATACGGACCTCAAGACCCAAGGTCAAGAGAATGGTCAGTTTCCTGTTCATTTGTTTGTTTGTTTTGAGCCTCATATGTTCCAGATCATGTACTAAAGAAGCTGACAACCAGAAAGACCAGTGGGCACAGACGAAAAGACCTCAGACGTCTGCTCTCTTTAGCCAAAAGGAAAGGAAGGGGCTGCCTGTCAAGACAGAAAGCCTTCAGACATGTGCCACGGGAAAAACGGTGGCCTCATTCCCATCCCTGCCAGCCGAGGCTGGTGGGGACCCGGGACTTGCAGCTCCGCCCACTGTCGTGAGGTGCCCCAGTGCCTCCCCTGGAGAAGTGTCTGAGACGTGTCACAGAGGGCCCGGCAGAGGCCTGGACACACACTTCTCAGAGTGGCCAGGCCAGCCTCCCCACACTGCCAGTGGGAGCCAGACGAGGAGAAGCAGCAGACGCCCCAGCTAGTGTGGTCTCAGAGGAGGCGCCCACCCAGCAGCAGCGAGGGGCCTCCCCAGGTGTCTGGAGAGGTGAGTGAAGCGTCTGGACAGGAATGAGGCAGCAAGCACTACCCCCACCCGAAGCTGAACATATAGAGAAAAACCATCGAAATTTTAGGGCTGAAAAATACAATTACTGGAATAAAAAGCTCAGTGAATGTCACAACAGCAGAGCGTAGGAGACAGAAAAATGAACCAGTTACCTGTAGAATAGGACAGTAGAAATCACCCGATCCAAACAGAGAGAAAAGCGGACTACAAAAGTGGGGACACCTGAGGACTATAACAAGAGTTGGCGTTTGTGTCATCGGATCCCAGAGCGAGGACAAAGGGTGAGGCTGAAACGGTGTTCCAAGAAATAATGGCTGGAAAATTCCCAAATTCAGAAAAAAAAAAAAAAGAGAGAGAGAGAGAAAGCAAGGAACGCCTACAGACTCGAGACTGAGCAAACCCAAAACAGGAAAAAATGTCAAGAATTCTACCTCAAGACACATCAATATCAAACTTCCAAAAACGCACGACAAAGAAAAAAATGTGACGAGCAGCAGGAGAGAAACGCCTTACTCACGGGCCGGGGGGAGGAACCCCTCAAATGAGTGTGGGTTCCCCTCACAAACCCCCACGCACCCCAGGAAACACGTTGATGTGACCCGTCCATCCTGGCCTGAGCCCCCACAGGACGTCGGTGACAACTGAATGTGCCCGATGGCTTTGCTAGTCGGCAGGGCGGGGATTCAGTGCACACCCACGTCCTTCATAGCTTTGTGTCTCTGTAACAATGGCAAAGGGGGAAAAGGGCCATCATGAAAACAGGATCATCTTTTCCCTGGGGAAGAGGGTTTGCTTGTTCCCACCAGAATTTCGGGTGGAACACCCGAGCTCTCCCGCCGTTCAGGTATCCTGTTCAGGGATGGAGTTGGGGCTGAGGCCGCCTCCGGAGGTGCAGGCAGATGGGGACACAGATGCAGGAAGGCGCGGCGACGCCCACCCTTGGTCTCCGCCCGCTGGGCTCCCACCCCGCCCCCTTCTGGACAGGCCCTCAGGGTCCCAGGTGGGATAACCTGCAAGACAAGGCAACCTGCTCACTGCTAAAGGAATCCCCGGCACCCAGACCAGGACCTGCCGCTCAAAAATCACGTCCCACACGAACTTCCCGCATGAACGCCCAGACCGACAAGCCGTGGGCCCCGCGGATGGCTCGTCCGACCACCGCTCCCCTTCCGCTGTTTGCACACGGCTCGAGCTGTTTCCTAAAAGGCCCCCACCCCAACGCCCGAGGACAGAAATGCTTGCTGCCGGTCTGCTGGCAGCTCTACCGGGGCCCGCTTCAGAACCAGGCCCCCCCGGTTCCCGGCCCGCAGAGACCCCCGGAAGTCGATCGGGCGGGCCTGGCGGCGGGTTGGGCCGCGATGCACACAGTGCTCTTCCCTTCTCGAGTGAATCCCTCAATTAACAACACGCACGGCCTCATGGCTGGATCTCCACGGCTTCCTCCGGCGTGGAGAAGACCCGCGAACGACAAGGCTGCCGCGCTTCCGTGCCTGCCCAGCCTGGAAGAGGGCTGCACGCCCGGCCCCCGGGCCCACGGGCCGCCTTCTGCTCCACGGCCTGTGAGGCTAGCGTGTTCCATTGAGGCCATAAGGTGGGGTCCAGCCATCGGCTGAGGGGCGCTGGACTCATTCCCCTTCTCACGTGAGCTGGAACTGAGTCGGCCCTGGACACCAAGCGTCCAGCTGCTCGATCAAGTGGCAGCTCTGGGTGCGGGCAGCTCCGCACGGTGCGTCAGGGTCCCAGCTCCTGCTGGCCACACACAGCCAGGTCCTTCCCAGCCAGCGGCCCAACCATCCGGCAGTTCTTCTCAGCCAAGGGAGACTTTCTTCTAGCTGGGGTCAATCTGCTGGGCGGAGCAGCTCTGCTTTTGTGATGCAAAGCGCTTCTGTTCAGACATGTCTAGTTTTCAGAACCACTTTCAGCTCTGCCAGTTTAAGAAACAGAATGACGGACTCAAAACGGGGAGGTGGAAAAACGCACCCCTGGGAGAGGAGAGCAAGGCACAGCCCCACTTTCTTATTTTCCTCTCCGAGGGGCGGGGAGTGATGCGGCGGAGACGTCTCTCCCAGTGATCTGAACCCCAGGGGCACCCCAGTCTTGAGCCCATAATAGCCAGAACCTGGGGAGCCGCCGGGCATGCACCAGACAGGGACCTTGGGTGTTTGGGAAGGGCCGTCCCGCACCTGACCGCATCTGACGCAGCACACGGGGGCCTTGGCTGGAGGTGCGCACGCAACCAGAACGCTCTGCACGCGGAGCCAGCTGGCTCCAGAAACCAGAGGACGGGCCTGCCCGTGAGCTCCGCTCGGCCCGAGCGGCCAGCGGACACCGGGGCCTCCCCCAGACCCCGGACCCCGAGTCCTTGGTCTCCGAAGAGAGAGACACAAGTGGCCGCAATTTCAAGGTCGAGCACAGTCGGGTGGCTGTTTGCCTGGCACGTTCTGTAAGTCCCTCTGTGACACCATTTCCTGATAAGAAATAGAGGTTTGGTCCGTTTCCCCGCTGGCGTCAGCTCCTGGAACCCCAGGAATTTCCTGCGGAGCTGGCAGCCGAGGTGTTTGTGAACGAGGGACTTTTGGAGGCACCTAAGGATGGGGCAGTTCCCAGAGGAACTGAGCACGTGATCGGAGGGTGGGACCTTCCAGCGGCACCTCCTGACCTCTGTGAGGGGAACGGGGCTAGAGGCTGATCGATAACCAACGGCCAAGGATTGACTCCATCAGGAATGCAGTGTGTGTAACGAAGTCCCCAAAAACACCCAGAAGGACAGGACTCAGAGAGCTTCCGGGATGATGGACACGCGGGGGCTTGGGGAAGTGCGGGGCTCAGAGTGGGCACAGAAGCCCCGCACCCCTTCCCACACCTCGCCCCATGCATCTCTTCCATCCGGCCGTTCCTCCGTTAAACCGCTGGTCTGCTAAGTGACACAGTCCTCTGAGTTCTGCGAGCCCCTCTGGCGAATCCATCCAACCCCAGGAGGGGGTTGTGGGAACCTCCTGTCTACAGCTGGTTGGTCGGAGCGCAGGTGACAATCTGGACATGAAACTGCTGTCTGAACTGGGGACAGGCATGTGGGACTGAGCCCTCCTCCGCCTGTGGGATCTGACGCGTCTCCTGACGGATGGTGTCAGAACCGGGTTGAATTGCCGGACACCCAGCTGGTGAGGGGAAATCGCTCGGTGGCGTGGGAAAAGCACACATTATGACTGGCGTCAGAATCCGACCTCCGCCATCAAGACAAGGAAGACTGGGACGTTTTCAAATGGAGTCCCCGGAAGGCAGAATGAAGGATTTCCATCACGGAGGACTTTCCAGGAATCGCCCCTTAGAGTCTGGGAATGGTGGGAAACGGCCCCAAACGGTCTTAGCTAGAGAATGGGGGGGGCGGGGGCAAAAACTCCCACCTCGTCTTTTTATATTTCTCTTTCCTTTGAGTTTTAAGGAAACCACACTCTGAACAGAATTCTAGGCAACTTCGAAGACAGAAACTCAATTTGCAGGTATTTCCTTTGCGGGGAGGAGGGCGGTGGCCAAACCCAACTCAGAATCCTGTGGGGAATCTCACCTGGAAACATCCCAACTAGCACAGGGCGCAGGGCACTGACTCACCCACGACAGAATCCTACCTATCAGAGTTTAATGACCAGCCAGCGTCCAGTTACTGAAGAGTTCAACTCTGGCTGGAGACCCCTCCCCCCACAATGCACCGTAGACTGACTGGCTGAATGAATGAATGAGTGAATATAGTTTTAAATCCAAACAAATGAATTTTTACCCTCATCTTTGAGTCTGGGGTGGCCGGTGGTCCCGGGGGGAGCCTGGCCAGATGGGGCGGGGCGAGGGCAGCGAAATAAAGGTGGTGGGGACGTGATGGGGAGGCCGCTTTTGGATATTTTCATCAACGAAGTTGGGGATTAGCGCAGTTACTTAGCGGGCAGGTAGGGCTGCCAGTGGTGCCCGGATGATCGGACAATTATCCGGCCTCATGAAAGCGATGAAGAAGCTTGCCCGTGAGCTCGGAAGAGCTCAGGGGGCTGTGTGCCTGAGTGGGGGGCTGAGAGGGACCGAGGTGGAGGGGGCACTTGTGGAACGATGATGCTATTTCTTGGAAGGAGTAAGGCGCACGGGCCTCCCGGAAGCGGTGGGAAGAGAACAGAAAGTCCGTAAGGTGGCGGTTTGACGAGCAAAGCTCCAGGGCCCGGCTAGGCCCGCGTCCGGGACACGGCGGACCGTGCTTTCCCACGCGCCCGTCTGCAGAATGTCCCTGTCACTCCGACACGCGGTGGGACCTATTTCTTCCCCTTCAGATTCAGCTGGGCTTCTGAGCATACCGTGGAAGGGACACTGTGTGACTCTTCGTGCTGGTGTCACAAAAGGCTATTCGTTGAAAGACTCGTGCGCGGAGCCACCGCGTGAGCAGTCAGCTGACGGCCACTGCGTGCGGGGAGCCACCCGTGGGCGCTTCCGCAGGCAGCAGGCCCGGTCTCCACTGCTGCCAGCCGGGGCAGCGGACGTGAGCGCGGACGGGCCCCCAGACAACTGCGGGGCCGAGGTGACGTCTTCCCGGGGGGCCCAGACGTCGCGCAGCAGAGACCAGCCATCCCCATGGCGCCCCGTTCGGTTCCCGACGCACAGAACCCACGAGCATGATGAAACGGTTTTGTTTTACGCTGCTGAGCTTTGCCACAATTTGCAACCTGGAAAGAGTCACTGGGAAGCGAGGATGTCGGGTGTGGCCAGGAGGGACCCGCCTAAGGTTTTTCCGAAGAACGTTGCAACCTGCGTTCAGCCCTTGGGGCCACAGGTCATAAACTCAACGTGACAGCATTGAAGAGGGGAGAGTGGGGGACACGTCCAAAAGGTTTTTAACATGCGAAAAGGTTCTCGAGCGCATCTGGGGAGATGTGAACACAGACCGAATATTAGAAGATAATCTGAAATCAGCTATTTTGACGCAGGGCGATAATACCACGGTGTGTTTCGGCTTCTCCAGGAAGATTCGCACCGTGGTTCTCAGGAGGCGCCGGCTTCAGGATTAAGTCGGGGAGCAGCCCGCACCCCCACGTCCCCAGTTTACCGTCAGGCGTCAGGCGGTTCAGCAGCAGCCGCAGCAAACCTGGGGGAGGGGGGCGGGTACTGAGAGGTGGCGGCGGAAGCACCGTGGACCGTGGAGCGCTGGCTCCAGACGGCGCATTTGGGGCGAGGATTTCTGCACGGGGAGGAATTTCCGATCTTGGGAAGTGAAGCGTGGGAACTGCTGCGGCGCGGACGCGAGCGGGGACCCGCGGGTTCGCGTGCGCGGGGCGTGGGGAACCCAGGGGACGGGCAGCCGGCGGCGCCGATGTCCCCGGGGCCAGCCAAGTGGCCTCGGCTCAGTCGCGGTGACGGAAATGGGGCGGAACCTTCTCAGACACCGTGCGCACGCGGCCGGGAATCAGCACCCGTGACCGAGCCGGTAGTCTGCGACACTGAGATGTGACTGCCGTGTTGCCCGCAGGGCCAGCCCGACCCCAGCGCCCTGTCGCCGTCCAGGGACACCAGCCAAGCGTCGTCTGAACCCCCAGTGCTTTCAGAGGCCAGGAATCGGGATTGTCACATGAGACCTCATAATTTTAACCGCTGAGAGTGGATTTTTAAATGCGGGAACGGTGCACGCCACCTAGGCTGCGTCCCCATGTCTTATTGGGCCCCAGGCTACGCCGATGGCCCATCCTGTTTGTCTCCCAGGCGGTTCTGGACACAGACCTGGCGGGAACGAGTGGGTGACAGGGTGGCCGCCCCTCCAGTGCCGACCTGCCTCTGTGGTGGACCAGCGGCCCACGAGCACCCTGAGGGCTCCAGCTGAAAACCTATCATTTATCTGGATAAAAAGTTACATCAAACAAGGCAAGAGACTCATTGTTGCCCCCTGGCGCCCTGAACACATGGGCACAATTTTTCTTCCGCTTCTCACCTTGGTCCTTGGGTCTCACTGGCCAGTGACAGGAGCAAAGACACTCCGCTTTAACACACAAAGCCAAGGCCCGGGCTTCGCTGCATCCCAAGCACAGGAGCAGGGTACAGACGTACGGCATGGGGGCGGGGCATGGGCCACCATGTTGGGTGGTG
>NW_024348242.1:1371593-1390935 GCF_902729225.1 Pteropus medius | reverse complement strand
TGGCTCACTCCCCGCCCCCTCCCCGCTCTCCTGCCCCTTCCCCCTTTTCCCACTGAAGACCGAGTTGCTGATATAGCAGTCTTCTTGCAAACACCATACTTGTGCTTTAATCACCCTTTTGAGAAGAGGCTATGAGGACGGAGCGCGTAGGAAGCCTAGTGACGGGCTCCCAAATGATGATCAAAAGCTCCGCAGAAACCGCGCAGCCCGGGAGCGGCCAGAAGCCACCCAGCGCTCTCTCCCCGAAGGGCCTAATAAACCGCTAAAACGCTGACCCTGCCTCGTCTCTCCAGCCTATTTGTTGCACGGATGATGGAGAAGTTTGGAAATTTGTGATGGCAGGCGGCAAACCACAACTTAATGGGGACAGCTGCCTTTCGGGACAGAGGCTGTACAGGGTGTCCTGGTGTGTGACGCTGAGTGGCTATACTCTGCCTCAAGCAGAAAACACCAGCAAAGTTTCTTCCAACGCAGGAGTCAGCTGACTTTTTCTGCAAATGGCCGGAAAGTAACTGTTTTGGCCTCACAGGCCATACGGTCCCTGTCGCAGCCACTCGGTATGGCCGTCCCAGCACAAGAACAGCCATAGGCGCTAGATAAACAAATGCACTTGACTGGCTTCCAATAAAACTTTATTTACAAAAACAGGCAGGGGGCCAGCTCTGGCCCGTCCATGGGTTACTGGTTCCTGTTCTAGGGCACCGCCGGCTGCAACAAGTCGGGAAGCAAAATGCTATTCCAGGTCTCGCCCAGCCGGGCTGTGTTGCATTAAGAGTAAACAGCAGAGCTGGCAGATGTTTGTGTTGCAAAATAATATTTTGACTTTTTTTCTAGTTTATCCTGTGACCTTCACCTTTACAGAGTGCGAATAAGTCATCCGGCACCTTGAGCGGGTTGTGGTTGTTGCAACCGAAATAAATAATAGAGACACATTCTTCGTTTTCCTCTTCTTCTTCTTCTTTTAAAGTTTAATTGAGGGAACTTTTTAAATGATAGAAATGATGTTTTCAGATACAGCATCAGTAGCCGTAGCTGCCAAGCAGAATGGCAGTCCCTCCTCCTCATCTGGTCGGGGAGGGTTTTGAGTGGAAGGCTACGACATCGGAGAAAAACCTGCCAGTAGACTTGTGTCTCCTGGACGAAGATGAATTCAGGGATTTCCCTGTGAAGACTGGGCCGGTGAGGGTGAAGGCGAAGATGCCCGAACAAGAGAGACGGCAACTTGAAGTCGACTTCCATCAGGGAGAGCCGAGCGAAGAAGCATGTGCACGTCAGAGACCTCATGGCCACCAGCAAAAGGACCGAAATGATCCCAATTCTTGCTATTTATGAATACTAAAGCTTCCAGGATGGGACAGTCAAACAACATGTTTATTTAGCTGTCCGCTAGAATTTATTTTTGTCTCATAACAAAAATAAAATTTGATCTAGAAAATAATTGCAAAATTAATGCATACTGATTTTAAGAAAAATATATGTATTTCCGTTCTCGGTTTTTGCGTTTCAAACTGAAGTCTAGTTGTTGGACAAAAAAATTATAGGCGATACGGGAGGGTTCGCCGCTCCTTCTCCCCTATCCCAGACTACATACGGGTCCCATGAGGGGAGGAGAAAGAGAAACGGTTAGAGAAAAAGTCTAAGTCTGTTCCCCAAACGTGAGTCAAAGCCAATGATCAGGAAGAGAGGCTGTCACCCCTCCAGCGTGCCCGGTTATCTTTGTTATTGGGAAGCACAGCCAGAGACCGACAGCTGTGGAAGTCTGTGTCAGTCAGCTTAAGCTCAATTGTGCTGCACTAACAAGTAATACCCAGCCCTGGTGAACAAATAGTGGTTCCTCCTTCAGATTTCATGTCCCTCAGGAGGCAGCCGCAGCTCCTCTCCCCTGTTCCGCACTCGAGGGTCCAGACCAGAGGAGCAGCCTCTGAGGACACAGAGAGCAGGGCGAAGCTGCGACACGGCTCTAAGCATCTCTCTGGGGTGGCGCACATCACTCCCACTCAGAGCCACTGGGCAAAGAAAGCTACGTGATCATTCCTGCCGTGGGTGGTAGAAGGATGGAAAGATCTTCCCACAAGAAAGGAGAGAGAATGTTTAGGGAAACAAATAACTATATTATTGTCTTTTTATACCAATTATCATTCCCATTTGGAATGGATTCACGATTTCAAAGTCTCCAGAAAAAAATTGTAAACCACTGATTTTCATCACTAAGTCAGATGAAGTCATCGGAATCACAGAGCAGAACAGTCAGTAACGGGGAAGACGGGGTCAGCATCTTCTTGGCATGTGGGACTCTCAGACTTGCCAAGTGCAGTCCAGGTACCAGCTGTCCTCCAAGCAGAAAGGCCTGCAGCCTCCCAGCCATTCGTCACACTCGGCCTGGCCTCTTGAGTCCATTTCATGGTGACGGACAGAAAATCCTCAGAAGGAGGAAGCCTAGAAGACAGCAGTGTGGCTTTTTTGGTGGGTTTTTTTTTTTCTTCTTATTTTATAAAATTAGTCAGCCACGTGCCTGTGTGTGTCATACCATCAGATGACAATTCACGGGAGAAAAATTGTCACTTTTCATAATTCGGAGGCTAGAATGATTGCACTGTTCCTCCAAAAGATGAATATTGCCAACCATCATAAAAGCATAATGGCGTTTGACAGATGCACTGGAAACGCCACGGACCCACACCAGCTCTCTGTCGCTGCGGGCACTCAGACTGTCGGGGTCTGGGACTCCGGACACATCTTAACGTTTTGCTTCCGATTAGAAACCGCTGAATGAAAGGGGCTGTGTCAGAAAAAGACAGGGACCTATGGAAACGTATAAGGTTCCTACTCTTTCAAAACATACAAAGAAAACCCACACGTGCATGTCAGGGAGGCTTTTCCTGTACACGGGAAGGTCCCGGTTTGGAGCTGGAATCCTGAAGCTGTTGTAGGTGAGCTTCTGGCTCCTCGTGGGTTCAGGTCAAGTACACTTTACACTGTGACCACATACGAAGCCAGAAAAGACCCCACTGGAGGCAGGAGTCTGCTCCTGGGATCTGGGACTGAAAAGGGCCCTACTGGACCCACACGCACACTCGGGAGGACGAAGGTAGTAAGGTAGAAGGGACTTTGAATGAGACCCTGGAGAACTGGGCTCCAGAACCACTGTTACCATCTACTATGCCTATGACCCTGAGACCGTCACTGAGTCTTCATTTCCTCACCTTGGAGGCAGAGGATGTGACAGTGTTTGAAAATTTGCATGGGATGGACAGATCTAAGGGATCAGAATTACCCTCATTGTCCTGCAGGACCTAAAGGTAGTGTGTGGATGGGGACAGGTGGGCACATGGAGCACATCGTGATCATCAGTGCAGTACTAGCAAACGGCCGGGAGCTGAGGGTCATCATCATCGTCATCACCATCATCATCACCACCATCACCATCATCATCACCACCATCATCACCATCACCACCATCACCAACACCGTCGACACCATCGTCATCACCATCATCATAAATACCATTTCCCCCATAAGCAGATAATTTTTACATCCTCATTATCCACAACTATGTACCCAAAAGACTGGGTCCAGCTCACAAACATATTCTATTTGCTCCACACAATGTGGCCACCTTGTGTTTGAAAAAAATACCCGCAACATTTTAAAGCTGGGAGAATTCACATAGAAGTTCTAGCTTCTCTTGAAAATCGGATGATTTCCACTTGGCAACAATTGGCTACCACTGAAAAATCATTGCCTCCTTTAGAACGCATGCCCTTCCTAATTTACCGCAATCCGCACTACTCCCCATTGCCTAAGGACCATCCGTGTAAATAATTTAAATCGACTGAGCTGTTCATGTAGGTATATAGGTTTGCTACCTCTTTGTTTCAAAATTATTTGATTTAGATTTTTTCTAATTTGCCAGGAAGCAATATTTTTGAAAATTGGATTCTAAGATGTCGCCCCAAAATTGGCAAATTAGAATCACCATGGATGGAACCCTTGTGTTTCTGATTTCAAAAGTCTTCCTCAGTGACTCTCAGGCATTATCGGGGTTGAGAGCGATTCCTAACCGTCTTCCAGCTCCTTCTGCCCAGGAGAATCCACGTCAGATTCTCTAGAGACCATTCTCTCGAGTTCACCCTGTTTTCACATTTTCCTTGATTTACCAAAGCTCTGCCCAGTGTCTCTGCACCAGAATTCTAGCTGGAAAATCAGGCCCCCGGCAGCCACAAGCCTTTCATAGGACCCTAGATTAATCTGCATTTCTCTATCCCTCTGAACAGGTCCACAGTTATCATATGCATTTATCCCTCCACATCTGAAATATTGAAACGTCGATAATACCTTATTCAATAAAACACATGGAGTACTTTTGTGGTATGTCGAGGTTTATAAAGCTTGACTTGAATTGATAGATAACTGGCATAAAATGTTAAAGGACATCGAGCTGACTCAGAAGAAAATTGTGATTTTTTTTTTTTTACTGACCTGAAATTCTCTTCCTTCTTTTTCCTAAAGAGGTTGGCCTGTTCCCTTCACATTTTCTTTCATTAAATTACACTGTAGGGAATAAGTAAATGACCGAAATGACAAACATAAGGAATGAGGACAGCGAAGACGTGGAAGCACAGGCTGGTTTAGGACTATTTAATAAGAGGACTTGACTTGCCTGGTCCCTGAAAAATCTAATCTGAGAATCGACGGTGAGAAGCGAGGTCGCAGAGGGGAAAGTGAGGGGTGGGCGGGACAGGATGCGGGGCGCTTGCCCATCTGGACCCTGCCCCACCCCCCCCTTTCCATGCTCTGCCCCACACGGTAGGGGCCACGAGTCTGACAACTACATTTCCAGGCTTCCTTGCCAGCCACTTCCTGTTAGGCTCTGCCAGTGGGGGGAAGTAGAGAGAGGGTATGGGAGGAAGAAGAGAAAAATGGTTGCCTTCCTGCTTGTTTTCTGGCTGCATCTAGAGACAGCACAGTCGTGGCATCCACAGCCCTGATCACGAGAACATCTCTTGAGGTGGGACGTTAAAGGGGACAGATTGTCCAACAAGCATCTTTTGCATATAGTTTTAATAAATAGCTGGAACTATGCTCAAGACACAAATAGACATATTCAAATCAACAATCGGAGAAAGCTCAATTCCCACCACCAACCCGCCCACATGCATTTTATCCTCTGATGCCTGGTTCATCCTGTGTGGGAGACATTTCCTGAAAGATATCACAAAATGAAAAAAATTAGGACTCCTGTGGACTGGAAATAGCAAGTATTCACGGTAGAGTCATTTGGATGGGGGAAAAAATTGGATGTTGAGAACATATAAGACCCTGACTTCTCTGAGCCCCATTCTTTCATGTACTGAAAAGTAAAATAAAACAATACACACGAGCAATGTGTGAATTCGATGTGATAACGTATGCACAAAGCCAGGCACACAGCAGTTCAACCCATGTGTGTTGAATTGTGAATCTCTTTTTTGAAAATTGAATTGCTGTTAGAATTATGGTAGTTACGATGACTGAAGTAGCTGAAAATTCTTTAGGGGTCAATTAATTGAAAACTCAATGGGTAGTTTGGCTTCAGGAGCCATTCGATCCGGGAACCCCAGCAATGTCTCCAGGACCCAGTCTTTCCACATCGGACCACAGCAGTTCAACCCATGTGTGTTGAATTGTGAATCTCTTTTTTTGAAAATTGAATTGCTGTTAGAATTATGGTAGTTACGATGACTGAAGTAGCTGAAAATTCTTTAGGGGTCAATTAATTGAAAACTCAATGGGTAGTTTGGCTTCAGGAGCCATTCGATCCGGGAACCCCAGCAATGTCTCCAGGACCCAGTCTTTCCACATCGGACAGCTCTCCTGTCCCTGTGTGGGCTTCATCCTAAGATTCCACATGGTGGCCAGATGGCAGCCAGCAACTCAAAGTCAAAAGCCATTCGGGTCAAATCTAAAGGGACGTTGTGGGGAGGGGGAGGAGGAATTTAATGTGAATTGTTGTTGTTTTTTTTAACAATACTGAAACAAACAAAACCAAAACCAAAATAATTTCATTCAATGCCTTTGGTTCTAATTGATTACACGCTTATTCCTGAACCAACCACTAGCCTTCGGGGAATGCGACGTTCTGGTTGATCGGATCTGAGTCATGTGACCACCCCTGGAACAGGAGTTGGGGTCAACACCCAGTGCACATGAACTGAGTGAGAGAGAGGAAAGGGTGAGTTCCACAGAAGTCAGGCAAATCTCTCCTGCCTAGAGCCGAGAAAGTGGGTGCCAGAAAACCACATGACAACTACCCACATAACAAGCCGTCCGCAAAGCACTCCGCCCCTCAGAGGGGTAGTCTGGGCAGGTAGTTTGGTCTATTCAGCAAGTCCCTCTGGCGACAGTGTCTCCTGGAGACTTCCCCTCACCTCTCTACCCTTGAAGTTGCCTCTCGTGGGAGCTGTTGTGTACTTATATGACCCAACACCCGTGGCGCCTGGGCACAGCTATGCCAGAAAACCTCCTCCCATAAAACGTTATACTTTGGGGGGAGGAAATCCAGTTCATTTGTCTTGGAGTGACTAAAGTTTTAAGATGTTAGTCATAGAAACAGTTGATATCCGTGTGGAGAAATTAGATATGCAGAGCGTCGAAGCGGACACAGAGCTCACAAAGCAGAGACAAGGAAAAGCCACAAAAAGATGAAACTGCTCTGCAGGATTCCAATATTTAGTTCCATTTTTTTGAGCCCCAGCTGCATCCCTATTGCTCTCGTCACTTCCTTGTTCTAGCTAGATCTAGTTCCCTTAGATAATAACTCTTCCTGTTCGTTGGCTACTCATGTTTTCAGCCAAACGATTATACGCCTCTCCATCATTCCTGACAAATAGAATAGTTGTTACTGGCTCCCGACATCCATGAAAGTTGGTGAATGCAGATCACCACTGATTATCCCGTGGTGGTTTGACTTCTGTCCTGACCTGGATTTAATGACATGGCTAAAACTCCCACCGCTTTAACCTGATCTGTGGGAAAATACATTTGACGCACTACAGAGCAGAGCACGAGACGTGTCCTCCCGTAAAACATTTTTTCCATTTGGAAAACGGAGATATTTTCTTTATATGTTTTTACATTTTATTCAAGTTAAAATTTGCGGGCGATAGAAATCGTACTTGTCATTTTGCGTTTCTAAGTATCTGATAGGTTCTGGTCAAGATGGAGGGCTAGGGGAAGTGGGGTTCGCCTCCTCCCACGACTGAATTAAAATCACAACTAAATCGTAAAACAATCAATGCGAAGAACCACCTGAAGTCTAGCCGATCATAACACACACATCTGAGGATATAAAGAAAAAGCCACATCGAGACTGGCAGTGAAGAAGGCCCTGATACGAGGACCCGCATCATGAGCGTCGTGGTGTCCCCGGCCTCACCCCTTCTTACCCTATAGCTTGTAACTGCACACAAACTGCGTTTCTTTAACATGGTTATTTTCTCCTCTGATTCAGGCTGGTTTTGCCCAGATGATATGGGCATCGTGACTCTCTCGTCCCCTCCACATCCTCTGTGCGCCCGCTTCATTAATCATTAAGCCTTAGGACATGAGACTGACCGAGCCGCGGGTCCATAGTCATGAGGACCATAGGTTTTGGTTGGACTTTCTTTAATCAGACAATACATTGTTCCGAATCTGACTCAAGCTCAGAATGTCTCCTGCCTCGGAAAATTGCCCTGAAACTTGTAACAATGTCCTAATGCTTGCTAATCACAACTTAATGGCCTAGAGTTCTTTACGGACTGCTCCCATCTTTGCTGCCGCCACGTAGCCAGAAGGAAGTCCAGAGGCTCTGTGAAGCTGAACAGACACCCCTAGAATGGGCACGGAGCCTCTAGCATAATGCCCAGATTTTCCCTTAAATGCCCGCAGCCGGACCGAGAGGGCAAGGAAGTTTTCGAAGGTGTTAACCTACTGCCTTCTCAGGTCACCCGGTGCTCTGACAATAGACGCTTATTCTAAATAGCCCAGGTCCTGGGTCGGTCTGTTAGCTGAGCGGCACAGGCAGCAGGAGCCCTGGCCTCGGATGCCCTCCGGTTTCAGTAGGAGGACAGAGACACAAAGCGGGCCGGTCCCACACCTGCGCGTGGTGGCTGAGCCCCAAGAGGGAGGGCACGGCGGCAGAGGCCTCCCTAGAGGAGCGAGAGGCCTCGGCCCCACACAGGGCTCCCCGGCCCAGGGTTCCAGTCCTGGGAAGAGAAGTCCCCACATTTCTGGTGGTGAAAACCAGTGGGAACTCTGGCCATCCAGGTGAGACGGAAGGAACCCGGAAACCCAGACGTCCCCTTAAAGGGGCCGCTCACAGACTCGCTCACTCGCAGACACTCACCTCGGGTGCCAGTGGAGGGACAGAAACTTGGGAGGCGCAAGAGACACACAGGGAAAGACTGAGGTGTGCAGTGCCCGGGCAAGGGCCAGAGGGACAGGGACCGGGGCCCTCCGTTGGGCCCACCTCCCGCAGCATCTGGCCTGTGCTCGGATCCTTTTGTAGCTACCAGGGAGCCCCGAGCAGTCAAAGGCAGTAGCTGACCTTGGCCCACGTGGGAGCCCGTCCCAAGGGGCCACAGAACCAGCACACCCAGAGGCTGGCGTCAGACCACCACACAGCACAACCTGACTGGCTCCACATGCGGTACACCCAAAGGGTGGTCTCGACCGGTACACCAGCCCGCTGGGGTGAATCCCACTCCGAGGGGTCGGACCCCACACAGCAGCTCGTACCCTGTGGATGTGGCCAGTCCCCACAGCCAGTCAGCCCGAGAGTCAATCCCATCCACTGACGTGCTGACGGCGATCAAGGCTCAGCCGCAGCAGGAGACACGCCCAGAGCCCCAGGTGACTGGAGAGATTGTGTCACTGGGCCACACCCAACAAGGAAGCAGGAGCCTTAAATGACATATCAGACCAGATGGATTTAATTGATACTTTCAGAGCATTTCACCCCAAAGCAGCAGAATATACATTCTTCTCAAGTGCACATGGAACATTTT
Source organism: Pteropus medius (assembly GCF_902729225.1). Lineage (NCBI taxonomy): Eukaryota > Metazoa > Chordata > Mammalia > Chiroptera > Pteropodidae > Pteropus > Pteropus medius. The sequence goes on along the minus strand of NW_024348242.1, from coordinate 1,381,909 downwards.
CCAGAATAGACCACATGTTAGGCCACAAAACAAGTATCATTAAATTTAAGAAGACTGAAATCACGTCAAGAATCTTCTATGGCCACAATGCACAGAGGCTGAAGCAGGGGAGCCATCTAACCTGGCCGGGGTCAGAGTGCAGGTCCCTGGGGGGCAGGGGCCATTGTAAGCACGTGTCCTGGCTGGTGACATGGGCATGAGGGAGATGCGTTCAAGCTGAGATCTACAAAATGGAAATGGCATTAGCCAGTGGAGTGGGGGACGTTCCTGTGGGCAGCCGGCCAGCCGCCTCCAAACATGACTGGCTTCGGGAGAGACGCCCAAATTTTTTTTCCGGTCGGTGTTGCGGGAAGTGACGTTGGCAGCTGCTCTTTTGAGATGCTGAGGAAGCACGTTTTATTCCACGCAAACGGTCTGACGACGATGTACCTAAGGTCTTTCTCTTAAAAACACCACCAACAGCCATGCGGGCTGCTCACGTTCTGTTGCTGGCCGAAGCGTGGCCGGCAGCCGAGGAGCCTCTGGGGACAGCCCCAAGCTGACGGCCTCAAGGCCAGGCCGAGGCATGGTTTTCAGAGAAACCTAAGAAGTGAAGACGGCGTTATGCTGGGCGCCGATTCTGGAGATGCCGTGAGACCGACGACACTCTCGGGCTTCAGGGGCCCGAGGTAAGAAGCTATCGGCCACCTAACCCAAACCGGGCTTCACAGGGACCGAGACTCTGTGACACCCGCACCCCAGCTTCCGGTCTCTGAGACGCACTGTCCCCGATAACACCGCGTCAGGGTTATCTGAGCTCTGTGCCCATCCTGCGCAGTCCGCAGACCCTCTGGTCAGCGACCGACCGTCACTGCCATCTCCCCGCAGTCCTGTGACTCAGGTGCCCTCATCGCCAGCGTCTGGCCACGGTGGCCCCACCTGACCCCTGCATCTTAGTGTGCCCCCATGCCTCTCCGAAGTGCTCCAGTTGGAGTGATAACTGCATGTCGTCCTAATAAGAACCCCATGAGAATGCTGCGCCCCGGGCTGCCACAGGAGGCGGTGCCCCGAGCCAACAGTGGGGTTCGGGTGGAGACGTCCCTGCTACAGAAGCGAGCTCACGGCCGGGCAGCTCCTTCCTCGGCCACGCATCGGGGGGCTGGCCCCAGGCCGGAGCCGGCAGAAGAAAACGAGGTCGAGAGAACCAGAGACACTGTGACCCCGCCGGGGGGCATTGCCCCAAGCCACGGGCCCCCTTCCTTTCCAGCCATGCGTGCCACGTACCCCACGACCGATCCGATCGGGTTTCTGCATTTTAACCTGGAAGAACCATGGACAGCAGCACAACGGCGCATAGAGAGACACCCAAGGTGTCCACCTCCCCCCGGACACGGCGGGTGGCTGCTCCGAGCATCCCAGCATACCACCTCCGGGCCAGGGAGCACTTGCCCAGAGCCTGGGCCCCCCTCAGAAAGGCCCAGGTCCCCCTGGTGCCCGGTCACCGCTGCTGGCCCCAGCTCGGGGGCCTGCTGCCTGCGGAGAGGGAGACGGGCCTGCAGATGCCCTTGGCGGAAGCTGCCGCGGGAGCCGCTCCTGTCGGCCACCCGCCCTGCGACACACCGGGTTGGAGATGACTCGGCAGCAGCGTTTGACTTCCAAAGACAGCCCAATCAGACCCCTTTCTTGAGGCAATAATGCTTCATTTTCTCCCTTTTCGTGCAGTGGAGACCGTCTCCTACGCCCGCCTGCACAGCCAAGCGCATCATCAAAATTTAACTTCCTGCATCTGTGTGGGATAAATAGCGCTCTGCAGAGATGGAGCGCATACCAATGTTCAGCCCCGCCCCACCCCAGCTTGATTAGGACACCAGCCAAGAGTGGGTTTTTCTACGGGAAGGAAGGAGAGAGAAAGCAAACGAGCTGCGAGACCCACCGGGCCGCTCTGAGCCACAGGAATGGGTGCAGGGGATGCTCGGCCGAGAGGGCCAGTCGCCGAGGGCGGAGGCAGAGAGGAGGGGACTGTCCCCTGGACATCCTTTAAAGCCCACGGCTCGTTGGCAAACTCCCAGAGCCCCTGGGCATCGCTTCCCCAAATAAAGAACACACTTGACTTTCTTTATTTTCCTTATTCTGTGAGATAATTTCATTTACAGGATTTAAAACACATCAACAAAGCATTCATCTAAGATACGGATGTTTCCAAAAAGCTATTCAAAATCGGTGCTATTTGATTGCTGATGAAATGGCGGCCAAAGTTTCAAACAACACAGAAGCAAGGAAAAGTGTGACGCTCCCCGCTTGCGCCCGGCACTTCCCGCCACCGCCCACACACGCACTCAGGGTCATTGCTTGGTCTCCAAGGACGGTTCCGTTTGGAAAGCCGGCTGTCACTGCGGAGACCGTGTGGGACCCTTGTGGTGGAGGTGTGAGGGGAACCGATCGAAGGAGGGAAATGTGACCGCAGTGGGGAGACACGGGCACAGAAACGGCCCCCGGGACTCTCTCCCCTCTGACAGGAACTCAGCTCTGCCCCGCCTCTGCCAGGAGCCTGCCAGCAGCGCCCCTTCACGGTGACTCCCCGCATCACGTTCTTGCCGGCGAGACAGGCCAGTGTCCAGGGACCGTCCGTTGCTTCTCACCCTCCTCTCACGGGCCTGCTGTGCAGGGGGCACCCAGAGTCAGGAAGCTGCCACCACGCGAAGCCATCGAAGCGGAGGCCTGCCTGTGACGGTAGCCGGTACATCCCCGGGGGGGGCAGGTGCTGCCTCTCCCCCCAGAACACAGTCGCCTGCCACGCACAGGTGTGTCTCCATCGTCAGTAAAGGTGCGGGCACACTTTACTTACCATTACAAACCCTCAGCTTCTGCAGACACTGCCCACATGCAGGTGTTCTTAAAGTGACAGACGCCATCTCAGATCTGTGTGGGCGCTTCCGTTGTCAGCCGGCAAAGTGGCACCTGGCTGGAAGACGAGTGTCCTCCAGCCTCGGAGTTCCTCCTGGGGCTGTGACAACATGCCTGTGTCTGTCAGGGGCCTCCAGAGAAGAGACCAACAGGAGACATATATATGACAGGTATACATGTGTCCACATGTCATATGTAGGACACACAGGGCTCATATGTAATATACGTACATCGTATAATGTAACACAATAACACGTTATGTGGGATACAATACATATGCTGTATACATGGGGGCGGGGATTTTAAGGAACTGGCCCACGTGACCGCCGGGCTGACCAGTTCGTGCCGCAGGGCAAGCCGGTGGGCTGAGGCCGCGGCAGGAGCTCCATGCTGCAGTCCAGAGGCGGGACACCTTCTGCTCCGGGACCTGGGGTTTGCCTCCGAAGACCTTCACCTGACCTGGGGAGGAGCACCGGGCGGTGCAGGGTGATCTGTCCGCCACCAGGTTGTGCGGCAGCCCGTCTACAGAACCCCTCGCGTCTACACCGGCTTTGGACCACACCACCGGGCACCTAGCCGGGCAGAGCTGGCACCCCGGACCGGCCATCGCAATGTCACCCACCGCGTTGCCGGACGTGGACGGATCACGCGGCACAAACCACATGAGAACTAGCAGGCAGAGCGACCCGGCCTTTTCTGCAGCCTGAGTCAAGGGCGAGGAACACGAGACCAGGACACGAATCCCAGCCGGAGCTGGTCGCAACAGAAAGAGCGACCTTGGCGCAGCACCGGGGACCGGATGGCCGTCGGTCTGTGAACAAAGCCATCAGAGCGCTCTGGACTCCGACGAAGGCCCCGGGGTCTGTGCCGCTTCAGAGCCTGGCGTGGGCGGCTCTGGGCTGGGGGAGCCGGCAGGGGCAGAGAATGGGGGCCAGCGGCGGGGGCGGGGTGTGGAAGGACCTGGTCCCTTCCAGGAAGGGAGAGAGGGCGGGGAGAGCGCTGGGTGCGAGGCTGGCACCTGCAGAGCCGTGCCCGCCCGCCCCAGCAGACGGAGGCCGCGCTGCGATGCAATGCTGCCACCCGGTGGCCCACGAGGGTACTGCTGCCCCACGGCCCTGGCTTCGTCAGGCCTGTCCACCCGCCCCGCCGTTCCCACCTTCCCGGGGGCAGCTCTCCGGGTCCTGCAAGGACGGGGCACAACTCAAAGTGCTGACGCTAAACAGCAAGCGAGGCAGAGACCCGGTCGTCACGTCCTGCCCTCACCGAGATGCCAGCTTTCACTGAGCACAGGGTGACACGGTCCGGGCTCTTACGAACCAGTGGGAACAGGTGACCGTGCAGGCATGGTGGGACAGTCTGGTGGCTCCTTGCGAAGTTAAACGCAGTGTTATCACGTGACTGCACGATTCCACTCCAAGACGTAATCCCGAAAAATTGGAACCAGAGGCTCAAACACACACGGGCACGCGCGTGTCCGAGCAGCACTGGTCACGCGGGTCGGTGGTGGAAACGGTGGCTGAAGGGCTGGCCCGCTGCGCTGTGCCCCCCGGGCGAGCGGCACGCGGCTGCGAGGCTGAGGCGCTCACACACACGGCCACCTGGATGAACCCGGACCACTGGACGCTCCGCGCCAGGAGCCAGACACAAAAGGTCACCTGTCGCGTGATTCCATCGACATGAAGTGTCCGAAGATGAATCGCAGAGACAGGAAGCACCCGGGGGTGCCAGGGGCCCAGGGAGGCGGAGTGGGGCGTCGCCGCCTTTGGGGTGTCCCTTTGGGGTGACGATAAGGTTTCAGAAGTGGACAGAGGCGGTGGCCGCACAACACTGTGAATGTGCCACGGGGTAGTTCACCTGAAAAAGGCTAATTCTACGGCATGTAGCTCCGATTCTGCTTTCTTAAAGGAGCTTTGCAGTGTTATTTTACACTTTCCAGAAATACTCCTGACCAGGACGCCCGACCCGCATGAATTCTCACTGTGATATGACACAGAGGCTACAGCACAGGGACACAGGAGAAGCCGGGCAAGAAGTCCGTGAGGCCCCGAGGCCAGCCCTCCCTCCAGGTGGCCAGCTGTGCCCTATCCCCCCCCCCCCGTCCTGTCCTGCCGCGTGAGCCCCGGCGGTTTCTCTGGCCTCCCTGACGGTGGCTTCCTCGTCTGTAAAGCTGGAGCGGGGCAGCAATGTTCCGATGGCGTGAAAGTTGACAGCGGCTGGAGAGCGTGGTGGCCCCGCACTGGGCGGCCGCTCGGTCCTCTGGGGCAGGGCCGCCGGCCCGACAGCCTGGGGCAGAGGGTGGCGGCAGGTCAGCCTTCCCGCCTTCCCACCGCCACCGCCCGGCCTCCGCGAAAGCAGGCGGCGGCTCTCCCACCCTCCGGCGCGGGGACAAGGAGCATTGGCAGCGCGGCTTCCGGCAGTGTCCGCAATGCGCCACCAGGTGGCGGCATTTGCACGAGTTGCGCAAAGGATGGAGCTTGGAGCCACAGCAGAAACCCCAGGGCGCGCCCCACGCCCCGCCCCCTGCAGCTTGCCTGGTCCCCTGGGGTCTACCTGTCCCCACCCTCCGAGGTGTCCTTCAGGAGGGACTCCCTGCTGAGCTCTCTCCTCTCCACCATCTCCCTGCGCCCAACAGGGTGGGGACGGCTGAAGAGGCCTCTGCGAAGGGCCGGACTCCGCCGCAAATACCACCAGTAGGCGCTGCTGAGCGTGAAGATCACATGCGTACACACGCACATCTGTGCGCACAATGCACACCTGCACGCACGCACACACAAACACACAATGCACACCTGCGCGGCACGTCGCGATGCCATTAAACACAATGCACACCTGCATGCACACAAACACAACGCATTAACGCCTGCGTACGTCATAAACCACACAATGCACATCTGCATGCACACAAACACACAGGTTACGTCATGCACACAAACACACCTGATATCGTATACTTGCACGCGCACACACGCGCTAGAACATATTAATGCACACTCTGCACGCATTACACAAACGTATTACAGTGCACAGCTGCACACAAACATTATGCACACCTGCATGCACACACACACATACTGCACACTCTGCACACACACACAGCCTCCTAAATAGTGGCTGGCACGTGGCAAGGTCAAAGAAACATCACTGAATGAGTGACGTTGTCAGGGGTCACAGAGGACACCCCCTCCCCTCCCTGGGGCCTGGAACCTGCCGACCCCTGCCTCTCTGGCCTGGCCGAACCAGGAGTGCATGGTTCACAGATGTGCATGGAAGTGCGGGGCACAGTGGCGGGGCACAGTGGCGGTCCCCTCACGGGGCGATGGTGGTCAGGTCCCACAGTTCCGCTGTTGCGGGGTGGGACACGGGGCAGAGCAGGGCTGAGGGCCGCAGAAGACGGAGGAGCAGAGATGGCTGGGAGACAAAGCAGCTCGGGAAGTGTCCGGTCGTAGCTGATGAGGACGCCGGCCAGCGTTCTGAGGGCCAGCGATGCTGCCAGGGGAACCCGGCAAGCTTTAGCTTCCTGTGCTGCCCCTGCGGTGACCTGAGTTGACATGTCTAAGGCTCGAGTCCCTCGAGGCAGCATCAGAATGGCCTGGACCCGGAATGGGGCAGATGGGGGGACTGGCGAGAAGGGTGGCCCCCCAGCCCCGTGGCTATCAGGGGAGGGGCTTCTGGCTGACACCTGCACCCTGAGGGACCGAGGGGCGAGGGACAGAGCACGAGGAGCAGCCGCTGCTCCAGGAAGACGTGCCCTCTGCTCCTCCGCTCCCTGGATGCAGGCCCAGAAGCTTCCAAGGGCTTCATGAAAAGGCAGGAAGTTCAAGATCCTTTTAATGAGTTTACTCAGCCTTCAGAATATCAAGTATTTGTTTTCCTAAGACTGGAAAGAAAGGAGCACAGCCGCCAGCCGGCCCCCTCCTGGGGGCCCAGCTGGTTTGTCCTCAATTTGCTCCTGCATCAAAGGCCTTTCGCACCTGAGGCCCCCTTCAGCAGCGCAGCCGGGCTGGGGTGATCGCTCAAATCCCCAGGCCAAACACTGCCACCAAACAGCCCTGCTCCTGCCTCGCTTTGAACTGGTCCCGGAGGAGGCTTCGGGCTTAGGCAGGATGGTCTTTGAAGAGGAAGTGGCTCTCTGTCTTCTGTCTGTGGGACACGGAGGGTGGGCCTGGGCGTGACTCTGCCCACCAGCCCTCAAACAGCACAGACCTAGCCTGCTCCTGGGGGCATGGCAGCCCAACCTGCTTTATCCCTTTGAGGTTTCTGTCATGTATAATTTTGTCTTACTTTCAGACCTAACGGGAATTCCTGGGATACTTTTTATTCAGATGCCCCAAATGGCGACATCTGAACTCTTAACATCTCGGTACCTTTGATCCCTCCCTCCCTGTCTTTCTTTACATATAAACGCACATACGCATATACGTAATTTTCCCTGAACCTTTCAAAATTTCATCTCTACTGGAATCATTAAACTGGTCCTCCTCCTAAAAAGTGAAAACAGGCTGAGAAAGTGCCCGTTGCCACGCCCCTCCCCGCTTAGCCACGCCCCTCCCCCTTGGCCCCGCCTCCCTCCCCCTCCGTCTTGCAGGCGATGCTCTCTCGTTCTGTGCCTGGCTTCCTAGAGTCTGCCGACGGGTTTTTGTCCGTCCTGCAACTCATTTCACGTGCTCAACGATTTACCTCAGAGGTCTTGCCAAGCTGGGACGTAAAGCCTGCACGACTCTGTTTCAACTGGTGCCATTTTTTCTCATCAGATTGGCCAAAAAATTAAAGTTTGATATTATCAAGCATGAGGGAAAATGTTGGGGAAACATTCCCATGGGTGGGGTGTACATTAGCAGGGCCGCTCGAGGGCGATTTGGCACAGCTGTTAAAACTCAAAGTGTGCACGACCCATGGCTCTCTGCGTCTAAAGGAGAGAGAGTCTCCACGGCGGGCACCCCGGGCAAGCAACACAGGCTCCCCACAGCCGCCGCACACAGAGCTGGACGCTGAATGGCGCTGCACGGGGCGGGGCGGGACCCCAAGACAGACACTGCCGCCGTGGGTTCTCCGTCCGGCCGCACATGACAATCGCGTGCGGGTGCTTTTACAAACAGCTATACCCAGGACACACACACACAGATTCTGTTTCATGTGGTTTTCAGTGGCATTCAGGCATTAATCACCAGACTATTCTAATATTCAGCCAGGATGGAGAACGCTCCAACCCAGAAACGGCTCAGAAACGACCTCACACGTAGCTTCCCTGTCGGCCCGCAGAGGGCGCGAGTGAGCAAGATTTGAATAAAAAAGTAGGCCGTCACTTGATGGTTTTATTACCCTGCCGCTGCTCAGATACAGGGTGTTGTCTGGTTCAGAGAACTTTGCAGATCTGGTTTCTTGATTTCGTCCAAATCTCCACTGACCACAGACCCAGGCAGAGCCTCTTAATGGGTCTTCCTCCCTATCCCCTTAAGCAGATTGTACGATGCACAAGGCACCTGATGATGGTGATGATGGTGATGGTGATGGTGATATGCCAATGAAATATTTATGAAATGGTAATCAATATTATGACGGCGATGGTAACCTGACTTATTATGATACAATGTTAATGATGATAATAGTAGTAATGAAAAATTACGACGGCAAAATAATTATTATGATAAGGCGACGATAATGGTCATGAGACGCGATGATAAGTATTAAGTGACAATGGTAATGATAAGTATTTGTTTAATGGTAGTGATAGTGATGATAGTGATTTTACCGCAATAAAATACCGACGACGGACAAATAAGCAATGTAATATTAATGGTAATGGTAAGTAATAATGACGGCGACGTTATTCGGCAATATTTTTTTAATGATAGTAATGACGATGAAGTATGACGACGGCGACTATTAATGTATTACGCGACTTATTATTATTTTATTATTATTATTAAGACGATTATTATTATGACAGCGCTGAAATATTTAATATTATTAATGCATGACGATAGTAAGTAAGTGATGGTAATGGCGATGGTGATAGTAGTAGTAGTGGCGGTAATGCATGATGGCGATGGCGGTGATAAAGGTGATGATAGTGATGATGGTAATGGATGATGGTGATGATGATAATATTAGTGATGGTGATAATTGATGGCGATGGTAAGTAGTAATATTTGATAGTGATAGTGATGGTGGCGGGTGATGGCGATGATAGTGAAATGGAGGCGGATGGTGACGGCGACGGTAGTGGTGATGGTGGTGGTAAGTGGTAGTGAAGTGGTGATGGTGATGGTGATGGTGATGGCCATTGACGAAAAGATGGTGATGGTGGTGGTGGTGATGATGGTGATCGTGATGGTGATGACTGCTGAGCACACTGAAATCTATGAGGCGAGCACTCATATCCACCCCACTGAAAATGAGGAAAACAAAGGAGTACCGTGGTCGACTTGACTTTCTTCGGAACGCACAGCTAGTGAGTGCAGAGCCAAGAGCTGAAGCTACCCTGTCTCCTAGATCCATGGTTCCCAAAGTGTGTTTGCAAGGTACCATGGGACCCCCAGCGAACTCATAACAGCACCGTGCAACTGTTTCAAATTTTCAAGGTACCTGTCGAACACCGCACAAACTACTTACATTAAGTCGTTTGGAAAGACTTAATAAGTCAGGTGTTCCTTTTGGCTGGGGTGCCATGAAAGTGTTACTAAGGCAATGAGGCCGAGGCGGGCCAGGAACCCCTGGGCACATCCGCCTGGGACCTCGCCATCACAGCGCTGCTGTCGCCCCTGCCAAGACACCTTCCGTGACTTTCCCACCTCCCTCTGACCTCCAGATGCATTGCTTATTCTTCAGCCTAGCTCCTGAGGACCTGGAGGGCAAGGACCGCCTTGTCACATTGGTGTCCCTTCAAAGCCCTGCATGTGCATTCAAGGTCCTATGGTACCGCTGAGCAGGTTGTAAACTGCACAAAGCATCTGGCTGATTGAAAAATGGGTTTCAGTGTTCATGGAGCACTCAGTCTCATTAAAGACTATCCACGATCAACAGCATCTTTTCCCAGTCCTTACTAGATGTCAGCTGTCACTCACAGCACTTGAGTGACACACGCAGTCACTGTATCCCCAAAACCATCGTGCGAAGCAGGTGCCACTATTATAACCACTTCACAGATGAGGACACAGAGGCGCAGAGAGGGCGAGTCATTTGCCCAAGGCTGCACAGCTTCTGAGTCGTCAGGCTGGAACTTGAACCCCAGCAGTTGAGCTACACAGCCCCCGCTCTGAAACTGGCAGAGAGAAACTCCCCAGCCAGACCAAGGCCTTCATTAGGGAGACAGCGAAGACGGCCTCCTTGGCCTGGTTCTCTCTCGGCTGCCACGGAAGAGGGCTGGAGGGCTGTGGGCATGCTACCTTCATAGCCCTGTGCTTCCCATCTACCCAGTTCCGCTGGGAGCCCTT
>NW_024348242.1:1341344-1371582 GCF_902729225.1 Pteropus medius | reverse complement strand
GTGAGCCCCGGCGGTTTCTCTGGCCTCCCTGACGGTGGCTTCCTCGTCTGTAAAGCTGGAGCGGGGCAGCAATGTTCCGATGGCGTGAAAGTTGACAGCGGCTGGAGAGCGTGGTGGCCCCGCACTGGGCGGCCGCTCGGTCCTCTGGGGCAGGGCCGCCGGCCCGACAGCCTGGGGCAGAGGGTGGCGGCAGGGCAGCCTTCCCGCCTTCCCACCGCCACCGCCCGGCCTCCGCGAAAGCAGGCGGCGGCTCTCCCACCCTCCGGCGCGGGGACAAGGAGCATTGGCAGCGCGGCTTCCGGCAGTGTCCGCAATGCGCCACCAGGTGGCGGCATTTGCACGAGTTGCGCAAAGGATGGAGCTTGGAGCCACAGCAGAAACCCCAGGGCGCGCCCCACGCCCCGCCCCCTGCAGCTTGCCTGGTCCCCTGGGGTCTACCTGTCCCCACCCTCCGAGGTGTCCTTCAGGAGGGACTCCCTGCTGAGCTCTCTCCTCTCCACCATCTCCCTGCGCCCAACAGGGTGGGGACGGCTGAAGAGGCCTCTGCGAAGGGCCGGACTCCGCCGCAAATACCACCAGTAGGCGCTGCTGAGCGTGAAGATCACATGCGTACACACGCACATCTGTGCGCACAATGCACACCTGCACGCACGCACACACAAACACACAATGCACACCTGCATCGCCAAAATATGCGCGCCATACCCACAATGCACCTCATGCACACAAATGACACTGCACACTCATGCACATTGAACAATACAGTGCAGTGGGGTCTGCATGCACACAAACACACAATACCTAAATGCACACACGCAAACATAATAATGCACTGCACGCAGACACGGAGTTAAACGTGATATTACAGTGCACAGCTGCACACACAAACATTATGCACACCTGCATGCACACACACACATACTGCACACTCTGCACACACACACAGCCTCCTAAATAGTGACTGGCACGTGGCAAGGTCAAAGAAACATCACTGAATGAGTGACGTTGTCAGGGATCACAGAGGACACCCCCTCCCCTCCCTGGGGCCTGGAACCTGCCGACCCCTGCCTCTCTGGCCTGGCCGAACCAGGAGTGCATGGTTCACAGATGTGCATGGAAGTGCGGGGCACAGTGGCGGGGCACAGTGGCGGTCCCCTCACGGGGCGATGGTGGTCAGGTCCCACAGTTCCGCTGTTGCGGGGTGGGACACGGGGCAGAGCAGGGCTGAGGGCCGCAGAAGACGGAGGAGCAGAGATGGCTGGGAGACAAAGCAGCTCGGGAAGTGTCCGGTCGTAGCTGATGAGGACGCCGGCCAGCGTTCTGAGGGCCAGCGATGCTGCCAGGGGAACCCGGCAAGCTTTAGCTTCCTGTGCTGCCCCTGCGGTGACCTGAGTTGACATGTCTAAGGCTCGAGTCCCTCGAGGCAGCATCAGAATGGCCTGGACCCGGAATGGGGCAGATGGGGGGACTGGCGAGAAGGGTGGCCCCCCAGCCCCGTGGCTATCAGGGGAGGGGCTTCTGGCTGACACCTGCACCCTGAGGGACCGAGGGGCGAGGGACAGAGCACGAGGAGCAGCCGCTGCTCCAGGAAGACGTGCCCTCTGCTCCTCCGCTCCCTGGATGCAGGCCCAGAAGCTTCCAAGGGCTTCATGAAAAGGCAGGAAGTTCAAGATCCTTTTAATGAGTTTACTCAGCCTTCAGAATATCAAGTATTTGTTTTCCTAAGACTGGAAAGAAAGGAGCACAGCCGCCAGCCGGCCCCCTCCTGGGGGCCCAGCTGGTTTGTCCTCAATTTGCTCCTGCATCAAAGGCCTTTCGCACCTGAGGCCCCCTTCAGCAGCGCAGCCGGGCTGGGGTGATCGCTCAAATCCCCAGGCCAAACACTGCCACCAAACAGCCCTGCTCCTGCCTCGCTTTGAACTGGTCCCGGAGGAGGCTTCGGGCTTAGGCAGGATGGTCTTTGAAGAGGAAGTGGCTCTCTGTCTTCTGTCTGTGGGACACGGAGGGTGGGCCTGGGCGTGACTCTGCCCACCAGCCCTCAAACAGCACAGACCTAGCCTGCTCCTGGGGGCATGGCAGCCCAACCTGCTTTATCCCTTTGAGGTTTCTGTCATGTATAATTTTGTCTTACTTTCAGACCTAACGGGAATTCCTGGGATACTTTTTATTCAGATGCCCCAAATGGCGACATCTGAACTCTTAACATCTCGGTCCCTTTGATCCCTCCCTCCCTGTCTTTCTTTACATATAAACGCACATACGCATATACGTAATTTTCCCTGAACCTTTCAAAATTTCATCTCTAGTGGAATCATTAAACTGGTCCTCCTCCTAAAAAGTGAAAACAGGCTGAGAAAGTGCCCGTTGCCACGCCCCTCCCCGCTTAGCCACGCCCCTCCCCCTTGGCCCCGCCTCCCTCCCCCTCCGTCTTGCAGGCGATGCTCTCTCGTTCTGTGCCTGGCTTCCTAGAGTCTGCCGACGGGTTTTTGTACGTCCTGCAACTCATTTCACGTGCTCAACGATTTACCTCAGAGGTCTTGCCAAGCTGGGACGTAAAGCCTGCACGACTCTGTTTCAACTGGTGCCATTTTTTCTCATCAGATTGGCCAAAAAATTAAAGTTTGATATTATCAAGCATGAGGGAAAATGTTGGGGAAACATTCCCATGGGTGGGGTGTACATTAGCAGGGCCGCTCGAGGGCGATTTGGCACAGCTGTTAAAACTCAAAGTGTGCACGACCCATGGCTCTCTGCGTCTAAAGGAGAGAGAGTCTCCACGGCGGGCACCCCGGGCAAGCAACACAGGCTCCCCACAGCCGCCGCACACAGAGCTGGACGCTGAATGGCGCTGCACGGGGCGGGGCGGGACCCCAAGACAGACACTGCCGCCGTGGGTTCTCCTTCCGGCTGCACATGACAATCGCGTGCGGGTGCTTTTACAAACAGCTATACCCAGGACACACACACAGAGATTCTGTTTCATGTGGTTTTCAGTGGCATTCAGGCATTAATCACCAGACTATTCTAATATTCAACCAGGATGGAGAACGCTCCAACCCAGAAACGGCTCAGAAACGACCTCACACGTAGCTTCCCTGTCGGCCCGCAGAGGGCGCGAGTGAGCAAGATTTGAATAAAAAAGTAGGCCGTCACTTGATGGTTTTATTACCCTGCCGCTGCTCCGATACAGGGTGTTGTCTGGTTCAGAGAACTTTGCAGATCTGGTTTCTTGATTTCGTCCAAATCTCCACTGACCACAGACCCAGGCAGAGCCTCTTAATGGGTCTTCCTCCCTATCCCCTTAAGCAGATTGTACGATGCACAAGGCACCTGATGATGGTGATGATGGTGATGGTGACGACGGTGATGGGCGATGATTTTGGTGATGGTGATGGCGGATCGTGATGATGATGGCGATGATGATGATGACGATTATGATGGTAGCGATGACGGGTGGCGGATGGTGGCGATGATGGCGGATGGCGTGGCGATGCAGGGTGAGGCGTGGATGGTGACGATGATGGCGATGGCTTGTATGATGACGGTAGCCCATGGTGGTTGGACAGACGATGATAGTGATGACGATTTTGGTGACGATGGTGATGATGCAGATAGCGATAGTGGTGATAGCGATGATGGTGATTTTGCGATGGTGATGCTGGTGATGATGGCGGATGATGGTGACGATGGAAGTGGATGATGGCGATGATGGTGATGCAGATGATGACGACGATAGTGGCGATGATGATGGTGGCGATGGCGACGGATGGTGGTGGCGATGACGGCAGATGCTACGGCGGCGGTGGCGGTGGCGGTGAAGTGATGGCGGATGGCGATAGCGGTGGTGGTGGTGATGGCGATGATGATGGGCGATGATGATGGCGTGATGATGGTGATGATGGCGATGATGGCGGATGGTGGTGATGAATGATGACGATAGTGGTGATGGTGATGAAGTGGTGGTGGTGGTGATGCAGATGGTGATGGCGATGCGGTGGCGATAGATGGTGATGGTGATGTAGTGGCATGGTGGTGGTGGTGGTGGTGGTAGGTGAGCGATGGTGATGGTGATGGTAGCGGTGATGGTGAGATGGTGGTGGTGGTGATGATGGTGATCGTGATGGTGATGACTGCTGAGCACACTGAAATCTATGAGGCGAGCACTCATATCCACCCCACTGAAAATGAGGAAAACAAAGGAGTACCGTGGTCGACTTGACTTTCTTCGGAACGCACAGCTAGTGAGTGCAGAGCCAAGAGCTGAAGCTACCCTGTCTCCTAGATCCATGGTTCCCAAAGTGTGTTTGCAAGGTACCATGGGACCCCCAGCGAACTCATAACAGCACCGTGCAACTGTTTCAAATTTTCAAGGTACCTGTCGAACACCGCACAAACTACTTACATTAAGTCGTTTGGAAAGACTTAATAAGTCAGGTGTTCCTTTTGGCTGGGGTGCCATGAAAGTGTTACTAAGGCAATGAGGCCGAGGCGGGCCAGGAACCCCTGGGCACATCCGCCTGGGACCTCGCCATCACAGCGCTGCTGTCGCCCCTGCCAAGACACCTTCCGTGACTTTCCCACCTCCCTCTGACCTCCAGATGCATTGCTTATTCTTCAGCCTAGCTCCTGAGGACCTGGAGGGCAAGGACCGCCTTGTCACATTGGTGTCCCTTCAAAGCCCTGCATGTGCATTCAAGGTCCTATGGTACCGCTGAGCAGGTTGTAAACTGCACAAAGCATCTGGCTGATTGAAAAATGGGTTTCAGTGTTCATGGAGCACTCAGTCTCATTAAAGACTATCCACGATCAACAGCATCTTTTCCCAGTCCTTACTAGATGTCAGCTGTCACTCACAGCACTTGAGTGACACACGCAGTCACTGTATCCCCAAAACCATCGTGCGAAGCAGGTGCCACTATTATAACCACTTCACAGATGAGGACACAGAGGCGCAGAGAGGGCGAGTCATTTGCCCAAGGCTGCACAGCTTCTGAGTCGTCAGGCTGGAACTTGAACCCCAGCAGTTGAGCTACACAGCCCCCGCTCTGAAACTGGCAGAGAGAAACTCCCCAGCCAGACCAAGGCCTTCATTAGGGAGACAGCGAAGACGGCCTCCTTGGCCTGGTTCTCTCTCGGCTGCCACGGAAGAGGGCTGGAGGGCTGTGGGCATGCTACCTTCATAGCCCTGTGCTTCCCATCTACCCAGTTCCGCTGGGAGCCCTTCGCCCTCCCGTCCGCACAGACCACTGGGGACACGGGACATCCGGCTTGTAATCAGGGCACGAGCGTGTGTGGCAGGTGTGTATTGATCTGAAGAGCAAACAGCCGGCAAAAGACCCCTGCCCAACTAAATGTCCCGCCTAAGGACACAGAACGGGGGCAGGCGGGCTCCCTCTGCTCTCACACACCCTTTTGGGTGAACTGCCTCAAAGGAGATTGACGAAGCCCACAGTTTTCTTCAAATATTAGCCTAGGAATAAATTACATGCAGGTCTTCTCGGGCGAAACGCCCACGTCCATCCCCAACCTTGAAAACGCTCCCTTTGGGCCTCGCTGTCGACGCAAAGGGTGCTTTGGATGGCGGTGGTGCAGGTGTGCGGAGGAAACAAAAATATTTTCTAGGAAGAGCTGGGAGACGGCACCGCTTTGTTCCCTCTCCGTCCTGTCTGTCCTGCTGATAGAGGTTTTGGTGACCTGACTTTTTCATCTGAGCAAGCTCCAAATGAACGGAGCTTAGATGCCACAGGCTGAAGTAATTTAAAGGCTATTTTTAAAGGAATTAATAGATGAAAAGTTTATAACCACCCCCCACCCTGGACTTTACAGGAATGAGATTGGAGAGCATTCAAAGCAAAAGGGTCCGAGGTCTTAAACTCAAGCTGAGAGTTAAAACAATCAAAAAGCTTGTTATTTGGTTGGGTATTTGCAGAAATATTGAGCTTTCTTCACAGCCCGGGACTAACAAAGTCCTTAGTCTTGCACTGGGTTGAACGGTGTCGCCCAAATCCATGCCCACCAGAACCAGCCAACGTGATCCTGTTCAAAAACAGAATCTTGCAGATGCGAGTAGCTAAGGATCTCCAGGTGAGGTCCCAGGTTTTACGGTGAGCCTCAAATCCACAAGTGGGTGTCTCTGCAAGAGACCAGAGAGGAAGACGAGGACAAAGATGGGGGGGGAGGCCAGGTGACCACGGAGGCAGAGGCTGGAGTGACGCAGCCACAGCCAAGGGACACCTGGGCCACCGAGAGCTGGAAGTGGTGAGAAGGAGCCTTCAGAGGCAGCGAGCCCGTGGACCTCTGATCCCAGACTCCCGATGCCTCCAGAACTGGGAGAGGGCAAATCTCTGCATTCCTAAGCCACTCGGTGTTGTGATTTGCTAAGGGGACCCCAGCAAAGTAACGCAGCGGCTCAGTCTCACGCTTAAGTAACTCCGCCTCTACGATATGCACGGTTTCTGGAAACACCAGCCGCCTCCCGCCCCTTTTTATACTTAGTCTCTCTGTCTGCCTGTTCCTTCCGATAAAATCTGGACTCGCCGTGTCCCGTGGGCACCAGGGTCACGTCCTGACTTCACACTCTGAGCGGCTAGATCTCGAGCCGGTAAGTTCATGGCTCTGAACTCGGCTTTCTCATTCATCAAACGGGCGTCGTGACTGTCGCCAACTCGTGGGAATGTGAGAGAACGCGAGCCTGAGCGAGCAGAGTGCCGGCTGGTACCAAGCGCAGCCAGTGGTTCTCACAGTGCGAAGGCATTATGCAATGTCCCCCTGCCCTGGTCCCTCCCACCATCCACACAGTGCCAGGGTGAGATGGCACCGCCCGGTGCCTCTTCCTTACGCCCCAGGCGCGTGTGCGTGTGCGTGTGCAAGGCGGGGAGGGCCCCCCCCAGCGGCCCTGGACTCTCCCGCCCGGCAGGCAGGCTGATGGCTGACGCAGTCTTTCCCCCGAAGCTCCAGGACGGCGGCCAGCTGGGTGTGGCGGTTGCAAAACGGCCGCGGGGACCTGCCCGGATTTTCCTGCCGAGCCGGAGCAAGCATCGGGCGCAGATAAGCATCTGAGTTTGCAAACAAACCAGCCCGGAGGTGAGCGCAGCCTCCCTGGCGTTACCGTGCTGCGGAGCTGCTCAGAAGTGCGGCCAAGGCCTGCGGGAGGCGGGGCCGAGGCCTGCGGGAGGCGGGGCCGAGGCCTGCGGGAGGCGGGGCCGAGGTCTGCAGGAGGCGGGGCCAAGGTCTGCGGGAGGCGGGGCCAAGGTCTGCGGGAGGCGGGCGAGAGGAGCCACCTGCAGGCGGGCGCGCTCGAGAGCCAGGCCACCCTGATGTCCAACGCAGGAGGTGGGCAGGCCGCGAAAGTTCCGGAAGGCAACCGGAAGGGGAAGTTCCCGAGGACACGGGTGTGGTGTCTCCAGCTGTCGTTTGAGTAGGCGACCTCCGTGAGCGGTGCCTTTGCTGTCTTCCTTTTTTTTTTCCGAATCTGTTCTTGAATATGATGTTTTCACACAACTGGTGCAGATTTGGGTCTATGTCACGGGAAATGTGGATCCCATTTACTCTCTTCCATTTCACTCACTGCGGGAAGTACAGGAAGGAAGACTCAGAAAGGACGCGGTTTACGGGCCGTCGCGGTGGCTGTGAGGCGGTTCGGTGACGATGTCGCCTTTGCTGTAGCTTTGCTGGCACATAAGCTGAGGACCCGGTGCCCAATCTCAAAGGTAACGTTTGGGAACCAGCACCCACAGTCGCGGAGACTGGGCACTATCAACATAGCGTGAAAAGAAGCACCGCAGAAAAGAATTTTCAAAACAGTGGTTCACGTCTGGTTGGCCGAGTCCAGAAATAGCCTCCTGCCAAGGACTCAGAGCCCCCTACCCCCAGCCCAGTCTCAGAGCGAGCTGTGAGGATCGAGTGTGACAGTCACCAATGCTGTCCTACTCTGTCCCAGATACATGCTTGTCCATGCAGCTGAGAGGCCACCGCGAGGTCACCTGACGGGACCCCGCCCAGTGCAGGGGATGAGAGGAGCCAACCCCTCGTAAGAAGAGAAGCTCAGTTTGCTAAGTGTCATATTTTGACGTGATGGCAAACGCTGTAGGATAAAGGGGTGACTTGGATTTTTAAAAATTAACGCAAAGAAAGTACCTAATGAATATGACGCTGGACAAGTTACCTTCCTCCAGGAGCTCTGCCCATGCTCCCGATGCGCGCGCGGGCACACTGACCTATCATTTTCGTTCCTGACTCTAAGGGTCAAACACATTCGCCCCGGAAATCGCACTAGTAACAGGTGGATATATTTCCTTCTTGTCGCCCCGCACCTGTCTGTAAACGCCCGTCTGTGCGTATGGAACCGAAAACCAATCACGCGTCCGCCGAGCAGCGTTATCTTAGAGAAGCGAGCGGGCGATGAGTGAACGGGGTGAGGTCCGGGGTCCCGGCTGGTGCCAGATGAGCATCCTGGGCCTCTAAGAATAGACGCCTTGCCGGGCCGGTCCAGCCCCAGGGCCCACAGAGGACAGGACGATTTCCTCTCCACTTTGACTAAAGATGTTATGTCACCAGCCACTCGCCCCTCTTGTTGTGTTTTGTTACAGGCTGTTTTGAAAGTCTCCAGACTTCCTGTAGACTCCTTTGTTTTCCAAACTCCTTTCCTCTCGTCCTTGCCCTGATTCGATGGATCGGGCCGCGCTTGCTCTCGGTGGAGCTGCTTTCTCCGGGCTTTATCTCATGAGGGGCTCCATGGATAGGAAGCGAAATGAAGGTAGGCGGATGACGGTGAGGCTGGCGATGTCCGTGTGAGAGCAGATGCCGTTTCCAAATGCGCTTACATGCCGGGGGCAGTGTCTCGAGGCTCACACGCGTTCAGTCACTTCATGCTCAGCACAGTGTCCGCTTTTCAAATGAAGACACTGAGACTTCAGCCATTTGCCTGAGGTCACACTAGTCTCTTTGACTCTAAAACCCATGTTTTTAATCCCATAAATATTGCTTCCAAAGCAATAAAGAGAAAAAGAGAAATACAAAGAAAAAGAGAGAGAGAGGATGACAGGGACACACAGGTGGGACGTGTCTCTTGGGTAAGACCATAAAACAATGAGATCTCATCTTTGCTCAAAAGCCGATTGCGTTGCCGGTCAAGTCCACCCCACGAGCCAAGCAGTTACACAGTGAAACTGGGCAGGGGGTGAACAAATGCCAAGGGAATGTGCCCAGGAGGAGGAGACCAGTCAGAGTGGGGGGAGCTTCTTGGAGAGCAGCCATGAATCAAGCTTTGGGGGGCACGGAGGTCTTAGAAGAATTACCCTTCCTTGATACCCCTCCCTCTGAGAGATGGAGTCCCCCCACCCTGCTCTTGAATCTGGGCTGGCTTGTGACTGCTTTATTCCACGGAGTACAACAGAAAGCCCGTCACGTAATACCTGAGGCTGAGTCCCCAAAGGCTGTGCAGCTCCTCCCTCATTCACTGGCGCCTCCACAGTTGGATCCCCGAGCCACTATGCCAGAAGCTCAGCTACCCAGAAGCCCCCAGACTGGAGGCATCACAGGTGGACACTCTGAGAAGCGGTCCCGCCCTGCCGAAGGTTCTAGAGCACGAACATTTTGCCATTCAGCAGCACGTTAATAATGACCTCAGAAAAATACCGTGTGAAAAGCAAGGTCACTGTTTCAAAATATTGTGTCTGGATTATTGGCTCTCACAATCAGAGTTGGGTTCAGATGGACAAAAGAGGATCAAGTATCAGAACTAATTCTTGTGACTTACCTGACGAGTTTACCTCCCCAGCGTAGCCAGGATTCTGGAGGCGGAACTACTTTAGCTGCTCAAGAAACTGATTTCCTTCTCTCCTCACTCCACTGTGCTTACATGTGACTTCTGTCCCCAGGGTTCCAGAAGGCGAAAGGGGAAGGCCAACGGGAACACCCCTTAGGAGAGTTTGTGTGGAAGCCCCACCCACTAATATCTGCTTCTCCCTGGCAATGACACTGGTCACGTGACCAGCCCTAGCTGCAAGGCAGCCTGGGAAATCCAGTACTTTAGACTCATGGTGCTCCTGGACAAACTGGCTCTCTGCTACTGGGGAGGAGAGGAGGCTGAACTAGGCTGCCCTGTCCTCTGCAGTTATCCCACTCGGTCATCCCCGTGGAGTTACGCTCCGTGAAAGCGGGGGTCCTATGCTCACCGCCCCACTTCCCAGGGAGGAGACGGGTGCCTGGCACACAGTAGACTCTCAACAAATAAAGATTTGCTGCATTTTGTCAAGTGAGTCCACACTACGGTCATCATTGGTCCAAGGGCAGGAAGTCAGGGAGAGCGAGCCGAGGCTGGGGGGCGATGGTGGGACACCCCGGGCCTGGAGGTTGAAGCGCCCAGCTCTGAAAAGGCAAGAAATTATGAATGTGGAAACTGCAAATACTCTTAAGATGTCTGGGTCGGGAACAAGCTCAAGGCACCCGTGTCGCAACCGGTCTAGAGAAAGAAACACACTTTGCTTCGTTTAAAGACCCCAAGAGCCTTGTCCCATCCTCTGCTGGGGGCGAGGCCCTCTCTCTTCTTTCCAGTCCCTCCCAGTGGGGCTGGAAGTGTGTCACCGCCGAGAAGCAAATCTTCACACGTTAACTGATTTAGCTCTTGAGAAATTATCTTGACGACCCTCCGGGGCGCCCTCCCTTTCATCCTCACGTCTAACAGCGCCTCCCCCGGCCAGCGCGAGACGCCCGCACGCCTCCCGGACGTTTCTCCTGGTCGATGCTCCTCCCATCGGTCTCCCCATCGCGAGCCCCGCATCTGTGGTGCTGCTTGCGGTGGAGGACATCTCCCCGGCCCAGGCCTGGGAATGGGCGGGGACTGGGACGCCACCGAAAGTCATTAAAACGGACTTGGTTCCAGGCAACGTGATGCCCCAGCCGCGGGGCCTTCTTCCCACCCAGGCCGCTCCGGGAGTTGGGTCCAGGGGTCCGGGAAGAGCCTGGCGGGGTCGGACAGTGACGTGAGAACCCTAAAATGACGAAGAAATTCTGAACATGAAGTTTTTGACGGTCCTGCACACACACACACACACACGGAGACCAAGTCGAGGCAAGGAGAGAGGTGAGGGTGAGCTCGGGTGGCGTCCCCGTGGACCACGTCGGGGCCCTGCCACCTGCGGACTCAGGCTTCATTTCCTCGGGTACACGCCGCAAACCCCCGTGGGGCTGCACAGCGAGTGTCACCGGCCTACCCGGCAACGCTAACGAGAGAAGAGGCCGAGCTGCCCAAAGGGGGCCTGTCCCCCCGCCCTGCCACGAGCCACCATGAGGCGGTGGGGTGCGAAGTAGCAGAATCTTAGGTTGTTCAAGAAAAACAGGAAGTCAGAACATTTTCTTGAAATTTCCTGTTTTGTTGTTGTTGTTGTTGTTTTTAGCAATTTAAAAAATTCAAACACTCTGCGAATGGAGCAAATATCTGAGGACGAGTTTTGTCCCCATGCCACCCGGGACGACCCCCACCCAGTCCCCGCCCGACCCGGTCGGCGCATGCGCAGTGCTGCCTTTCTGCCTCAGGACTCGCGTTTGCTCGGTTTTAGGTGTTTATTATTATTGTCGTCGTTTGTTTTGTGTTGTTTCCCTACGTGTTTCTGATCGACATTTCTATGTGTTTTACTTCAAAGCAAAAATATCTCTCCTGTGGGCAACACTTGTGCTTTCAAAATGGTTTTATGCGTCATCACATTCATTCGTCACAAAACTGGAGGCGGACTGGGTCACCTTACTTCCCAATAAAACATGAGCAACGTAAGGCCCCGTATGACCCCTGAGCGTTGCAAGATCCCTCCCTGTCTGAACCAAGGACAGCCCGCCTCTGAGAGCAGAAGGTAATGACCCACAAACTCCTTTCCAAGTCTCCCCGAGACTCCTAACGCTGGGTGGCGTCTACTCAGCCATTCGAAGCTCCCTCCGGTGACTGGTCCTCATGAAAAGCACAGTCCATGCGGCTCGAGAATGGCTGGACGCCCCAGTGCCTTTCCTGCCGGCATGACGTGTGGTCCGGTTGGGTCACCCCAAACTGCCCAGAGGGCGGCCCCCCCACCAGTGGGCGTTCTTTGCCGGCTGCTTGTAGCCGCACCTTCGTCTCGTCGAAGCAAAGGGCATTTTCCTGGAACTCCACGAGGGAGCTCCCCAAACCGTGGGAGCCTGGGGGACTGGTCTCGGAACAAGGAACGAGCTCCAGACAACCCTGCGGCATGAAGAGCTCGAAGGTCTCACCAATCGTCACTGGGATTAATTCATTTCTTAAAAAATCTGTCCCAGCAAATGTCACTCAAGCTGAAAAGGCATGGGAGAAAAGGTCCGGTTGGCCACATTTGGGCCTGGGCTCCTTGCACTTTGGTCAGAAGACGCAGGGCAACTGGATTTTTATTATTTTTATTTATTTATTTTTTAAACACCTACAGCACCTGGTCTTCCTAGGTGGTCTCCCATCCAAGTACTGACCAGGCCCGACCCTGCTTTGCTTCCGAGATCAGATGGGATCCCGCGAATTCAGGGTGGCATGGGCGTAGACGGGGCAACTGGGTTTTTAGACTCACCAGGACAGCACGCTGTGGGGACACCCCTTAAGAGATTACTTTTCAAAACCCACCCTCCCAGCCTCCTTTGCAATTAGACGGCGCCACACTCCCCAGTCGTGGCCCACAGAACAGACGGGGCCTGGCCCAGCCCATAGAACCGCTCACCTGCTCTCTGCACCCGGCCGCTGAGTGCAGTAGCGGCTGCCAAGGTCACCTGGGGAGCTGCATATTAAAGATGGCAGAGTGTCGCCCAGCCTGGATCCCCGAATGACTACGTGGGGCCGAGTGCCCCGCTCTCCACCGCCCTGGTTAAGACACATGCTTTACCGAGTGGAGCTTGGTCTGGCTTCACCAGGAAACTCTGGTCCCCAAACGAGGGAAGTGGCTGCTCAACGCCTAGAAAGCCGCGTGTCCAGTGCCTTCACAGAGAAGGGAGAAAGGTGAACCTTTAAGCTGACGTGCATGACAGTGCCTTCCCTTTGGTGACTCCACACGCCAGGACAAATCAGAGGAATTAGGTCACTCGGCTTCTCAAGTGCCATCTGTACCAGGCCACGTGGACCATGGACACTCCCCGCGGGCCCTAAGAGGAGCCCAATACAGACGTCCCTGGGCCCTCCCCCCACCCAGCTGGTCTCTGAATCCGAAGGAATCGCTGCTGAGCTGAGTTTCGCCTCCCTCCCCCCGGCGCGTTGCTTTGCCCAGTCCGGGGCAGCGGGACCGGGGCAGCTTGCACTCCTTCCCCTGGCCCGTGAGGGTACCGAAAAAACACAGCTCAGAAACCTGGCCCCAGTGGGGAGCCGACACCCTGACGCAGACTCACAAGATGTTTTTGAACACTTGTGGGAAAATCAGAGAGAGGAACGGCTGGCCCGAGTGAGCATTCCAAGCCCGGACACAATGATGAATTTTGCACACATCACTGGGTTCTGACTCTGTTGCCAATTAAACCCTCCGTGGGGGGCACGCAGTCCACTTAATCTCTGCTGCCAGAGAGACAATCGCCCCAGTACCGCGGGGCGGGGGCGGGGACGGGGACCGTATCACAAAGACCTAGATCCTGCCCGAGTTCTCTGGAGTTTTCCCCGTTCTTCCTTAGTCTGCTTACTGCTCGCTCTGCCTGTCGGGAAGAAAGGAGCAGGTAAAGGGGGGGCAGGCCTCCCAGAGACCGCCATCGCCTTAAGTAGGGGCTCTGTGCATTTAAAATGCCTGAAAATGGGCAGCCCCACTCCCCAAGGATGTGTGTGTGGGTGTGCGTGCATGCGTGCGTGTGTGTCTGTGTGTGCATGCGTGCATGCATGCGTGTGCGTGCATGTGATGAATTCAAAGGAACTTCTGAAATGATAATGAAAGGGATTTAGGAATTACACAAGTTGCGGTATGAAATTGTGCCAGTAACATCATTTAGAAGCGAGAGGTGGTTGAATTGACTTTCTTTCCTCTTGTCTTTCTTTTTTAAAAATAAGAACGGCCATGGAATTATAAAGTCAAAATTATATCTTAAATAATCTTCTTTTAAAAACATGGCTTAAAAAAATGGGCCCTAAGTTTAGCTACCGAGCTAGAGGCAAGCTAGCTTTTTTTTTTTTTTTTTCACGTGGCGCTGGAGGAAGCTCGTGCTTTGGGAACACGGTGTCCTGTCCAGCTCCACCTCGGAGCCTCGGGCATCCAGTCTGCAGAATAAAGACAATCACTTAGAGATGCTGTAAAGTTTCCAGCGTATAGCAGGAGCTCATTAAATGTTAGTTATTATTATTATTTTAAGGAAGGATGTTTAATAATAGAACTTAACTGCATTTCCCATGATGACTTAATTAACTCCTGGCTTCCAAAGAAATGTTTTTGGTTGGCCCGGTAAAGGTTGGTAGAAAAGAAATAAACGTTAACCAGCATATGCGTAGTGTTGCTATTTACTCATGCATGGGAATTTTCATGCGTATCATTTTTTTTCTCATTACAATCCTCTGAGGCTGGTAGGACAGTATGGTCTCTATTTTCTCTTTACAGAGGAGAAAAGTGATTATAAATTATATATCTTATGTATATATGATAATATACATTATGTGTTAAGTATAATCAGTTTTCTCCTCTGCAACACACGTGTGTATATATGTGCATGTGTGTGTGATTCTACATGTGACCATATGTGCATGTGTATACACACGTGTACACACACGCCAAGGTCGAGTATACAGCCGTAGTTAGTGATGACTTACCGATTGTACAAATGGTGCTTGTGCAGAAGTGTGACGTACGATCAGAAGCTTAAAATCTGAGCACAACTGGCACTAGGGAGCGTTTTTAAACAGGAGCGAAATGCAGAAGACGTAAAGATCGATACGACGAAACCCAAAACTCTGCCCAACCCCAGGGACCACAAACGAAAGTGACAAGGGGAAGAAAGGACTCGCCACGCGTGTCACAGGCACGGGGTCAGCTCACACAGGCTGCTCCAGGGGACCCACACGGGAAAAGGAAAGTGGCCAAGCAGCGCACAAGGCAGAGGACGCACAAGGCATGGGGAGGAGGAAACGCAACAGTCACCGACCAGTGAGAAGACCTCTTCCCCAGAAGCAGACGTTAAAACCGGGCGACACTGAGAACCCGCCGCCCACGCTCCAGGTTGGCAAGAATTTAAAAGCCGCGTGACACCCTCGAGGGTTGGCGAATACGTGGGGAAATATTGGGAGGGGGGCGTAGCTCCCACCGGTATGGCTGTGCATATGAACCCGTAAAATGCCCACACTTTCGCCTCAGAAACAATCCTTAATCTACCCCAGAGGGGTCCCGACAAACGAGGCTTGTGCTCTGACTTCGTGACCCCGAGCGTGTCTGGGGTCACGGGGCCTGTGCCTGGCTGAGAAGTCGGAGGGCGGTGCACACAGGTGACGCGGAAACGCAGAGGCCTGGTCTCTGGACCCGCGTCATTACCTGCGGGGACGGAAATGCGCGGCGCGGATCAGAAGCGCCCAGCCGCGCTCCACCTGCTGCGCGCGCACGCGGCTCGGAAGGGTCGCCCCTCCTGCCGAAGGCAGATGTGGGGGACGCAGGACTGAAGGCAGGCACGCTGCCTGTGGGCACTGGGACGTGACAGCCGTTTGGAGGGGACGTGGAGGCCCGTGACATCGTCCAGGCTGATCGACATCCAGCTCCGCCGTCAATGGGTTTCTGGCCGCCGGTGCTGGCAGCTGGCTTAGCGGTGACGGTGTCCCCCAGAATGATGCCGAGGGACCCAGGCTCGCCAGCAGCCCCCGAAAGCCCAGCCTGAAACCAGTTTCCCGCAAAATGTGTCAAGCGACCTGGCGGAGCCTTCCAAGCGGGGTCCCGCCCTGTGCTTCCCGAAGCTGCAGGGGCTCAGCAATCCCGCCGCCCACGAACCCCGCCGCCCTGAGGCCGGCTGACCAGCAAAGTGCTCTCCCACACCCCCGCCGCCGCGCTCTGACTGCTCACCCCCAAACCGCGGATTCTGTGCCCCCATCTCGGGGGCGGCAGGGGCCACTGCGGCCTCCTTCTGTGCCACCGAGTGTCGCAAGGAGCACGGCTGGCGGAAAGGTCTGGAAGGCAGGAACTCGCGAGGCCAAGGCCCAGACCCGTGAGGATCCCGTAGCCCCACACCCCGGGCCCGTTTCCCTGCGCCCCGCTCCCGGGAGGGCGTGGGAAGAGTGGGGGCCTCCGTCCCGCCCGCCCCTGGGGACTCTGCGCGGCTGCTGTTGCTGACCTGCCTCCTGCACCTTCGGGGCTGAGCGCACCCCGCTTCCTTCCTTCCAGGAAGGGCATCCCGGTCGGAAGCCTGGGGTTCGCACACCTCCAAGCAGAAAGGACCGAAGAGGGCGCCCTGGAGGAAGGCGGCTGGCCTTCCGGAGTCGCCGCCTTCAAAGCCGCGCTGGCCTCGAGTCCCGTCTGAGCGCCGCGTCCTGTCCTCCTCCCTTTGTCCTTCACGGCCCAGCCTCAGAGTCTGCAGACCATTGCCACTTGATTGCCACTTCCTTCGGGGTGAGATCAAAAGGCCGGGAAGAGGCCCCCATCCGTTTCTGACAAAGTCAACTTCCCAACATCTACTCTAAGCACCCCTGCCCCCGCCAAGGCAAAGGCCATCAGGGACACGCCGAAAAGGCCCTAACGGCATGCCCCACAGAGATAACAGGTCAGCTGAAGGAACCGGCCCACTGGGCGTCCGGATGCCCGAGGCAAACGGATGAGAGAGGCAGATGTGCGTCTCTCCCTTTCTGCCATGCGCCGTCACCCCGACTGCTGGTACCTGCGGAGGCCGGGAGCTCAGCGTCCCACAAGGTCCCAGTGGTGGGGCTTTACTTTCACCGAAACTTTTAATTTTTCGTTGTGCCAACAACGGGTACAATCCTACCTGTATGGCCAGAAGAATCGCCACAGGCGCACACACCTGGTGGCCAGGACACCTCTGGGCCACCCTGCTGCTCCCGCCTGTTTCCTGAGGGTTAAGTAAGACAGTCATTACAACACTGTGGCCAGTGCAGAAAACCACCGCATTTTGTGACTTTAGAATGTTGGGTTCATGTCAACAAGGAGTGTGTATGCACCTGTCTGCGCATGCGTGTTTGCATGTGTCTGTGTGTGTCTGTGTGTGTCTCTGTGTGTGTCTGTGTGTCTCTGTGTGTGCATGTGTGTCTGCATGTGTCTGTGTGTGCACACATCCTGGGTGTGTTTAAGGAAGAGCGTTTCCCCTCCCTCTTTCACTGTTGGGGACACTCAGACATTGTAGAAAGTGGCTTTGGAATCACACCCCAAGCTCTTACTGTCCCAGCCGGCAGCAAATGCTCTGGCTTTGACTTTCTCCGCCCTGGAGAGAAAGACGAGTCCCCCGATTCTCATGCGGCGCCTTTTCTTCCCGCGGCGCTGTCGGCCCGGCGAGTGCGCTCACACCGTCTGGAACAGCTTCGGTCACGGCCAAGAGAACGGGGCCCCCAACCTGGGCGAGAAGGGAAAGCGCTCCCTCCTCATGGGCCATCGACCCCCGTGCCAGCTTCCACCACCCCCACGCCGAGCCAACATCTACACAGGTGAAAGCTCCCCAAAGGCCTCCCACATTCCCCGGGAAGTCCCCGTCACAATGACAGGAGAATTCGGAGTGGGGCTGAGACTGGACGGGGCAGCGGCATTAGCGAGTCCCATTCCGTGTGCACCCTTTGGGGACCGGGGGAGCTCCGCCCTCGTGAGCGGAAGCTCCCTGCTCCTTTTTCCCATGTTCGGACTCCCAAGGAGGCTCGTGACAGTGGGGACGGTGATGATCCAGGGAGGCCGGCAACCCTCCCCTGCATGCCAGGCCCTGTCACCCACGTGCTCAGAACATTAGTAGCTTCTCCACAGATGCCCCTCCAGGTCACCAAGTCCAGAAGAGGCCATTCCATTGACTGGATAACAACCACTCACCCAGGCCCCACGGATGTGCCCGGAACTGTGCCGGTCACAGGGGACAGAATGGGCAGGAGCAGCCCTCAAGTCACCTCAAGTGAGGTGAGTACGGGCCCACCTCATCACCAGGCAGGGTGGGGTGGAGTTTCCGGAGGGTCAAGGGCATCTTGCTAAGATCTCAGCTAGGAATCCCTTTAGGCTAAATTGAGAAAAAAAGTTAATCACAAAAAATAAAAGTGTAGGACCAGAAGGCTTCGCTGGCGGATTCGACCAAAAACAAATAAGATTCGATGTCAATCCTTCTCAAACTCTTCCATTTTACGAGGCCGGCAAAACCCTGACACCAAAACCACGGGAAAAGAGAATGATCGGTCCACCTCCCCGGCGAACAAACATGCAAAATCCTCTGCGTTCACTGCCATCCGGAGCCTCGTCGAAACGGGGTGGATGACGTGCTCAAAGCGGGTCACGACTGCCAAATTCCAGGTGTAACGTAAGTGATTCCTGGGGTTGTGACTACAGCATGGTGACTGGAGTTAATGCTACAGCGTCACATCTTTGAGAGTTGCTAAGACAGCAGGTCTTCAAAGTTCTGATGGTAAGAAAAAATCATTGGTAACTACGTGCAGCGATGGATGGTAACCAGAGTTATCGTGGCGAGCATTTCACAATGCGTACAAACACGAATCCCTGGCTTCTGCGCCTGGGACTAATGGAAGGTTGCATGTCAATTAGATCTCAATTATAAAAAGCATTAGAGGTCGTATTTCGCAAAACTTAATATGAGGAAAGAGAGAGCGAAGACTAACACCCCTACTTCAAGGGCACGACAGAAAGACGAACTTAAAGAGGTGTGGTCTGTGCCTTGCAAGCCATCTGAAGACGCTCGTGAATCAGAATGAGAAAACCTTAGAAGTCAGAGGCTGGAAATCGAGAATTGAGGTGGTGGGTAGAGTTACTTTAGAAATGAGGCCAAAGCTACAAGAAACACAAGAGAAAGAAAGAAAAAGAAGTTAAGAGCTGGACTCGCCTGGCGGAGGACGAGAAGGGTCCGTCTCTGGCCGTGGAGCTGAGCGCTCTGCTGAATGTTCCTATATGTTTCTATGGCTTCCCCTGAGGACACGACTTGGTTTTGTTGTGGGATAAAGATTTTTCACAGAACTGGCAGCATCCAGCGGGCCCTGGAACCGCAGCCCAGGCAGTGACGAGGGTGAGGAAATCCGAGTGTGCACTCTGTCGGAGCAGAGCCCGCGTGCGCTGCTCACCAGACTGCCTGCTGCGGGATTACGGGGTGCTGCTGGAGGAAGCATGGGGCAGGGGTCCCGACGAAGTGCCGGCCTAAGCAGAATCGTGCACTTCGGCAGCACAGTAGCTAGTGGCCGACGACGGTAGCTGAACCCAGGAAAGGTAATCGGTGACGGTGGCATGTGCAAGCGACCGACGCAGCCGTGTGAGAGGCAGGCCTTGCGCCCTCAGAGCGCCATGCCTCGGATAGTTAGTGATTTACAAAGTAATTAAAGACTCGTCCCAGACCTCTCATCGTCAGGCCGAGTGAAAGGCTATAATTTGCTCTAATTGGCCCAGAACCTTGGCAGCGCCCCCAGCCTTCATCGGGGTTCTGATTCCCCACCTACCTTCTGTACCCGGTGAGCATCCGAATGCGGCTGGCGCTGGCCGCGCCCCTCCCCCAGGCGCTCGAGCCAAGACCATGGAGACTTTATGTCCACAGTAAGACCGGCCCTGGGCACCCTGAGTTCGCACTCGTCCCTCCGGGCTCCATGGCCTGGGACAAGTCAGGAGGCCTCCCTGAGCACGCCGCCTCGTCTGGCGACTGGGTGACTGCACCGCACACGGGCCTCACGAGGATCAAACCGACGGCGAGCAGGGGCGTGGCCAGCGGCGACCGGCCCAGGCCGCCGCTCCTGAGCGCTTGTCGTGGAGCGGGCGCTGTCCGGTCTCAAAGGGGGTTAAGCGAGGCAGCTAGGCTGATGACCGGTTCCTCCCCAACAGACAGGCGTCCGGAGGTCCCCAGCATCCCAGCCGCGAGCCTGCCGCCCTGGCGATGCGAGGCGGGACGGAGCTCGAGAGACACCGCGAGAGCGCCCCGCGCCCCAGCGCCGCCTGTGCCCCATCGCACGCAGTCCTCGTCACGGTCCTCGGACGCGCAGGCGACCCTTCACCTTACGAGGAAGCTGAGCCGTGGACAGGCGCCAGGCGCGTGGACTCCGGGACACGTTACCACGTGGTCTGCAGGGAGGGGGGGGCCATCAGCGCAAGGCGGGACAGTGGGACGGACCGTGGGAGACCGTGGGCCTAGAAGAGGGCCCAGAGGTTACTGATTGTGCCCCGTTCCCCAGAATCCATCTCCCCGGGGAGAAAACAAACGGGGCATTCACCCCAAACCTGTTTGTCTGGGCACTACCGTGGCAGTAGACGAGGAAGAGAAGTCGGTGTCTTGAGGAAGTGTGTAGTACGAGCCGGAGCCGCTGAGGAGAGAGGCGTCCTCGGCTCACGGGGACCCTGCCGCCTGGGGCGGGCCTCTCTCCAAATGCGGGCCAGGCGGCTCCTTCCTCCGCCTCCCACCGGCCCCCTCGCAGGCCCGCGTCTGCCAAGCCTCCTCCCAGATCATTTCGCCCACCTTGGTATCTCCCCACCAGCCCTGACGATTTTTAGACATGGAACCAAACGCCGTTCCCATAGCAACGGTCTGAAGAAAGTAAACTTCTAATTAGACCGCGTTCGGATGGGGAGCTCGTTTGAGTCCTCTCTCCAGCGTTTCCTTTGAGCGCAAACACGGTCCCGGGTTCCATGGGCCGTCTTGATTTTTAAAAACCCCAGATGTTCAAAGGAAGATGATGATCGCGCTTTATCTCCAAGTGCCTTAGTGGGGAGTGTGCATCCGGCCCCTTTCAAAGTCCCCCAAAGAGGAGCTTTCATATTCAGGAGCAAAGTAACTGAACTCGAAACTTTTTATTAATAATGTAAAAGGCTCGTGTGACACAGAGAACCTACAAAACTATGGAGAAATCAGAGGAGACTTCGCTTTATCAAAGGGCCCGAATCGAGGTTGGTCTTGACTGGAGGGGTGAGGCGGGGGATGCGAGCGGAGCCGCCGGCCGCGTGGAGGGCGAGGTCCCTGCCCTTTCGTCCACTCCAGCGATGGTTCTTAGACAAATCCGAGACCAGGGACCACCAGTGCACCCCTGGGAGTGCCTCGGGGTGTCACTGTGCCATCCAGCCCTGCCGATAGCCGCTCTGGGGGCGGAGCGGCTGTCTAAGTGTCTTTTCTCCATCGGCGCCCAAGCAGGACCCTCGGCCAGGAGAGCCGTCCCTTGTCCTTATTCTTAGAGCCGCAAGCCACCACCTTAACGCGAGGAGCATCCTCCAGGAGACGCTGCCTTCTCTGGCCCCTGAGTTTGGCCTCGGAACACGTGGCGTGCTTGATGTCACCCCGCGCTTCCCCAAACGAAGGGTCCGCTAGCCGACCTCGATGACGGCTACTAAGCTATTGAGGTGACCTCGATAACCGCACTAACTTATGTCACTTCTCTCTTTCTCCCAACTCTGGTCTAATGACAGTAGTCACAAAGCCGGTGTGTGTGCCCGTTGGGACCTGGCTGCATGAGGTGGGGGACACGCTGACGGGGGACCAGAGCTGACACTGACACACAACCTCGCTGTTCCACAGAAGCACCTCCCGGCTACGGTCGAATGAAGAAGCCGAGAACCCAACAGCGTGCGTCGTAGGACCCCACTGCTTCCGAGTCACCAGAGTTCCCGCCCACGTCCCTTCTCTGTCCCAGCACCCCGCCCGGCCCCACACGACACCCGGCCCTCGCGCTCCCCAGGCTCGGGTCCTCCCTGGGCTTTTCGCTCTTCCTCCGACGTGCGTGTCCTGTGTGGCCAGGGCTGAGGCACGCGGGTCAGGAAGGTTATAAACTCCCCGCGGTCTGGGTCCGTCTGAGGCCTTTGTCACAACCAGGCTGGTTTGGGGGAGAACACCCAGAGGCGACGTGCTCCTCCCTGAGCATCCCCTCAGAGCTACAGAGCAGTCACCTACTTCCCCAGCAAGGTCCTTGGTCACCTGGCTGCGGGAGTACCCGCGGCCACCTCCGCTTCGAGGCGCCCTCTCCTGGGAGGCGAGTCTCTGAGTGCCGGGGTTGGGCTGGGAGGGGCTCGGAGAAGCCTCCGGGAGCAGACGACCTCCTTGTCACCTTGGGCATCTTTTCTTCCATCTTTAAGACCTTCTGTGGTGCTGCCTCTTCAACCTACGCATCACCTACATCTCTAATTTAAAAATACAGTTCCCGAAACCAATGCGAGCAGCTGAACGAGAATCAGGGGTGGGCTTCTTTGATATTTGGCCAAAAGCAAAGCTCTCTGTTCTCCAGGAAAATTTTTAAAAACCACGTGAAGCCCACTCTCCAGCTCAGGCACAGCACATAACGAAGACGCCACCCGGTGCGATTGGATGGGCATAAAGGCGTCCCGGATGCCGATCTGTTTCAGGCAAGACCCAGCCCTGAGCTGGGAGGGGACCCGATGGCCTCCCACGTGACGGGGAGCAGAGCCAGGGGAGCACGGGAGAAACCAGAAACTCATTAGCTGCAACCCCGGCTGTGACCTCTGGCCCCCATGTGACCTTGAAAAATCCTCTGGCTTCCACTGCCACTTCCGTGGGGGTCAAGTGAGCATTCCTCGGCCGGCCGGCCTGCCCACGTGGAAAATACCTTTTGATGATTGATTAGCTAATTCCTGGAAACAGCGCTGCTTCTCCGGCAAGTGCTAAGCGGTGTTATTAGCGGATCAAACGGGCAGGCTTTTGTGTGTGATGCCAAGATGATTTTGTTAAATTATGAAACTTGCTTTGATAAACTGCCTGGAGGTGCCATCTGTGACATGCTTAATGTTTTTTTTTTTCCCCCACTTCCCTGAGCTTATTGAATTATTTGTACACAATTTATTTTACTTTCATAGGGCATTAAATTACTCCGAGACCTTGAAATATTTTATAGCCAGTTTAAGGGATCTGAATGCTGACAGGGGAGTTTTTGACGGTTTTTTTTGTCTTTCGGAGATGAAAGAGGGAAAAGGGTTCTGCAAATTGGGGGGGGGATGGCATGTAAAAGTAGCTTTCAACTCTGTTTAATGGGGGCCCTTTAAATGCTCCGCCACTGTCCTTAGGAAAAACACAAAGGAATCGAAGTCTATTTCATCGTCTCTGTGTCTTAACCAGGAACATGTATTAAAATCTTTCACTATGGGAAATTCTAAATTCATACAAAAAATAGAAAGAAGACTTTAACGGATTGGACAGTTTCAACGATCGTCAGCTGGAGGTGTCACCCTCACCCGGACTCGCTCCGCCCACCCATGGGTTCCTTTGAAGCCCATTCCTGATAGCCTAGCATTTCAAATCTGTAAATAGGAAACATGTTTTTCAGCAGATAAAAGAGTCATAGCCACTTCCCCCTGGGACCTGTCAGCTGTGACATTGGAAAAGGCTCGCTCTGCCCTGCCAGGCGGGCAAAGCCATTACGAAGCCTGCTGTTGTTTGGGTGGCTCTGAAGCGGGTCAGTAGCTGGAGCAGCTCAGGTATCAAGCGTGGACCCTCCCAGGGCACCGTGTCCTGGACGCTCACCTTATAGGAGGAAGAAGTCCTGACAGGTGGGCCAGTCAGTCTCTGGGCATCGCCACCCCTCTCCCCCGCCCCCCTCCCCCACACACACCTAAGCCCAGGCCCTGGGAAAGCAAGCAGAACTGTTTTTCTTGGCTCGCCTGTGACATCCCAGAGCCAGGCCTCCCTGCTGGGCTGTGCTAGCCCCTGACCCCACTTCCTTCAACATCTGACAGCAAGGCTGCCTCCTCCCGCCTCCCCTCTGCTGGGCTTTCAAAAGCCGACAGCAGCGCCTTGCCCCGACCGACCGACCGACCATCGTGGCTTTCAAGCTCTTGTATGTCAGACTCTCCCGAGCTGGGTGACAATCTCGGCTACCCTCCCACATTACTGATGGCAGTGTGCACTGTGGCACAAACTCCAGGGCGTAAGTCAGGCAGAAACAACCGCAGCTTTGAAACGCACGTGCCTCTCGACACTGAAATAGGACTCTGTCCTAGAGAGCCTTGCCCACGAGCAGATGGCGCCCACGTGCAGATGGCGCCCACGAGCAGATGGCGCCCACGAGCAGATGGCGCCCACGTGGCATTATTTCTTGGCGCCAAAGACCAGAAGCAGCCTACACCGTGGGCAACGTGATGACGTAAACAAGGGCCCGTCTATGCAATGCAAAGGGATGTGTGCTCTCGAAATAGAAGGAACGTTCTCCAAAACATGAAAGAGTAAAAGAAGCGACTGGAACGCTGCCGTCGGAGGAAGGAAGAGGGAATATGTGCAAGGTATTCACGTCTGGATGCAGAGATCCTGACACAGACACATATGTATCTGCTTCCACAAAGGAAGCCAAGGATATTCATACACATATATGCGCACCTATACACACGTATACCACAGACACGTGCTCGCCCATGCTAATATCCGCGGGTATTGAAACGCATGCATGTACCTGCTGAAGCCATCTGTGCAGAAGTACCCGAGACATAGAAACCGTGTCTGTCACTCCTGAGGGGGCAGCGCAGAGGCGGGTGGACGGACGGGCTGGGGAGACGAAGCCTGTTTTCACTCTACAGTCTTTGGTCTGGATGAATTTTGTGCCCTGTACATACGTTACTTTTGCAAAAAGATGATACATAAAGTAATTTCTCAGATCAGCTGCCTGGACCCCTTTCGAACCCAGTGAAGCAGGGTCTTCGGCAGTAGGGCTCACACGTCCATACTTTTTACCAAACTGCTCTGGTTATTCTGACACAGGGACCCAAGAATCTCTGCCCTCGGGCTGTGTGCCAACGACCAGGATTAATTGGCACTTAGGACGGCGTGTGCAACAAAAGACCTTTCAAATGAGTCTGCTTTGGCCCCCGACAACCTAAACTTTTAAGGGCAAGGTCTATTTACATCTATGCATGTAAGACGGGGAGCTTTCGACTTCAGTTAGTGCCTCGAACTCAGCAAGACTGTAGCGGGACTCTCAAAGCACCCCTTAGGGTGGGGCAGCTAAGAGGCGGACTCTTTGCCGCTGGGGGGTGCGGGGACTCCTGGAATTCAGCCTTTTCCTTGCCTGAGCTGCCCGACGGCCTGGCTGATGTGCCCCCTCAATCGCAAAGGTAGAAGCAACACTCAGAAGACATGAGCAGGACCCTCACGGATGTGACCTTGGACCCTCAGGACACGCCCGCTGCAAGGGGCCAGCCACCACCACGCCTCAGGCCTGCCTACGGGAGACCACCGTGCCCTGAGGAAGCCCAGAGGCCCCTAAGTAGAAGAGCAGAGACCGCCAGCCGGCGCCCCATCCAGCTCCCAGCCAACACCCATCTGCCACCCGTGTGACGGCTCTCGGGCCCGTCACATGCGCGTGTAGCTGAGGTGACATCTCAGCTTTCTTTGGTTGCGTTCTGTAACCAAGCCATTCGGTGGGTGTCCTCGCCACCCGCACGGCCGCCAGTAATGACAGAGAAGGAGGGAAGGCCAGCTCTGGGGCAGAAGCGTGGAGTAGCCTGGCGTCCACGCGCCGGGCAGGTGAGCACGCGGTTCTCCCTGGGCACATGGCGGAGGGCGAGCCGTAAACACCCGTGAGGTCACCCGATTTCTGACATGCAACATGTGCCTTGGAGAAAACCTGCGCCCGTCCCCACCCCACACGTCGGGTGTCGGCGCCCACAGGCTGACAGAGCGCGTGCCTTCTCTCCTCCCGGGTTTTGTGTCTCCAGGTGGTTGTCACCTTCTGGAGGTCAGATCCTAGCAGTGCCGGGCCAGGGGAAGACGGGGCAGGGGGAAGATGGAGAGTTATGACCGGATCGACCCGGCGGTTAGGACGCGAGGCGCTTTGCGACCGTCATCTCACTCAAGCCCGTCCCTGGTTCCAAGGGAAGGGCACCTCCAGCACCTAGCTCTCCTTAGGCGCACGGCTGAGCGAGTCGGCTGAAATGGACTCGAACACGGAAAATTTCTCTGTTGGGTGCACACAAGCACGTTTAGGACTCCTCAAGAAAATGAGCTCTGGGTGGCGGACCTGGTTTTGGAGGACGGGCAGAAGAGCCACTGCGCACGCG
This sequence comes from Pteropus medius, assembly GCF_902729225.1. Classification (NCBI taxonomy): domain Eukaryota; kingdom Metazoa; phylum Chordata; class Mammalia; order Chiroptera; family Pteropodidae; genus Pteropus; species Pteropus medius. The sequence continues at coordinate 1,345,486 of NW_024348242.1, read as the reverse complement.
CGCGCCCTCGCGCCGAGCGCAGAGCCCTGTGCTCCCTGGGTTGACTCTGCGACATCCCGAGGTTAAGTGATTGCTCGGTATTTCTAGAGCAGGTGTTTTCGCAACGGGCGGTCGCTGATCACGTTGCTTTCCTTTCTGAGTTCGAAGCGGCCAGGAGTTATGTCACTCAGCTCCACGGACAGGCACGAGTGAAGGGCCCGGGCGCCAGGCAGAGCGCAGGTGGCCGGCGAGAGGCGAGGCGAGGCAGGGCCTTACGTGCTCTCGCCGGCGTCTCTACAGCTGGACTGACCAGCGAATTGTCCCCTCGCTCAGCAAGCCAGTGGCCGGAGCTGTCCAGAGCCTGGGGATACGTAATAAAATGACTGTCGTTGTTTAAGGCCACTAAATTTGAGGTGACCGGGTATAGCCGGAGGGGAGTGAGGCAGCGTCTACGGGGGAAGAAGGAGCAGAATGGGCAAAGGGAGAGGCCGAGCTGTGGTCAGTCACCCGGGGGCCGAAGACCAGACTGACGCGCTGAAACATTTAATAATCATCCAAATGACCGGCATGGATAGAGGGGGGAGGAAGGAGGGGGGAGGAAGGAAGGCTGACGGTTTCCTCTCAAACTCGAACCTCAGCAAACGTAACTCACTTCGATGCACCAACGGATGTTTTAAAAACCCGACGTAAACGGGTTGGAAAGATTCGGCCTCCGGCGTTTGGTCTGGGAGAGGGGGAAGCAGCCTGAGCCAGGCAGGAAGGCTGACCCCGCCCACACCCCCCGACCCTTCGCCCACACCCCTGACCCTGCCCACACCCCCGACTGCTCCCCGGGCCCCTCACCCCGGCTTCCTGCGGCCTCTGCAGGCTCACGCCCTCCAGTCCTCGCCCACCCAAAGCTGTGGACTGACACCGGGACGCCACCCGCCGGCCCGCCCCGGCGTTCGGGGCTTCCTGACGGCCTCCCAGGAGCCCCGATGAACGGGTAGTCGCATTTTACCTGGAAGCCTCATTTTGGGGGGCAGAGAGGTGTCTCCAGGAGGATTTCTAACTTCCCGTGGCACTCTATTGAATTCTTCCTGCTCTGTAAGCGACCTTTAAGCACTGTCCGCAAACTAAACAAGCAATATAATTAATAATAATAATAATAATAATAATATAGCTCCTACGTCTCCAGCTACGTGCCAGGCATGAAGCGGACGTTTTCTCAGTCTTCTCTCTCACCCCTTCGAAGGCAGAAACCGTGAAGACCCTCGGAGAAGGTCACACACCTGGCTGCAGGAGGAGCGAGGCTTCAAGCCGGCCTCGGGCCCTGTCCCCACGGGGAAACGCGCGCCCACCACACGCCCGCCGCACGCGTGCGGGGGGCTCGGCACGTGAGGGGGAACGAGCGGGCGCCCCCGGCAGGCCTCCTGCCGCAGAGGCTCTTGCAGACACGCCATTATTGGGGGACATGCAGAAAAGCAGAGGAAAGAGCAAGGGCGGGGGGGGGTGTCGCCGGGGCTCCCAAGGCCCGGAGGGGTTTCTGTGCAGCTTTAGCTCTGCCAGGACCCCAGGCGCACAGCTGAGTGACAGCCAGCACAGCCCCCTGGTCAGCCCTGGGGAGGAGGAGATGCCCGCTCCTGCTGGCCGGCCGGGGGCACGCAGGGCCCCGTATGGCGCACCAGCGGGTGGCCCGCCTCCTCCCGCGCTAACCCTGCTGTGTCTTTCTTGTGAGCAGCAGGGGAGGGTGGAGATAAGAAGCCTGTGAGCTTCAAAGCGCAGGCCAGCCGCGCCCCAGGCCCCTCCCCGCGCCGCTGCCCGCCGGGCCCCTCCTCCAGCTGCAGACCCTCGGAGCTCAGCCCCGTCCCCACCGGCCACCGCCACTGCGCTTCTCTGCCCGGCCACACTCCCACGGCCTGGGGTCAGAGGAGGAGTCCGGGGTGCAGGCCGGCCCCTGGCCCCTCGGCCTCTTGTTGTCTCAAGTTCAGTGGCGGTCTCTCTCCTGTGAACTCGGGGAGCGGAGCGGTTGGAATTGCTTTGGCGGATCCCGAACAACAGGGCACCCCCACACGAGGATTCGTGGGCTCTGGATTTTTTTACCCTGGAGAAAGCTGCTGGCCTTTCTGCTGCGCTGACATTGCCTCTCACCGGACCCTCGATAGAAAGCGTTTGTTCCAGATTGTTATTCCTTCACAGAAAATGAGGCACCCCCCACCCCAAGACGCTCGGACTCTGCGGAAGGGCCCCACAGCTCCAGCGGGGCCGCGGGGGCCTCTGTGCGTGGTCAGGCAGCCTCTCGTACCCGCTGTCTTGGGCCTGGGCGCCCAGAGCCGGCCGGCACCCAGGAGGTGCCACCCAGGGCCAAAGGGATCAGGGCCTTGTCAGCAGGGCACGGTGGGAGGAGGGGTGCAGGGGGGGGCCCAGGTGAACAGTAGGTGCTTAGGAACAGTGCCTCGCTCCGGCAGTGCCGCCAGCGGCAGGTGGCTTTCTGTCACGTGTGCTCGTGGTTGCTTTTTATGACCTCTTATGGAGTCACAGTAACAGGTCCCTCAAAGAGGTGACGAAGGTCAAATGTGTGTGAGGCTCAGCGACTGGTGCCCTGGGCCAGCACGGGTGTGGGTGGCAGTGGCTATGTTACTGGGGGTTAGAGGCCGGCGTCTGAGGCTGAGCCCTCACACACACACACACCACATGCACACACACACACCACACGCACGCACACAGACACACATGCGCGCACATGGACACGCAAGCACACACATGGACACATGCACGCACACAGACACACAGGTGCACACGGGCACACACACACCCTCACACGCCCCCCTCAGACACGCACCGCACACTTCCTCGTGGCCCCGCATGCCATGTGGGGCCACACTTTCACACGACCACATAGCTATTCACTCGCACACCTGAACCCTCCCGTACACAGATACACAGTTGCTCCCACCCACGCACGTTCACACCAAACTCCACGGGAGCAGCGACCAGGCCCCTCTCCAGCTGCCCCCGGCCCAGGAGGGTGGCAGGCCACCCAGCTGCCCGCGCATTCCCGGAGGTGGGGCCTGGCAGGGAAACGCCACCAGCCTCTCCCAGGGCCGGCTCACTCGGTTCTTCCGCTGGCTGCCTGAGTTCGTGCATCTAAGACAGTTTAGTCTTAGATGCCGCCCACTGGCCGGCAGCAGACACCATCCCTCCGGGGACTCCTCCCAGGGGCCTCAGACCCACTCACTGCCACACAGAGCTGGCTCTGGAGAACGGGCAGTGACTGCTAGTGGGGATGGGGGTCCTTTTGGGGCAATGATAATGTTTTAGAACTAGACAGAGGTGGTGGCGTCACAATACGGATGTGCCACGTGCCGCTGAATCACACTTCAAAGCAGGTCATCTTACGTTGCGTGCGTGTGTTTTACCTCAACCAAAGGAAAAAGCAAGCTCTGACTTTGAAAGGTCCGGACACTGTTACAGAGGACTTGACAACAGGAAAGTCTACTCGACGCGGGGGCCAAAGGCTTATAAGCGGAGAGCTCTGTCCGCAATGGGAACGTCCAAAATAAACAGCCGGGCCTCGGTGCCGCTTGGGAAGCTGGACCAGACTTCCTGGCCGTCAGCTTGGTTACGTGTCAGCCACGAAGGCGCACGGATTTCTAGCTCACGGCTTCAGCCGAATGAGGAAACGAAGCCCCACGTTCTTAAACCAGCATGTTAAGGCGGAACCCCCAGCCATGCTTTACTAGTGGGACTTTGCTGAGGGGAATCTAGTCTGCCCTGCCACAGAAGAGGAGAACACGGCCACCCTGAAATGGCAGCGTGGGGGGCGGGGCCCAGGGCCCGGGAGCAGCAGAGAAGGATAGTGAAGACGGGGTGGTGTGCCTCTCCCAGGCACAGCCAGACTTCACGGGGGTTTCCCGCTGTGTTTTAGTGCCTGATGTCTCCAGGCAGCAGGAGGGTTCTGGAAGAAAATCAGAACAGTAGTCACGGTGACCACAGCAGTCATAACAACATGACTAGTAACAGCCTCTACCGGGCACGGCCACACGCGTCACGTTATGTAGTAGCTGGCATGACATTGGGAAACCCAGTGAGTCCTTCTGAGGCCCAGCGTCCCCACCTGTACAAAGGGGCAAGAGAGTGTCCGCCTCGTTCCACTGACATAGGTATTAACCTAAGGCCCAGAC
>NW_024348242.1:1286073-1341333 GCF_902729225.1 Pteropus medius | reverse complement strand
GACGACGGTAGCTGAACCCAGGAAAGGTAATCGGTGACGGTGGCATGTGCAAGCGACCGACGCAGCCGTGTGAGAGGCAGGCCTTGCGCCCTCAGAGCGCCATGCCTCGGATACTTAGTGATTTACAAAGTAATTAAAGACTCGTCCCAGACCTCTCATCGTCAGGCCGAGTGAAAGGCTATAATTTGCTCTAATTGGCCCAGAACCTTGGCAGCGCCCCCAGCCTTCATCGGGGTTCTGATTCCCCACCTACCGTCCGCACCCGGTGAGCATCCGAATGCGGCTGGCGCTGGCCGCGCCCCTCCCCCAGGCGCTCGAGCCAAGACCATGGAGACTTTATGTCCACAGTAAGACCGGCCCTGGGCACCCTGAGTTCGCACTCGTCCCTCCGGGCTCCATGGCCTGGGACAAGTCAGGAGGCCTCCCTGAGCACGCCGCCTCGTCTGGCGACTGGGTGACTGCACCGCACACGGGCCTCACGAGGATCAAACCGACGGCGAGCAGGGGCGTGGCCAGCGGCGACCGGCCCAGGCCGCCGCTCCTGAGCGCTTGTCGTGGAGCGGGCGCTGTCCGGTCTCAAAGGGGGTTAAGCGAGGCAGCTAGGCTGATGACCGGTTCCTCCCCAACAGACAGGCGTCCGGAGGTCCCCAGCATCCCAGCCGCGAGCCTGCCGCCCTGGCGATGCGAGGCGGGACGGAGCTCGAGAGACACCGCGAGAGCGCCCCGCGCCCCAGCGCCGCCTGTGCCCCATCGCACGCAGTCCTCGTCACGGTCCTCGGACGCGCAGGCGACCCTTCACCTTACGAGGAAGCTGAGCCGTGGACAGGCGCCAGGCGCGTGGACTCCGGGACACGTTACCACGTGGTCTGCAGGGAGGGGGGGGCCATCAGCGCAAGGCGGGACAGTGGGACGGACCGTGGGAGACCGTGGGCCTAGAAGAGGGCCCAGAGGTTACTGATTGTGCCCCGTTCCCCAGAATCCATCTCCCCGGGGAGAAAACAAACGGGGCATTCACCCCAAACCTGTTTGTCTGGGCACTACCGTGGCAGTAGACGAGGAAGAGAAGTCGGTGTCTTGAGGAAGTGTGTAGTACGAGCCGGAGCCGCTGAGGAGAGAGGCGTCCTCGGCTCACGGGGACCCTGCCGCCTGGGGCGGGCCTCTCTCCAAATGCGGGCCAGGCGGCTCCTTCCTCCGCCTCCCACCGGCCCCCTCGCAGGCCCGCGTCTGCCAAGCCTCCTCCCAGATCATTTCGCCCACCTTGGTATCTCCCCACCAGCCCTGACGATTTTTAGACACGGAACCAAACGCCGTTCCCATAGCAACGGTCTGAAGAAAGTAAACTTCTAATTAGACCGCGTTCGGATGGGGAGCTCGTTTGAGTCCTCTCTCCAGCGTTTCCTTTGAGCGCAAACACGGTCCCGGGTTCCATGGGCCGTCTTGATTTTTAAAAACCCCAGATGTTCAAAGGAAGATGATGATCGCGCTTTATCTCCAAGTGCCTTAGTGGGGAGTGTGCATCCGGCCCCTTTCAAAGTCCCCCAAAGAGGAGCTTTCATATTCAGGAGCAAAGTAACTGAACTCGAAACTTTTTATTAATAATGTAAAAGGCTCGTGTGACACAGAGAACCTACAAAACTATGGAGAAATCAGAGGAGACTTCGCTTTATCAAAGGGCCCGAATCGAGGTTGGTCTTGACTGGAGGGGTGAGGCGGGGGATGCGAGCGGAGCCGCCGGCCGCGTGGAGGGCGAGGTCCCTGCCCTTTCGTCCACTCCAGCGCTGGTTCTTAGACAAATCCGAGACCAGGGACCACCAGTGCACCCCTGGGAGTGCCTCGGGGTGTCACTGTGCCATCCAGCCCTGCCGATAGCCGCTCTGGGGGCGGAGCGGCTGTCTAAGTGTCTTTTCTCCATCGGCGCCCAAGCAGGACCCTCGGCCAGGAGAGCCGTCCCTTGTCCTTATTCTTAGAGCCGCAAGCCACCACCTTAACGCGAGGAGCATCCTCCAGGAGACGCTGCCTTCTCTGGCCCCTGAGTTTGGCCTCGGAACACGTGGCGTGCTTGATGTCACCCCGCGCTTCCCCAAACGAAGGGTCCGCTAGCCGACCTCGATGACGGCTACTAAGCTATTGAGGTGACCTCGATAACCGCACTAACTTATGTCACTTCTCTCTTTCTCCCAACTCTGGTCTAATGACAGTAGTCACAAAGCCGGTGTGTGTGCCCGTTGGGACCTGGCTGCATGAGGTGGGGGACACGCTGACGGGGGACCAGAGCTGACACTGACACACAACCTCGCTGTTCCACAGAAGCACCTCCCGGCTACGGTCGAATGAAGAAGCCGAGAACCCAACAGCGTGCGTCGTAGGACCCCACTGCTTCCGAGTCACCAGAGTTCCCGCCCACGTCCCTTCTCTGTCCCAGCACCCCGCCCGGCCCCACACGACACCCGGCCCTCGCGCTCCCCAGGCTCGGGTCCTCCCTGGGCTTTTCGCTCTTCCTCCGACGTGCGTGTCCTGTGTGGCCAGGGCTGAGGCACGCGGGTCAGGAAGGTTATAAACTCCCCGCGGTCTGGGTCCGTCTGAGGCCTTTGTCACAACCAGGCTGGTTTGGGGGAGAACACCCAGAGGCGACGTGCTCCTCCCTGAGCATCCCCTCAGAGCTACAGAGCAGTCACCTACTTCCCCAGCAAGGTCCTTGGTCACCTGGCTGCGGGAGTACCCGCGGCCACCTCCGCTTCGAGGCGCCCTCTCCTGGGAGGCGAGTCTCTGAGTGCCGGGGTTGGGCTGGGAGGGGCTCGGAGAAGCCTCCGGGAGCAGACGACCTCCTTGTCACCTTGGGCATCTTTTCTTCCATCTTTACGACCTTCTGTGGTGCTGCCTCTTCAACCTACGCATCACCTACATCTCTAATTTAAAAATACAGTTCCCGAAACCAATGCGAGCAGCTGAACGAGAATCAGGGGTGGGCTTCTTTGATATTTGGCCAAAAGCAAAGCTCTCTGTTCTCCAGGAAAATTTTTAAAAACCACGTGAAGCCCACTCTCCAGCTCAGGCACAGCACATAACGAAGACGCCACCCGGTGCGATTGGATGGGCATAAAGGCGTCCCGGATGCCGATCTGTTTCAGGCAAGACCCAGCCCTGAGCTGGGAGGGGACCCGATGGCCTCCCACGTGACGGGGAGCAGAGCCAGGGGAGCACGGGAGAAACCAGAAACTCATTAGCTGCAACCCCGGCTGTGACCTCTGGCCCCCATGTGACCTTGAAAAATCCTCTGGCTTCCACTGCCACTTCCGTGGGGGTCAAGTGAGCATTCCTCGGCCGGCCGGCCTGCCCACGTGGAAAATACCTTTTGATGATTGATTAGCTAATTCCTGGAAACAGCGCTGCTTCTCCGGCAAGTGCTAAGCGGTGTTATTAGCGGATCAAACGGGCAGGCTTTTGTGTGTGATGCCAAGATGATTTTGTTAAATTATGAAACTTGCTTTGATAAACTGCCTGGAGGTGCCATCTGTGACATGCTTAATGTTTTTTTTTTTCCCCACTTCCCTGAGCTTATTGAATTATTTGTACACAATTTATTTTACTTTCATAGGGCATTAAATTACTCCGAGACCTTGAAATATTTTATAGCCAGTTTAAGGGATCTGAATGCTGACAGGGGAGTTTTTGACGGTTTTTTTTGTCTTTCGGAGATGAAAGAGGGAAAAGGGTTCTGCAAATTGGGGGGGGGATGGCATGTAAAAGTAGCTTTCAACTCTGTTTAATGGGGGCCCTTTAAATGCTCCGCCACTGTCCTTAGGAAAAACACAAAGGAATCGAAGTCTATTTCATCGTCTCTGTGTCTTAACCAGGAACATGTATTAAAATCTTTCACTATGGGAAATTCTAAATTCATACAAAAAATAGAAAGAAGACTTTAACGGATTGGACAGTTTCAACGATCGTCAGCTGGAGGTGTCACCCTCACCCGGACTCGCTCCGCCCACCCATGGGTTCCTTTGAAGCCCATTCCTGATAGCCTAGCATTTCAAATCTGTAAATAGGAAACATGTTTTTCAGCAGATAAAAGAGTCATAGCCACTTCCCCCTGGGACCTGTTAGCTGTGACATTGGAAAAGGCTCGCTCTGCCCTGCCAGGCGGGCAAAGCCATTACGAAGCCTGCTGTTGTTTGGGCGGCTCTGAAGCGGGTCAGTAGCTGGAGCAGCTCAGGTATCAAGCGTGGACCCTCCCAGGGCACCGTGTCCTGGACGCTCACCTTATAGGAGGAAGAAGTCCTGACAGGTGGGCCAGTCAGTCTCTGGGCATCGCCACCCCTCTCCCCCGCCCCCCTCCCCCACACACACCTAAGCCCAGGCCCTGGGAAAGCAAGCAGAACTGTTTTTCTTGGCTCGCCTGTGACATCCCAGAGCCAGGCCTCCCTGCTGGGCTGTGCTAGCCCCTGACCCCACTTCCTTCAACATCTGACAGCAAGGCTGCCTCCTCCCGCCTCCCCTCTGCTGGGCTTTCAAAAGCCGACAGCAGCGCCTTGCCCCGACCGACCGACCGACCATCGTGGCTTTCAAGCTCTTGTATGTCAGACTCTCCCGAGCTGGGTGACAATCTCGGCTACCCTCCCACATTACTGATGGCAGTGTGCACTGTGGCACAAACTCCAGGGCGTAAGTCAGGCAGAAACAACCGCAGCTTTGAAACGCACGTGCCTCTCGACACTGAAATAGGACTCTGTCCTAGAGAGCCTTGCCCACGAGTAGATGGCGCCCACGTGCAGATGGCGCCCACGAGCAGATGGCGCCCATGAGCAGATGATGCCCACGTGCAGATGGCGCCCACGTGCAGATGGCGCCCACGAGCAGATGGCGCCCACGTGGCATTATTTCTTGGCGCCAAAGACCAGAAGCAGCCTACACCGTGGGCAACGTGATGACGTAAACAAGGGCCCGTCTATGCAATGCAAAGGGATGTGTGCTCTCGAAATAGAAGGAACGTTCTCCAAAACATGAAAGAGTAAAAGAAGCGACTGGAACGCTGCCGTCGGAGGAAGGAAGAGGGAATGTGTGCAAGGTATTCACGTCTGGATGCAGAGATCCTGACACAGACACATATGTATCTGCTTCCACAAAGGAAGCCAAGGATATTCATACACATATATACGCACCTATACACACGCATACCACAGACACGTGCTCGCCCATGCTAATATCCGCGGGTATTGAAACGCATGCATGTACCTGCCTAAGTCACCTGTGCAGAAGTACCCGAGACATAGAAACCGTGTCTGTCACTCCTGAGGGGGCAGCGCAGAGGCGGGTGGACGGACGGGCTGGGGAGACGAAGCCTGTTTTCACTCTACAGTCTTTGGTCTGGATGAATTTTGTGCCCTGTACATATGTTACTTTTGCAAAAAGATGATACATAAAGTAATTTCTCAGATCAGCTGCCTGGACCCCTTTCGAACCCCGTGAAGCAGGGTCTTCGGCAGTAGGGCTCACACGTCCATACTTTTTACCAAACTGCTCTGGTTATTCTGACACAGGGACCCAAGAATCTCTGCCCTCGGGCTGTGTGCCAACGACCAGGATTAATTGGCACTTAGGACGGCGTGTGCAACAAAAGACCTTTCAAATGAGTCTGTTTTGGCCCCCGACAACCTAAACTTTTAAGGGCAAGGTCTATTTACATCTATGCATGTAAGACGGGGAGCTTTCAACTTCAGTAAGTGCCTCGAACTCTGCAAGACTGTAGCGGGACTCTCAAAGCACCCCTTAGGGTGGGGCAGCTAAGAGGCGGACTCTTTGCCGCTGGGGGGTGCGGGGACTCCTGGAATTCAGCCTTTTCCTTGCCTGAGCTGCCCGACGGCCTGGCTGATGTGCCCCCTCAATCGCAAAGGTAGAAGCAACACTCAGAAGACATGAGCAGGACCCTCACGGATGTGACCTTGGACCCTCAGGACACGCCCGCTGCAAGGGGCCAGCCACCACCACACCTCAGGCCTGCCTACGGGAGACCACCGTGCCCTGAGGAAGCCCAGAGGCCCCTAAGTAGAAGAGCAGAGACTGCCAGCCGGCGCCCCATCCAGCTCCCAGCCAACACCCATCTGCCACCCGTGTGATGGCTCTCGGGCCCGTCACATGCGCGTGCAGCTGAGGTGACATCTCAGCTTTCTTTGGTTGCGTTCTGTAACCAAGCCATTCGGTGGGTGTCCTCGCCACGCGCACGGCCGCCAGTAATGACAGAGAAGGAGGGAAGGCCAGCTCTGGGGCAGAAGCGTGGAGGAGCCTGGCGTCCACGCGCCGGGCAGGTGAGCACGCGGTTCTCCCTGGGCACATGGCGGAGGGCGGGCCGGAAACACCGCACGGGCCTGGCTCTGCCGTGCGCAGAATGGGACAGCGGATTGGGTTTCAAATTCGCTTGTGCTTTAGAAGTTTGTAGGACGCGGGACACCCACCAACCGCCAGGGAGCACTTTTATTCGTCACCCGATTTCTGACATGAAACATGTGCCTAGGAGAAAACCTGCGCCCCTCCCCACCCCACACGTCGGGTGTCGGCGCCCACAGGCTGACAGAGCGCGTGCCTTCTCTCCTCCCGGGTTTTGTGTCTCCAGGTGGTTGGCACCTTCTGGAGGTCAGATCCTAGCAGTGCCGGGCCAGGGGAAGACGGGGCAGGGGGAAGATGGAGAGTTATGACCGGATCGACCCGGCGGTTAGGACGCGAGGCTCTTTGCGACCGTCATCTCACTCAAGCCCGTCCCGGGTTCCAAGGGAAGGGCACCTCCAGCACCTAGCTCTCCTTAGGCACACGGCTGAGCGAGTCGGCTGAAATGGACTCGAACACGGAAAATTTCTCTGTTGGGTGCACACAAGCACGTTTAGGACTCCTCAAGAAAATGAGCTCTAGGTGGCGGACCTGGTTTTGGAGGAAGGGCAGAAGAGCCACTGCGTATGCGCGCGCCGCAGCGCCGAGCGCAGAGCCCTGTGCTCCCTGGGTTGACTCTGCGACGTCCCGAGGTTAAGTGATTGCTCGGTATTTCTAGAGCAGGTGTTTTCGCAACGGGCGGTCGCTGATCACGTTGCTTTCCTTTCTGAGTTCGAAGCGGCCAGGAGTTATGTCACTCAGCTCCACGGACAGGCACGAGTGAAGGGCCCGGGCGCCAGGCAGAGCGCAGGTGGCCGGCGAGAGGCGAGGCGAGGCAGGGCCTTACGTGCTCTCGCCGGCGTCTCTACAGCTGGACTGACCAGCGAATTGTCCCCTCGCTCAGCAAGCCAGTGGCCGGAGCTGTCCAGAGCCTGGGGATACGTAATAAAATGACTGTCGTTGTTTAAGGCCACTAAATTTGAGGTGACCGGGTATAGCCGGAGGGGAGTGAGGCAGCGTCTACGGGGGAAGAAGGAGCAGAATGGGCAAAGGGAGAGGCCGAGCTGTGGTCAGTCACCCGGGGGCCGAAGACCAGACTGACGCGCTGAAACATTTAATAATCATCCAAATGACCGGCGCGGGGCGGGGCGGGGAGGAGGGGAGGGAAGGAGGAGGGAAGGAAGGCTCACGGTTTCTCAAACTCGAAACTGGCAAACGTAACTCAATTTCTGATTGCATCAACGGATGTTTTAAAACCCGACAAACGTGGGTGAAAGATTGGCCTCCATGCTTATCTGGGAGAGGGGAAGCAGCCTGAGCCAGGCAGGAAGGCTGGATCCCCGCCCACACCCTGACCCCGCCCACACCCCTGACCCCGCCCACACCCCGACTGCTCCCGGGGCCCCTCACCCCGGCTTCCTGCGGCCTCTGCCGGCTCACGCCCTCCAGTCCTCGCCCACCCAAAGCTGTGGACGGACACCGGGACGCCACCCGCCGGCCCGCCCCGGCGTTCCGGGCTTCCTGACGGCCTCCCAGGAGCCCCGATGAACTGGTAGTCGCATTTTACCTGGAAGCCTCATTTTGGGGGGCAGAGAGGTGTCTCCAGGAGGATTTCTAACTTCCCGTGGCACTCTATTGAATTCTTCCTGCTCTGTAAGCGACCTTTAAGCACTGTCCGCAAACTAAACAAGCAATATAATTAATAATAATAATAATAATAATAATATAGCTCCTACGTCTCCAGCTACGTGCCAGGCATGAAGCGGACGTTTTCTCAGTCTTCTCTCTCACCCCTTCGAAGGCAGAAACCGTGAAGACCCTCGGAGAAGGTCACACACCTGGCTGCAGGAGGAGCGAGGCTTCAAGCCGGCCTCGGGCCCTGTCCCCACGGGGAAACGCGCGCCCACCACACGCCCGCCGCACGCGTGCGGGGGGCTCGGCACGTGAGGGGGAACGAGCGGGCGCCCCCGGCAGGCCTCCTGCCGCAGAGGCTCTTGCAGACACGCCATTATTGGGGGACATGCAGAAAAGCAGAGGAAAGAGCAAGGGCGGGGGGGGGTGTCGCCGGGGCTCCCAAGGCCCGGAGGGGTTTCTGTGCAGCTTTAGCTCTGCCAGGACCCCAGGCGCACAGCTGAGTGACAGCCAGCACAGCCCCCTGGTCAGCCCTGGGGAGGAGGAGATGCCCGCTCCTGCTGGCCGGCCGGGGGCACGCAGGGCCCCGTATGGCGCACCAGCGGGTGGCCCGCCTCCTCCCGCGCTAACCCTGCTGTGTCTTTCTTGTGAGCAGCAGGGGAGGGTGGAGATAAGAAGCCTGTGAGCTTCAAAGCGCAGGCCAGCCGCGCCCCAGGCCCCTCCCCGCGCCGCTGCCCGCCGGGCCCCTCCTCCAGCTGCAGACCCTCGGAGCTCAGCCCCGTCCCCACCGGCCACCGCCACTGCGCTTCTCTGCCCGGCCACACTCCCACGGCCTGGGGTCAGAGGAGGAGTCCGGGGTGCAGGCCGGCCCCTGGCCCCTCGGCCTCTTGTTGTCTCAAGTTCAGTGGCGGTCTCTCTCCTGTGAACTCGGGGAGCGGAGCGGTTGGAATTGCTTTGGCGGATCCCGAACAACAGGGCACCCCCACACGAGGATTCGTGGGCTCTGGATTTTTTTACCCTGGAGAAAGCTGCTGGCCTTTCTGCTGCGCTGACGTTGCCTCTCACCGGACCCTCGATAGAAAGCGTTTGTTCCAGATTGTTATTCCTTCACAGAAAATGAGGCACCCCCCACCCCAAGACGCTCAGACTCTGCGGAAGGGCCCCACAGCTCCAGCGGGTCCGCGGGGGCCTCTGTGCGTGGTCAGGCAGCTTCTCGTACCCGCTGTCTTGGGCCTGGGCGCCCAGAGCCAGCCGGCACCCAGGAGGTGCCACCCAGGGCCAAAGGGATCAGGGCCTTGTCAGCAGGGCACGGTGGGAGGAGGGGTGCAGGGGGGGCCCAGGTGAACAGTAGGTGCTTAGGAACGGTGCCTCGCTCCGGCAGTGCCGCCAGCGGCAGGTGGCTTTCTGTCACGTGTGCTCGTGGTTGCTTTTTATGACCTCTTACGGAGTCACAGTAACAGGTCCCTCAAAGAGGTGACGAAGGTCAAATGTGTGTGAGGCTCAGCGACTGGTGCCCTGGGCCAGCACGGGTGTGGGTGGCAGTGGCTATGTTACTGGGGGTTAGAGGCCGGCGTCTGAGGCTGAGCCCTCACACACACACACACCACATGCACACACACACACCACACGCACGCACACAGACACACATGCGCGCACATGGACACGCAAGCACACACATGGACACATGCACGCACACAGACACACAGGTGCACACGGGCACACACACACCCTCACACGCCCCCCTCAGACACGCACCGCACACTTCCTCGTGGCCCCGCATGCCATGTGGGGCCACACTTTCACACGACCACATAGCTATTCACTCGCACACCTGAACCCTCCCGTACACAGATACACAGTTGCTCCCACCCACGCACGTTCACACCAAACTCCACGGGAGCAGCGACCAGGCCCCTCTCCAGCTGCCCCCGGCCCAGGAGGGTGGCAGGCCACCCAGCTGCCCGCGCATTCCCGGAGGTGGGGCCTGGCAGGGAAACGCCACCAGCCTCTCCCAGGGCCGGCTCACTCGGTTCTTCCGCTGGCTGCCTGAGTTCGTGCCTTGGATGCCGCCCACTGGCCGGCAGCAGACACCATCCCTCCGGGGACTCCTCCCAGGGGCCTCAGACCCACTCACTGCCACACAGAGCTGGCTCTGGAGAACGGGCAGTGACTGCCAGTGGGGATGGGGGTCCTTTTGGGGCAATGATAATGTTTTAGAACTAGACAGAGGTGGTGGCGTCACAATACGGATGTGCCACGTGCCGCTGAATCACACACTTCAAAGCAGGTCATCTTACGTTGCGTGCGTGTGTTTTACCTCAACCAAAGGAAAAAGCAAGCTCTGACTTTGAAAGGTCCGGACACTGTTACAGAGGACTTGACAACAGGAAAGTCTACTCGACGCGGGGGCCAAAGGCTTATAAGCGGAGAGCTCTGTCCGCAATGGGAACGTCCAAAATAAACAGCCGGGCCTCGGTGCCGCTTGGGAAGCTGGACCAGACTTCCTGGCCGTCAGCTTGGTTACGTGTCAGCCACAAAGGCGCACGGATTTCTAGCTCACGGCTTCAGCCGAATGAGGAAACGAAGCCCCACGTTCTTAAACCAGCATGTTAAGGCGGAACCCCCAGCCATGCTTTACTAGTGGGACCTTGCTGAGGGGAATCTAGTCTGCCCTGCCACAGAAGAGGAGAACATGGCCACCCCGAAATGGCAGCGTGGGGGGCGGGGCCCAGGGCCCAGGAGCAGCAGAGAAGGATAGTGAAGACGGGGTGGTGTGCCTCTCCCAGGCACAGCCAGACTTCACGGGGGTTTCCCGCTGTGTTTTAGTGCCTGATGTCTCCAGGCAGCAGGAGGGTTCTGGAAGAAAATCAGAACAGTAGTCACGGTGACCACAGCAGTCATAACAACATGACTAGTAACAGCCTCTACCGGGCACGGCCACACGCGTCACGTTATGTAGTAGCTGGCATGACATTGGGAAACCCAGTGAGTCCTTCTGAGGCCCAGCGTCCCCACCTGTACAAAGGGGCAAGAGAGTGTCCGCCTCGTTCCACTGACGTAGGTATTAACCTAAGGCCCAGACGAAAATACTCCGCTGTCTAACAAAGGGTTTGACTCACCTCTATCACAAGCATGGGTGTGATCTAGGTGTCATTCTACACCGCTGGTAAAGAAACGTTCCCTGCATGCCTATGACACACTACACTTCTCAACAGTTTCACTGCATTTGGTCTTAAGAGGTTGAGGAAGTTGTTGAGGAAGTCAGACTTTTGCAAAAGCATAATGAGCTAATATAAAACAAAACAAATAATACAAAATATCATAAAGTGCCCTCATCAAAAATACATTGTCTATTTCCAACTTGGCCTTGGGAAGGCCACTTCCAGATGGCTGTCCTGAGCTGAATTAAAAATGTTTGCAGAATGTGGAGAAAGGCAGGTCAGCAAGTATGGGTGGGGACCCAGAGAAGGCCTCTGAGGGGAGGAAAGGGAAAGGATCAAGGCTCCGGGGGAGGCTGTAGAACTGCCCCGTGCAGACCTGGCTGGGGTCATGACATGCCCTCTGGGCAGAAAGGACCCCAGGCAGAGAACTTGCCAACCCCAATCATAGGAAATAGTCGGTGAAGCTTGGACAATAAAGTCAGGTTGGGAAAAGCAATCACTAATATCACCATCATCACCATCATCACCATCACCACCATCACCATCATCACCATCACCAACACCATCAGCATCATCACTCTACCATCACCCATCACATCACCATCATTATCACACTACCACCACCACCATCACCATCATCACCATCATCCATCACCATCACCAACACCATCAGCATGATCACCGTCACCATCACCATCATCACCTCCATCATTATCATCACCGTCATCACCAGGGCTTCCTGGGCCCAGATACCGTGCAAAGCCCTTGATGCGCATTATTTCATTTAATCCTCCCAAAAGCCTCGTGATGTAGGTTCTACAATTCTCCCACTTGATAAATGAGAAATCTGAGGCTCAGAGAGGTTAACCCGCCCAGGTGAGACAGCTAGGGGGCGGGGGATGAGGGTTCGATGGATGCCCCTGTAGGTGCTGTAAGTGTTGAAGGATTAGCCCCGTGTGAGGTGAGCTGGGCTTTCTACAAGGCTCCTGGCAGGACTTAGATTCTCACCGCGCATAGTTACGGTATGAGATTCTTTAGACGCTTGTGTCAAATTCACGGTGTTTCACTAATTGTAAAACACGTGTTTTTCCTACTTGAACATCTTTGAGATTGGGATGGTGTGTCACAGTTTAGTCTTAGATGACATCCAAAAATGGAATCAATGGTGTCTTCCACTCGATCAGAAGTTAGATCCCAGGTTCCTAGAACTGCTGGTTTTCCTTTTTATGGCAGATGTTGATTTTGTTGTTGTTGCCATTGGAGTTAAAAGTGAAAATGAAAAAGCAATTCTAGATTTTAAAATATATATCAGAAAAACAGACACACACATGCACGCTGGCGTTCCAATTATCTATTGCTATGCGACCAGTAATCAACGAACGAGGCAGCCCACAGCCAGCATTTTGGTTATCTTGCCCTGTTGAGTCCTGGAATTCAGCAAGACTCGGCTGTGTGATTCTCCTCTTCCATGTGGCATGGACGAGAGTTTCCTTGGCTGGATTCAGCTACGGGAAGGGCTGCTCCTGAGGGCCCATAGAGTCACTCCCACCTGGGCAGGGGTGGCCGGAAGGCGGGGCTCAGTTAACACATGTGGCCTCTCTGGCATGCTGGCCTCCAAGTGTGAGGGCTTCTTCCACGGCAGCTGAAAGCTCTGAAAGTTTGTATTCCAAGAGACCAAGACAGAGCCACAAGGCCTCTGATCACGAGCCTCGGATGCCTGAGGCACCGCTCCCTGATGGCGCGTGGAAGGGAGCTTTACAAGGACGTGAGCGTTGGGAGGTGCAGACTGGGCGCCATCTTGGAGGCGGCTCCCACCGGCGACGAATGTGGCCTTTCCCACAATCCACTTTGCAGTCACTGAAAGGGTGTTATTGGACACCGAGTCTCTGTCGAGCATTGTCCTTAGCGACGAGTAAACAGGACACACAGTTCTGTCCTCATGGCAGTCCCGTTGCAGCAGGAGGTGGGGTGGAGAGGAGATAAACAATAGCAAGTAAAAAAAAATCAGTAGAATCATGACAAGTAGTGGTCATCGTTTCAAAGACAGACACAGAGGACGGAAGGAATGACCACGGAAGGCCTCTCTGAGGTGGTCTGTGACAACTGATCTAAATGACAGGAAGTGGCTCCGTGGAAAAAGAACATTTGGAGTGAAGGGAACAGCATGTGCTAAGGGTGGACAGCTCAGATGCTGAAGGGTCAGAGGGCAGGCCCGTGAGGGCGGCAAGTGGTGGGCAGGGCAAGTAGCAAGACGAGTGTAAGGAAGGGTGGGGCGGCCAGACCATGGGGGCATTGGGGCCACAGTACATGGTGCGGGTTTTATCCCAAGTGCACTGGGCTCCAACCAGAGCTCGCCCCAAGGCAGAAGTCACCGGGTGGTTGAGTCACCTCAGAGAGAGAGGTGCTAGGTGAAGTCGGTGACAGGAAAACTTCGCCCAAGAGAAGGCCTTACGACTCAGCTCGGAGAGGATTCCGCCCATCTCCGTGTCGTTTTGGACATGGAAGAAGGAGACAAGTGACTCTGGATTCTGCTGCTGGCAGGAGCTGCCGGGTTGCCCGCCAGCACAGGGAATGGCTCAGTCACCCTCGGGCCCCGAGGAGCATCCTTTCAGCGGTGGGACCCTCTGAACCTGTCGTTTTGCTTGATTTTGTTTCATTTTGTACATTGACATAACCCTGTTAACTCAGCTCTCCCCCACCCCCCCAAAAAAGAGTGTCTCGTCAAAGGCTCCGCAGTGGTGGACAAGCTGGCCTTCTGGTAAACCAGTGACTTCCCAGGATGCCTCCAGTAGACCTTGGTTTTGACACTCAGCCCCCATTTCTCCATCTTCGGGTAACAGTATCCTACGTTTTCTTAGGATCCCTTATTCTCACGCCCCATCACTCACTTGCTGTCTGCTGGGATGGTCATGTGAACTAGGACTGGCCAATCAGAGCGCTGCATCTCTTCAGCCACACGATTGGTTCGGGGAGAGGCATGTGACCCCAGTTCTAGCCAATAACCATGCAGCTGAGCCCTGAACATACAGGTGAAGGAGTGAACTGTTCCTTTCTGCTGGGCTGGAAGCAGAGAGGATGTCAGCCGGGGAACCCCAAATCGGAGACACTGGGGGACTCCTGCTGAGGAGGACACACAGAGGCCGGAGAGATGGTTTTGATGATAGTATTTGAAACTAACCATGCCCCAGCCCCCTGACTGGGCATGATGGGGCACCATGTGCAGAAATGATAGTTCCAGTGAACCCTGGGGTCCACCTCTCACGGTCGCTCCAGCACGAAAAGTAGACATCGTCACCGACTCTTAATTCCCACGCAGACGCTTGCCGCTGGGTCTGGGCACGGGCGACGAAGCCTGGCGTTTCGTGTCTCGGTTCCCCCACGTACAGATTCGCACCCCGCAGCTGCTCTCCTGGACGCCCTCCTGGCCGTTTTCTGTCATGCCGGGGCTGGGAACATTCCCTCTTGTGTTTGTTTTCACAGAGTTTGCAAACTCGAGCCTTGGCCTTAAACCAGGGAAAGCGTCGGCCTTTTCCATTCACTCACCGCCGTCCCCAGCTGGCCCCCAGAAGGGTCCTGGGAACACGGCGGGCAGGACTTCTGATGCGCTGGAGAGACGGGCACCCCAGCCCAAGCTCCCAGTCAAGCCAGGCGAGCTCACTGCCACTCAACACCGGCCCACCATGGCTGGGCTCCACCACTGTGGCCCGAGCAAAACCCTTCCTTCCCACGAGTGGGGTCTACACTCTCCCAGCTACCCTTGTACCTTGCTCAGATGCTCAGCATATCCCAAAGATGGAGTCCCCACTGGGAATCGGAAGCCCAGACCCCAGCCCCTCACCGTTCCCATAGGTCTCTTTGATACCACCCCAACTTCAAGGTCAGACGCCACAGGACCAAAGGCCAAAATGCACTCAGCCCCGGATGTCGCAGCAAGAGAGAGTGAGTCATAGCTAATTCTGCTTAGGCTGCCCTGAACGGGCACAGCCAGACCGAAATTCTTTGGGCTGATTCATTTGGCAACAGCATCAAAGCCCAACGCGGAATGAGTCCAAGTTTTCTCCTCTCTTGAAAAGAAAATAAGAAGGAAACAAAAACAAATCCTGGCATGAGGAGAAGCAAAGACCTGATTATCTTTCATCTCCTGTGTTTGCTCGAATGGAAATAGCATCAGAGCATGACCCGTGTCGGGCTTTGGTCACCATTACAGCCCCTGCACATAGTAGGTGCTCACAAAATGTTTGTGCGAAGGTGGTCCAGTCACTATTGGTGGATGAGAAACCACCCACAACTTAATGGTATAAGGCGATCACTTTATAATACCCGTGGGCTCTGTGAGTTAGGAGCTTGGATGGGGCACAGCAGGGATGGCTCCTCTCTGGTCTATATATAGCACCTGAGATCTTGGCTTTGAAGACCGAAGACTGGGGGTGACTCAGAGGCTGGAAGCTGTAATCACCTGGGGAAACCTGACTCACGTACCTGGTGGTCGATGCTGGCTTCTGTCCATTGAGACCTCAGCTGGCTCGTCAGCCACCCTCTCCATGTCGTCCCCCATGTGGTAGCTTGGGCTTCCTCACAATATGGTGGCAGGATTCCAGGACAAACATCTTCAGACCGACCAGGGTCACCACACACAACTTATTCTCAGAAGTCATTTAGCATCGCTTCTGCAGCCTACAGCCCACTCGAATCCAAATGGAAGAAATATAGGCCCCTCTTCTTGATGGGAGGGTTGGGCTCAAAGTCCAATGTGAGAAGAGCATGTGATGGGCGGTGTCGGTGCAGCCATTTTGTGACATAGAGTCTGCCTCACATGGTGAGTGGAGGAGACCCAGGTAGGACAGAAACCAAGGCACTCACAGTGACTTGCTCAAACCCCCTCAAGATTTCCTCAAGTAGCCTTAAACGTCACTCAAAGTGGACTGATTACCCTCAGAGTCAGAGGTGAACCAAAAGCGGTCTCCTGGAGAAAGCAACATATAGGGTTTTGGATAAACTTGAAGCCAGATCAATGTCAATCAACATCGTGGCAATGACATTGTGTTATAGCGCAAGGTGTTCTCGTTAGGGAACCTGGGATCTCTCGGTATTATTTTTATGAATCTCCAATCATTTCAACAAACGTGTTCATTAGCAGAATGTGAAGCCGGGCTCCTGGGATTCAAATCTCGATTCTGCCACCGACCATCTGGGTAAATACAGACCCACGACCTAACCTCTCCGTGCCCAGTTTCTCATCTGTAAAGTGGGGCTAATAACAATACAGGCTCCATAACGTTGTTGAGCAGACGTGAAAGGCTAGTGCACACAGAGGCCGGGGAAGAGCAGCTGGCACGGGGACGTTTTCGGGGACTGTCGCCAACCTTCCCCGAAGCAAATGCCTTTCCCTCGAATCCGCGGTCATTCGGGATGCCGTCCATGTTCTGAACGATCAGAAAGAAACAGCTGGTGATCGTCTCGGCAACGCGTGTGCCCGAGAGATCACCCGAAAGTGGCCCGTTCGCCAAAGCGCTCGCCTGGCTGCCGAAGGCGCCCGTGACTTCAGCAAAAAAAAAAAAGGCCGAGGTGGAGAAAGAGACACGTGTTTAAAACGTCTGGTCTGCGGCTCGGGGGTCCGGACGCGCAGCACCCCCGGTTCCACCTACCAACGGCCTGCGTGCAGACCCCTCCCCAGTCTCTGAGAGGTCTGTGCGTGGACAGGAACACGCAAGATTTCCGTGTGCAGAACCACACTGCGCCACGCTCTCTGGCTCCGGGCTCACGCTTAAAATCACAGCAACCGACAGGGCTAGTACAATTCTCTCCGCTTGGTAGATTTAGTGGACGAAGGCTCCGCGAGGCTGTCCTTTGCCTAAGGACACACGGCTCGAAATTGAAGCCAGGCGGCTGCCCCCACAGCGTGTTTTCTTCCCCGCTCAGCTCCCTCACCTGCTCTCCTGGTGGCCAGGTTAGGGATGACCCCGCAGGTGTCTCTGCCAGGCCCCACCCCGCCCCCCGGAGCCTTGGTGCTACTCCTGTCCTGCATTTTTGCCTGTAGACCTGCTCAGACGGCAGCCGCTCCCGCTATGGGGACACCGGTGGCCCACAGCAGGCGCGACCCGTCCTTTGGGGCGCCTGATGTTGTGACTGACAGCAGCGGAGCCCACCCCCAGAGCCCCAAATTCCCTCGGTTTGAGACTCTTTAGAGTGATTTTTGATGTCTCAACTGGACGAGAGGTTTCTATTCAGAGTAGCTGGAGCAGTTGGGGTCCCTGACCCCCCAGAGTCCCCATGAGTTCTGTTTCCTCACCCAGGAAGCTGGGCAGTTGGCAAAATGGACTCAGGCGACCTCTCCCCTTCTCGATTGTCGTTCGTTCTTGCTTTTGGCTGAACTCACGGGGCGCCCGTGACGTGTCGTCAGGACACGGCGTGAGGGTTACGGAGAACGTCGGTTAACGGTTCGGGCTGAAGAGTGTGGACTCCGTGCGTGCGCGAGCCCCCGGGCCGGCTGCTGGGAGCTGCAGCACCCCGGTGCCGAGGGAGGGGGCACATTGGGGCCCCGGGCAGGAGGCCAGCGGAGCCGGAGGGCGGTGGAGCCGGTCCGCTGAGGCCTGCAGCAGGACAGAGCCAAGGGCCTCGTGTGTGTGTGCGCGCGCGTGTGTGTGTGCATGTGTTGCATGTGCGCGCCTGTGTGTGCGTGTGTATGCGATACATCTTTGGTCGTCTTGTGTAGCCTGCAAATGTGTGTGCCGCGTGTGTGTGCACGTATGCGTGTCTGCGTCGATGTCTCGTGCATGTACTGTATATTAATGCTGATGTGTGTCGTGTGCATGTGCGTGCATGTCGTGCGTCGATATTATAGCGATGTGTGTGCATGTGTATCAATGATGCGTGTGTGATGATAGCGTGTGTGTGTGCGCATGTGTGTGTGTGTGTGTGGCGGGGTGTCCTCCGCAGCAGGGGTGAACGCCACACGGGCTGCCCTGTTAGATGACGCGGGGACCCTCCAGTCTGCCACAGGCCTCAGCACCCCGCTCCCCTCTCGGCCCTGAGACCAGCCGCCGGCTGCCATTGGTCAGCGTACTTGCGCCTCTTTCTAAATTTCGTTCTGTGGTGAAGATAAGGTGAAGGCGGGGTGTTCCTCGCACACACATCTCAGTCGAAGGGCAGAAATCCGGCTGGAGGCATGGGGTCGTGTGCCCCTCACGCGTGGTGAACGCCCCTTGTCAACGACTGTCACACCCAGTGTTTGTCTAGAGTCCTGATTTGGCTGAGGGACCCCCTCTGTCCAGTGGAATTAAACATGGTTCAGTGTTGGGGGTTGAACCGTGTCCCCCAACATGACATGTTGATGTCCTAAGTTCTAGAACCTCAGAACGACGCCTTATTCCAGGGGACGAGCGTCGCTTAGGGAAGGAGTGGAGATGAGGTCGTGGTTCAATAGGCCGGGTCCCTAATCCCAGATGACCTGTGGCCTCGCGACAGAAGGGACACTAGGAGAGAAGGTGAAGCGAAGGCAGAGACAGAGACGCAGCTTTCAGGCCAGGGCGCCGAGGGCGGCCAGCAGCCATCACAAGCAAGGACGAGGCAGGAAGGACCGGCCCCCAGGCTCCAGAGGGAGCGGGTCCTGCGGACTTGACCTTGGACTTCCAGCCTCCAGAATTGTGCAAGAATAAATGTTTTGAGCCCCGACCCCGCGTGTGGCACGTTGTTGGGGCAGCCCTGGGAAACTAGCACATTCGGTGACTATATTGGGGGGGCGGGGCCCTCTCCCCTGGGACTGAAATGTTGGGACAATTCACAGACATCTGAAAACAAGTGCCATCCAGACGGCTGTAAACAGCTATCTTTCATTTCAGTTAAAGCCTCAGGCCACTTCTCCGAGGCCGGATGCACCAACTACTCTTGCTGGTGCAAATCTACCAGCAGTTCACCGGCAACCAAAGCTGCGTGGTGACACCGCACCATGTCGCACCAGTGGCATGTGACGGCTGTCTCTGAAACGGTTCATGGACGGGGAACAGCTGCTCTGAGGACAGCCTCCCTGGTCGCGAGAACTGTGTTTGACCTCCCAGAAGCATGAATGGCTGAATAATGACAATTAAACTAAACAGGGCAGTCCCAGCATTTCAAAATGCGCATTTAAGCCTAAAAGAAATGCAGCGTGTTTACCTTCCAAGCCCAGCCTGCCTTGGGTACACAGTGAGCCCTTTCCAAAAGCTCACTGGCACACCCAGCACGAAAGGCAGCTTGAGCTGGGCGAGTTGCCAGTCTCGGGCACGTCAGAAGAATCGAACTGGGAAGGTGTTTTCTGCAGATGACTCAGCCAGTCCAGACGCCCAGGGCGATGGGCGTGTGAATCGCAGACGGGGAGGCTTGGAGTCAGGACGCACCTCCCTGATCCATCGGAGCCAGCGCTTCGGGGCAGCTGGGCGGGCACCAGGCAGGGCGGGAGGATGAGTGGGGATGTGGCAGGGGCTGTCTGAACCCCTGGCGGGGGAGGGGAGGGGTCCCCTGGCTTTGAACGGGGGGGTTCAGAGCCAGGCAGGACAGGAAAGCAGACAGAGAGAAGTGAGCAGGAAGGCGGCCATTGGGACGGTGAACGAGAGACGCGCACCCGCCCGGCACACGCCCGCGGTGGCTTCTGAGACCTTCTCAATGCCCAGGCTCACTGTCAGACGCCGACATGGTCATCGAAGGAGAGAACGCCGCTGTCCAGTCCCTGAGAATATGTCACCGTGGCAGTGCCCATCCAGGCAGACAGCGACCTAGTTAGATGGTCCCGCGACAGTCCCCAAATCCTCTAATGACCATGCACTCCTGGGCATTTCTCTCTCTCTCTCTCTCTCTCTCTCAATCTCTCATTCTGTCTTAAACTGCTGGAAACAGAGACTGTGCCAAGTAAAAGGCTGAAGCGGGAAGGCCTGGCTGGTCAAAGGGGACCGGCTGGGGCAGGTGCCGGGCAGAGGGGACAATGGCCATCGGTGTTCCACGCCGGCATCCAGGAGTCTCCTATCAAGTCCCAGGCGAGTGCAGACAGGTCTTTGGGTCTCTGTCTCCTGGACGTTTCATCCAGCAGAGTGTCAGTCACTTCAGCTTCTGGTGGCCTGGCACTGGGCACCAGGTGACCCCAAAGAGGAAGGCAGAACCCCCTCCACCCAGTACATCCGGTTGCCAAGACCTCGGCCCTCCTTCTTGAGAAGTTCTTCATGTCAGGGGACGGATGGGATGGTGACCCTGGGATGTCTCATCGGTGCACGAGCCCTGTCCAAGCTTTGTAGACCACCTAGAAAGTTCTTCCTGCTCCTTCCCTGGAGATCCCTCCCCCGCCCCGCCCCGCCTAACTCGTATCGGGCGAGTGGACACCTCCAGAAAGAGGAGTTTCCAGCAAAACAGTTTCCCAGCCCTCTTCAAAGCAGGCGGGCAACAGCACCTCGTTCTCAAAAGCGATGCAAGAAGAAGACATTCGTGCCGGCATCTTCCGCCGACGCTCCCGCTGGGTCCCGGGGCTGCCGCATTGTTTCCTGTGGTGTTTATCGTAAACTCCGGACTGTAAACGCCTCTGTCTTTGGAAAAGACAGAAGAAGGCTTGGCAGACAGATTTCTGTCCCCAGTTGCGTAGGCGCACGTTCTAGACGGTTCAACGAAAACCAGACGGCGGCCGAGTGCAGACCCTTTTCCCCTCCGAGCCAAAGATTAGAAAGTGAAGAGCGTTTTGTTAGGGTGGGGAGGAAGAAACTGACTGCCCCAAGTCTTGAAGCACTGCAGGAGAGGGGCGGGGGGCATTACCGTGGGGAAGAAGCTGGAAACTCTCCAAGCACCACGGGGGCAGAGGGGGCCGTGCTCAGAACGGAGGTCGGTCGTGGTGGCAAAGACAAGGACGCGGACCTGGCTAAGGCCGTCACAGGCCGTGGGCGTCCCGGTCACGGGCGGAGCCCCAGGGCCCTGCGGGGCAGGCGTGGTGGCGTCCTGGGTTCTGGGTCCTCTCCACGTGTCTGGGTCAGTGTGTCTCCACCGCCCCTTCCACCTCGTCTCACCCCTGGAAACCTGTCCGTCCAGATGGGGCGCCGGGTGGCGTGTGGCTCGCCCCCTCCCGATGGACAGCCGGCTTGCGCTTCCCCGGGACCCGGCTGGCTCTGTGGTCACTGCAGAGCAGAGGCCAGAAGTCAGCTTCGCACCTCGGGGAGGACAAAACCAACGCGAGGGATTCCCCAGAAAGTTACACAGACAGGACTGAAGGTGGGAGTCATCTAAACGCCCGATCGTGGGGGATTCGATAACAAACTGCGGTGCGCTGGAAGGCGGACTCGCCGTCACCGCGCTCCTTCTCAGGAATATGTCATGTTTTGCACGTTTTATATAGGAACATGTATTAATTCTGTAATCAGGAAAACAAGTTTATCATCACTGTCATTATCATCATCATTGTCATTCAGTCAGCTGGCCCTGGGGCAGGTCCATTCTATCTGACCCCCGGGTGCCAGCAACCCACGTGATTAAGGCCAGTTTCGTGACGGCTCCCTCGACGTCTGGCCACCTCCCAGGAGCACGGCCAGTGCCACCGTGCTCTGGGTCCCCAA
Organism: Pteropus medius; assembly: GCF_902729225.1. Classification (NCBI taxonomy): domain Eukaryota; kingdom Metazoa; phylum Chordata; class Mammalia; order Chiroptera; family Pteropodidae; genus Pteropus; species Pteropus medius. Next base: position 1,319,624 of record NW_024348242.1, on the reverse strand, counting down.
CAACATTCTCAGGACCTCAGCCCGCTCCCTGTGACATCAGCACCAGTCCGGTGTGGCTGAGAACAGCACAGGAGTGACAGACGGAGGGGCACGTTTGTGTCTTTGCTGGCACCATGGACCCAGTGAAGGCCAACCAGGGCCCAACGCCCCGAGCCGCGGAGGAGCGTGGGGTCTGGCACCCGGGGACTGTCACCGCACAGGGAGGCCCCAGGGTCCACAGCTGCTTCACTGCGAACCTCGTTCTTTTCCTGACGGAGGCTCAGAAGCCAAACTCCCACGCATCTCTGAGGGGCTCCTTCCTCACGCCGGCCGGCGAGTGGCGAGCCTGCGGGCACAGACCCTGCCCCAGCGGCTCTCAGTGACCTTGAGTGGGCTGCCCATGCTCTCTGGCCTCAGTTTCCCTGGCTGCAGAATGGGGACAGTGACGACGGAGCTGCCTCCGGGAGGGCGTGAAGATGTCAAACCGGAGGCAAATGCTGTGTCACCGGATCTAGCCCAGGCTCCGCACACCGGGCCGTCCGCCCACCCGCCGAAGGCAGCCAGGTGTGATAGGGAGGGAGAGGGAGTCATCCCCCGATTAAGTGCAGCGGCTTTACCGCCACACCTGCGCCCTCTCCCCGCACAGGTGGCTCACCGAGGCCCCGCAGTCACCACCTCGCGAGCTGCCCCGGCAGCGCCAGCCTGAGCCCGTGTCCCGCCTCTGCCCAGCCATGACCTCAGTGCCGGTCCTGAGGGCCCAGGGTGAGGCAGGACGGCCTCGCGCTTGCCCAGGGCCTCCCTGCTCCCCGTGGCCCCCTCTTCCTGCAGGCCGAGCCGGCCTGCAGGGTCCGAAACCACTTGCCTCAGCTTCTCAAGGCGGAGCTGGGTAATGTCCCCAGGAGGGCGTGTCCTGCCCAAGCGGCACTCAGGAGAGGGGGCGCGGCCCACGGGCCCCCCACATCCTCCCTCAAATGCAGGAGGACCCTGCCTGCCCACGTGGGCGGGGCCCCCTGGAGCTCCAGTCTGGTTCGGCTGTCATTCCCTTCTGAAAGGTACCAAATGAGTCCAGGGCAGGACAGGCACCCCGTTGGGCCTGTGACAAGGCTGGGAGACCTGGCAATCAGCAGGGCCTCGAAGGGAGGGACGGGGGCTTGAGTTCAGTGGCATTAATTATGCAAATTTTGGCAAAGTGTCCTGTGGCTGATCGCGCTGGAGACACCCTCGGATGGAGTCCAGGTTCCCAGGGAGCCAGGAGACGCCGCATCTCTGCGGTGCACTGAGCTGGACTTGGGAAGGTGGAGGCACCCCACTTTCACGCCCTCGACCGCCCGCCCCGGGCACTTACCCAGGAAGTGCTCACGATCCGCCGCTGGGCACATCTGATGACATCGGGCTCAGGCCGGGCTCCGGGCGCTGCAGACGGCCCCGTGGGCGCTGGCCGGCCCACCTGCACCCCATTAGCCCAGTGACTCACCTGCGTTTAGCTCGGAGCAAGAACCACAGGCAGCATCCTGATGGGAACCCTCTCCGCCAGCCCTGAGCCAGCACCCCACAACAGTAATTAAGCTCCCCGACTCCTGCTTGGCATCTGTAATTACGCTCACCTCACACGCAGGGAAACTGAGGCAAACAGACCTCCCAGTGCTGTGACTGGGCCGTCGCCCCGGGCGCCTCGTCTCCCCGTTGTCCTGGACGGGCCACGCCTGGCAGCTGGGCCGGGCTTCGCCGCGCTCGGCCCGAGGCCACAGCCGCTGAGAGTGGACACGCGGGCCGCACAAGTCCGTGGACGGGGCCAGGGCTGCCCACCTCCAGCCAGACCTGCGGCCAGATCCGAGCTCTCTTGAGAAGCTGAGAGTTTGATTTGTGTGGGAAACTATCACAGTGTTTGAAAGTTCACTAATCAACTCAAATTTTTTGCAGACACCGCACAAGCCAAACAAAACCTGTGTGTGGGATGAATTCAGCCCTTAAGACACAATCTGGTCCGTTTATCCAGACCAGCACCGTCCAAAGGAAATGTGTAAGGGGTTATCAGCCAATGGATTGTGAAAACGTGTTTTGTTCAAGCCAATTACCCAAAATAGTATCGTATCCACGAGTAATGGATGTGCAGGTTACTAACGAGATGCTGAGCCTTCCGAGTCCCGGGCGGCGTTTCGCCGGGGGCCCCGGGCTGCGTGGGGGCACAGCCGAGCGCGTGGCGGGCTCTCCGGGTCGGGCACTGACGTTTGCCTCCCCGGTGACCGTGGCTCCTACGCGTCTCCCCCTCGTCAGCCGTGAGGGAAATCGAGGCCCCGAGAGGTTACGCGGCTCACCCAAAGTGACACAGCTCCCAGGAGGGCGAGCCAGGGTGCCGGCCGGGACGTCGCCCCAATGGTCACGTCCGGCCACGGCGGGTGACATGGGCACGTGACCCTGCATATTCCGACAGGATATCTGGCACCCGGGGTGTGTCTGTCAAGCTTGCTGAGTAAGTCCATCAACAAGCATGGACGGGGCGAGGTGCCTAGACCTTTGCCCGGCTGCCTCGTTCTCGTCCTTCCGCTCTGGGCACATGTCACCTCTCCACAGGCCACCCCTGCCCACTCCGTCACAGCTGTCACCCTCTCGTCGCTCTCCGCCCCAGCCCGTTCGTCCCCCGGCGCACACGGCCTCCGAACGTGGCTCACTGCCTTCTTTGTCTATGCGTCTATCATAGGCCGCTCCCTACACCGTCTGTCCCACTGGGGACAGGGGCCTTTTCTCCCTGCCCGTGGCTGCACCACGGTCCCTCACGCAGTGCCCAGCACAGAGAAGGCTCTCGGTGGCCCTGTGCCGAATCCCCCAATGCGTGGTGGAGGACCAGGCCCCGCGCCCACCCCGGAGCCACCTCCTGGCCTGGGTGGTCGGCCGCACAGAGCTGGGTGCAGACAGTCGGGGGGCAGGGCGAGCCGGGAGCCAGTGTCAGAGCAGGAGGACAAAAGGGAGACCCCACAGACCCCACAGACACAGGCAAAGGGAACCACATCCCCTGGGAGGGGAGCCCGGCCCCGAGAGGCAGCAACGGTGTTCTAGAAAGGTCCAGGCAATAGATACTCCGCACATTTCGGGCCACAGAGTCCCCATCACAACTATTCACCTCTGTCATTGTCCCATGAAAGCAGCCGCCTCCAAAACAAGAACGGGCCGGCGTGTCTGCGTTCCAATAAAACTTTATTTACAAAAGCAGACGCGGGGCCAATCACAGGGCACGGCTGCCAACTCCCGCCTCGTCTAGGGAAACACACAAGTGAGCTCAGTGTTCAAACGTTATCCTAAAATTTAGGGCACAGGCGCTTCGTGCAAAGATCTTACGTATTTCAAACCTGCCACATAACTTAAGGCTAATTTTTTCAAAGAAGTACAGGTAAAGAAGGAATTTTTCGGTATTTCTAGCTCAAATGGAAGTGACCTGCACCAATAGAGAAAAGCAGTTTGCTGTTAATTTAGTCTGCTGTTTTTAAATTATCCGATTTTTTTTTTTACTCAATTTTAAATTGGGGGTGGGTGACATTTTTTTCCAATTTTGTTATAGTGAGACCTTGCTCATATTTGCTATTCTCATCCACGTTGAAATTTACATAATGTAAAGTAATGTGAAGGCAGGCATGTGACACCCATTGATCCTGCTTCCCCCCTCGTCCCCACAGGCCATAAGCTCCCCCGAAACAATGTGCCCTCCCCACCCCTGAGTGGTGCCCCTCTGCCTGGTGTGTAGGGGCCTCAACACACATGCACCACTCTGGTCTGGGGTGAGGACCAGCTTGCCTCTCGGGGCAGCTGCGTCGGAAGCAGGGGGACTTCGGTGACGCGTCAGCACGCTGACGACGAGGAATGACAGCTCTGCGCCTTCCGGTGGCTCCGCCGTCCTCCTCCCCGGAAACTCTGTGCGGGTTTGTCCCTTCGCTTGATGGCAGCTCTTTGTGTCGGGTGGTACGAACCCGGCAGGACAGGAAGCGGGGGAGGGCGCAGGATACACTGCCACCATGCTCCCGAGCCTGGGACCTGGCGTCTGAAACGTCCCCTCCTGATGCCAGCTTGTGCTTCTTTTCCCATGCATAGCACCAGGCACTGAAAATTCACATGTCACCGAGGCCTTGTAGCTTAAGAAACCACATCAGAAGCATTTTGCGAGGACGATTTTCCTCTATGAAACCCGAAGCCACAAGTGGACCTGCTATAATGCGGGTAATTAGGCTGCTCCCTGCGCCCAGTGGACACACACCCAAGCTGCCAGAAGCTGGACACGCGTGTCTTCCTCGCCCGGGGCCCGCATTGTCTTGGTGCCATGTCCCCACTCCAGCAGACCCGCGTGCAGGCTGGGGTGGGGCTACCTGTCTGGAGTCATGAGGCCTCAGCAGGTGAAACTCTCTGCTTACACCCACACGCTTACACCCAACAGCCAACGGGCCCCAGCGAGCAGCCCCCCAGTAGCCACGTGGGGACCAAAAGGATGGCTTCCCTGTGCTGGGCCTGAGGAGGAGGAAGTCACTGCCCAACCCCGTTGGACCCTCCCGGCTCTGCCCGGCGGCTGCCGCCTACCGGGGCTCCAGGAGTCCTTGCCGGTCTGTACCTGTCCCGGGGTCTCGCTGCCCGAAGCTTCACCTTTATGCTCCCGGGGAGACGCACCTTTTTTGATTTAAGCCACTCCGAGTTGGGTTTTGTCACCCACTAACGAGGCTCCTGACCACTGTGACAAATGACGAACACAGTAATACTATGTTTGGGGCCTGCGATGAGCCCTCCTCACGAGTTACCTCATTAACCCTCTCGAGAACCTTTCAGGACGCAAGCGACCGTGGTCACCTCTGCAAAGCAGCTTCCCAGTGCACTGGGTTGAATGACGGGGGGCCATCGGCTGGCCACATGGACACAGAACGCCGACCATCACCGCCACCTCTGTTTTCTGGCCCCTTGGTCCTCACGTCCTGGGGCTTTGCTCTTGCTGCATATTCGGGGCTCGCCCACGGGCCTGGTGGCCGGTATTCCTTCGGCCCTCGCCCTGCCCACAGATGTCGCACCCTGGTGCATCTGGCCGTCGGCGGGTGCTGTACTGGGACAAGGCAGCGGCCGCTGTGACCTGAGCGCTCACAACACGCTGGCATCGTTACAAGTGTTTCTCGCAAGTGTGGCATCGTCCCAATGGTGCCCCGCGAGGCTGGAACCCCACTGGTCCCCACGCTTCAGATGAGGAAACTGAGGCTCGGAGCCGGGAAGGGACTCACCCCTGTGGGGCGGCTCGACCCGTCGGAAGGCGTCAGAGCCAGGCCCCACCCGGGGCGGCCCGGGGCCTAGGCCAAGTGGCTGCAGACTCAGCCACCATCATGAGGTCAAAAGCAGGAGCCTGGCTCTTCCCTGCTTCTCTTTAAGGGGGGACCAAGTGGGTGGGTGTCCTGGCTCTGCCCCTGACAGGACAGCGTCCCCGCTTAACCCGCCTGCCTCCCTCACCTGTGCGGCAGTGTGGCAGACTGACCTCTCCCGTACTCCCCCGCGGCCCACCTCCTGGGGACAGACCATGAAAGGCTTCCAGGGTCGGGGAGGAGGGACAGAGCAGAGAGAAAACAGATGGGAAGGTGAGTCATTAGGTCAACACGGCCACGGAGACGGGGGGGACAGAGAAGGTGGGCGACTATGTCAGAAACAAAGTTATGACTCACGCCTGAGTTTATCTCCAACACGTTGCTCCTTAGAGAACGATCTGGAATATAAAATGCAAAACAAAACTAACAAACGCACGGGGAAAACTCTCTTTCGTTTCGTTTTTCTGGAATTCGGTCATTTTCTGCCCCCCACCCTCCACTCCCCCATAGACTGCTTCAGGAAACGGCCCAGGACAGAATTACAGGTCTGAGGACTTTTTATACTTTTTATAGGGACGGTTGTGTCATCGGTTCAGGGTCGACCCGTGCGTGTTTCAGAGCAGGCAGGAGCTAAGCCCCCCTGTCGTCTAAACGTCCTGGAAATTTGGAAGCGCTGGCGTCGCAGGCCGGCTCTGTCCGCTTCCCGGCGTGGTGGCCGCTTTCGCCTTTGTTTTCAGACCAACGAGGAACACTGTACCTTTAAACGAGGAGGCGCCGAACGAGGGAGCGAGGGCAGTGAAAAGGCTAACTCGCTGTGGAGGACAGGAGTTTAATCTAATTTAAGTGGAGGGTGTCCGTCTGCGGAGTTGTTTTTCGGAGTGTGGGAATAGGGGACAGAAGCGGCCCCCTTGAATGGTCTGTCCTGCTCCAGAAGCAGTGGGGAGCCCCCTGGACGCCGGTGATCCAAAGCCGGCCTTGAAAGGAAGATTAGAGACACGCTCTGATTTGCAATTCACACGAATGCGCCCCGTGGAAGCTTTGCTAATATTTCAAACCCCATTTCAAGGGAAGTGTCCTTAAAATCGCTGCCTGGATTGCACTGAGGCCACCGAAGTCCGCTCCGGTCACCCGTTTTTACGACGTGGGAGCTTTTTTTTGTTTGTTTGTCTGGTCTTCACACTCCTCCCCGCAACCAGCATCTTAGGACGAGTGCTTTTAGTTGGGATTAAAACTGTGCTGCCGGCTGAAGTCGCTGCAGCTCGCGTCGGCTTCTCTGGTGGTGCAAACTGTGTTTTCTTTCCAGAGAATCACTTCTGATGACTGAAGGTATTTTCCTCGGAGAAAAATGGGGCAGGGGGACGACGAGGATGCCTACTTGGTTAGAAAAGAGAATTTCCCATGCTCGCTCGCTCTCTCTTTTTTTTTTTTTAACCTGATAATCAGTTTTTGCAGAAACATGACACAACAGGAGGTCAGGGGAAATTATGTTTATTGGCACCAGAGACCCCTCTGCCTGGCCAGCGATGATTAGGAAATAGATCCTATTTCGTTCTTACTGGGGAGGAGAATTGAAAAAGTCCCCGATGAAATACAAATATCGATGACATTAGAAGGTAAAAGAAACGACACCCATCTCAGACCCAGGGGACCTCTTGAAAAGGCACTGAGATAACCCAGATCTCTTTTTATCTTAAACTGGACCAGCGCTGTTCTTTTTCAAACAAGCTTTGCTGATATTCTACAAGTTTGCTCTCGCCACGAGCTTGTAACGTGCTAAGTCTAAGGCTTAATTTCTTTCCATTGCTGAAAGTGTCAGTACTTTGTTTTTTATCTCAAAGAGATTATGTGGGTTGTCTCTAATCTCATTTCAGAAAAACTTGAACGGCACTTATAATTTTCACGATTGTAACATCAGAAGGAGAGATACAACTTTGATTTTTAGCAATATCCGTGTCAAAGTATTTTATACTTTTGACTTTGCTGGTGTGAATGAAACTCGGCCTCTCTTTCAATTCTGTTCCATCCGAAAAGTATATAGTTCTCGTTCAAAATCTTGCCCAACTCCTGAAATATTCCCTTAAAAAACAAAAAAAAAACTTATACTTTTCCGGGAGAATGTCTGCAAGGAGCCGAAGGTAGCTAATGTTTAAGATAGCTATCCAAGATATGCTTTTAGGTTGCTGGAGTAAAAAATATATGTATAGATAGATACACAGATATTCTTTGCCCCTGCATGTTACTTGAAATCAGGTTTAATTATAAGTTTCATCAGAAACCTTTGCTCAAAATTTTAGAGGCCTAATAAGATTTTCATTAATTTAAACATATCACTATTCCCACGACAGCCCCAAATGCCTTCTTTCCCCTTTCATCCGTGGTTAAATATGTAAATAAAATGTCTAAAGTCATTCTTCAAAGAAGACAAAAGAAAAAAGAGCCGAGCGAGGGGAGAGACAGCCATAAAATTCCTCCCAATTCTCCATAACATTTGCCAGAGGGGGGTCGGTAGCCAGCCAGGGCTGAGCAGCGGGGGACCTCGCAGCTCCACAATCACACATCTCAAATCCCACACACAGGAGAAAAAATAAAATAAAATATCTTTTCAGCTGGAGCCATCAAAAGGCCCTTTTCATTTATTAGTTACAGAGTTATCTTGCAGTGGCTGATTTCTCAAAGCCCTCATTTTTCTATAATAACGTCTATTTGTTGGTTTCCATCTCAGCTGGGCAGAGCGCAGCACTTCTGCAGACATTTTTATAAAAATGAGAGAAGAAAGCAATCTGAAGTGGCGATAGCTAAAATAATGAGTCTGAACATGGCTGAATTAAAATCACACATAAAAGATCAATTAGGAGGCATTTTCTCAAGCAGCCCACACCCTGCTCCTGGTGGCTGGCGTCCTCCCTCCCCCCACATTTATGTCCCCAATAGTTTCTGAAAGAGAGAAACAAAAAGGCAAAGGAAAAAAAAAAAATGGTGCCCAATGAAGGACCTTTGCAAGGAAAATTCCAGAAAAGCCAAGCGATGTCCACCGAGTCTTTTTTAACTTAAGGTTTTGAAAATAACTCACTAGACTAAAACAAACAAACAGACAAAAAGAAAAGAAAACAAACAAAACTGAAAAAAAAAAACATAGTAAGAAAAATGGCAGCCTTTGAAAAAACATGGGATTTTTTTTACTCAAGAAATAACACAGTTGAAAGTGGTTGTTCTGACTGCACTGGTCTTTTCTATTGGTTTTTACTACTTTCTCCTCATTCCAACTTTCTCCAACACATCACACAGACATCCAGACAATGATACAGGGCCTGAGCGCCAACCTACTTATTAGTTCTGGGACCTTGGGCAAGTCCCAGCCTCAGTCTTCTGGGTGTTTCCTGGATGGATAGAGGATGGATGGGTGGTGGATGATTTATTTGATGGACATTTGGATGGATGGATGGATGGATGGAAGCATTTAATGATGGATGATTGGATGGATGGATGGATGATGGAAGGATGAAATAATGATGGATGGATGATGGGATGGATGGATGGATGGATGATGACAGATGGATGGGATGGATAGATGGACAGATGATGGATGGATGGAGAGATGGACGGATGATGGATGGATGATAGATGGATGGATGGATAGATGAGTGGATGGGAGGATGGGTGGGTAGATAGGTAGGTGGATGGGAGGGTGATGGGGAGATGAGTGGATATGTGAGGTGTCTCAATTCCTTACAGAAAAATCTACAACTTCTTTGAAGTAAAGGCCAGTATTCTAAGAAGCCTTCTCAGAGTAAATGTCCCACTTCAGCCACCGCTTCCGGGGAAGAGCAGAGTCTGGCAACAGCGCCTCCTACAGACGGCTGGCAACCCCGGGCTCCTACCACCAGGCCCAGCACGCGCCCCCAGGGATGTCTGCACACCCTGCCACCGCTCCCGTGTCAACCTGAAAACGCGGGCAGGGAAAAGAAGGCCCGTGTGCACCGGGCTCGCTGCTCCCACCTCGCCCCCGCCCGGGAAAGCCCTCCAGCTGCCCCTCTAGACGACACCCTGGGAGTTTCGACAGAACTTTAAAAAGATCCAGACCTGGAGGGCGTCTAAGAGGAGAGAGACGCGGCCGCCGCCCAGGGGTGCTGTTTATTTAAGGGTTAATGCAAGGTGAAGCTCTGAGCACATTCTTGGCCGGCAAGGCGTGGGTGGGTGGGTGTGCGCGCCCATCGCGCATGCCCCGTGCCGGAGAAGGGGCAAGGGGCGTGGTGTCCTAAGTGACTCTGTCACAAACTGGCCCCAATCCGAGGGTATTAGGCCGGGACGCTCCGTCTCCACCTTCAATGAAAACTGAGTGGCGTGCAGGTGTGCCTCCACGCCCCCCCTCACCCCCCGCCCCACAACTGAAGAGGATCCCGGGATCGAGCTGGAGCAGCGTTCTCCCTCCTCCCGCCCCCGCCCCGACCCGCATTACCTTATGGGTCTATAGCCAAAGGAGGGCGCAGGCCGGGCAAATCACTCGCCAAATAATATAAATACTCGACGAGCGAATGACTTCCTATAATAAATAAACCCAGCCGCCTAGAAGGAATCACCAGCCCTGCCTGGCGCGACGCCCCTCGGCTCGGCGGCTATGTTGGGGGCGGGGTTCATTATTCTACGTGCGGGACCCCCACTTCCCAGGGATGCAGGGGGGACGTCAGAGTCCCAGGAGGCGTCCCGCCCCTCCCCCTCCCCGCCTCCTTCGCGGAGACCTCGCTTGGGCGGCCCTAAAATCTGGATTCCCAGAGCCCCTCCCCCCGGCCCTCCGCTCTTCTCTTTGAAATTTCAAAGGAAGCCCCTCCCCGGAGCCGGAGCCGGAGCCGGAGCCGGAGCCGCGAGCGCAGGCCTGGTGACTCCCAGCCTCGGGACGATGCGGGCAGGTTTACAAGCTAAAGGGCCACTTTATGGCCGAGGCTATAAAACGCAAATCGCACCGCGCTTTGAAAGCGCCCTCTGCCCGGGGCCCACCATAAAAACCAGCGAGGATGCGCCCCCAGCCCCCTGCCGCGGACACCCCGCCCCCTTCCCCGGCCAGTCTCCGAACTTCCCGTAACCTCGGCGCCCTTGGGGTTCTCTGGGAAAGGGGGCGAAGGAGGGAGGCAGCGAGAAGAGCGGGGTGTCGAAGACAATCCCGGGGGTTCCCCCCCGGAAAGGGGGGGGCAGGCGGGAGGCAGCGAGAGCAAAGTTGGTGGCCGGCGGAGAGAGCTCGGAGGAGCGGCGGGCGGGACAGACGGAGGCGCCAGGCGGCGACACGGGCGGGATAGCGTTGCGCCCCGCGGGGCCCGGAGCCGGCGGCGGGGCGCGGGAGCAGCCGGCCCCGCCGCCCTGCTTTCTCATGCAAAGCAGCGGCGGAGGCGGGGCGCGCGCCCGGGGGCGGGGCCTGTCACCGCTCGGCTCTCCCCCTTCGCCTTTTTGCGAATCTTCTCATCCCGGGACGCAAAGCTCGGAACAGCTGCAGGCTGGGCCGGGCCGAGGCCGGCGGGGAGCGGGCAGCCGCGGCGCGCTGGCCGGGCCACCGTGCGCCCGCGCCGCCCGCCCGCTCCGAACGCGCCACCTGGGCGCGCGCAGAAGAGGCCAAAGTTTGCCGGCCGCCGCGCCGAGGGCTCCGGGGCTCCGCGCGCTTCCCGGTATTGTTCGCCAACTTTGCTCCTCTCCTCCGCGCCCCACCTCTGCGGAGGCCGGGCGCGGAGAGCGGGGCCAGGCTGGGCGGGCATGGGCGGGGGCCGGAGCAGGGACGCGCCGCCGGGGCCGGCAGCCCCAGCCCGGGAGCGGCGGCTCTGAGGGGAGCGGACCTCCCCGCGAGGGCGCCTCCACCGCCACCATGCCGCGCCCGGGCCCCCGCCTGTGGCTGGTCCTGCAGGTGATGGGGGCGTGCGCCGCCATCAGCTCCATGGACATGGAGCGTCCGGGAGACGGCAAGTGCCAGCCCATCGAGATCCCCATGTGCAAGGACATCGGCTACAACATGACCCGCATGCCCAACCTCATGGGCCACGAGAACCAGCGCGAGGCCGCCATCCAGCTGCACGAGTTCGCGCCGCTGGTGGAGTACGGCTGCCACGGCCACCTCCGCTTCTTCCTGTGCTCGCTCTACGCGCCCATGTGCACCGAGCAGGTCTCCACGCCCATCCCCGCCTGCCGGGTCATGTGCGAGCAGGCCCGGCTCAAGTGCTCCCCGATCATGGAGCAGTTCAACTTCAAGTGGCCCGACTCGCTGGACTGCAGCAAACTCCCCAACAAGAACGACCCCAACTACCTGTGCATGGAGGCGCCCAACAACGGCTCGGACGAGCCGGCGCGCGGCTCCGGCTTGTTCCCGCCGCTCCTGCGCCCGCAGCGGCCCCCGGGCGCGCAGGAGCACCAGCCGAAGGAGGGGGCCGCGGGGCGCGCCGGCTGCGCCAACCCCGGCAAGTTCCACCACGTGGAGAAGAGCGCGTCGTGCGCGCCGCTGTGCACGCCCGGCGTGGACGTGTACTGGAGCCGCGACGACAAGCGCTTCGCCGTGGTCTGGCTGGCCGTGTGGTCCGCGCTGTGCTTCTTCTCCAGCGCCTTCACCGTCCTCACCTTCCTCATCGACCCCGACCGCTTCCGCTACCCCGAGCGCCCCATCATCTTCCTGTCCATGTGCTACTGCGTGTCCTCGCTGGGCTACATCGTCCGCCTCTTCGCCGGCGCCGAGAGCATCGCCTGCGACCGGGACAGCGGGCAGCTCTACGTCATCCAGGAGGGCCTGGAGAGCACGGGCTGCACGCTGGTCTTCCTGGTCCTCTACTACTTCGGCATGGCCAGCTCGCTCTGGTGGGTGATTCTCACGCTCACCTGGTTCCTGGCTGCGGGCAAGAAGTGGGGCCACGAGGCCATCGAGGCCAACAGCAGCTACTTCCACCTGGCAGCCTGGGCCATCCCCGCGGTGAAAACCATCCTGATCCTGGTCATGCGCAGGGTGGCGGGCGACGAGCTCACCGGCGTCTGCTACGTGGGCAGCATGGACGTGAACGCGCTCACGGGCTTCGTGCTCGTCCCCCTGGCCTGTTACCTCATCCTGGGCACGTCCTTCATCCTCTCGGGCTTCGCGGCCCTCTTCCACATCCGCAGGGTCATGAAGACGGGCGGGGAGAACACGGACAAGCTGGAGAAGCTCATGGCGAGGATCGGACTGTTCTCCGTGCTGTACACGGTGCCGGCCACCTGCGCCATCGCCTGCTACTTCTACGAGCGCCTCAACATGGAGTACTGGAAAGTGCTGGCCACGCAGCACAAGTGCCGCGTGAACAACCAGACCAAGACGGTGGACTGCCTGATGGCCGCGTCCATCCCGGCCGTGGAGGTCTTCCTCGTGAAGATTTTCATGCTGCTGGTGGTGGGCATTACCAGCGGCATGTGGGTCTGGACGTCCAAGACGCTGCAGTCGTGGCAGCACGTGTGCAGCCGCAGATTCAAGAAGAAGAGCCGGAGAAAACCCGCCAGCGCCCTCGCCCACAGCGGGATTTACAAAAAAGCCCGGCATCCCCAGAAAACGCACCTGGGGAAATACGAACTCCCCGCCCCGCCTCCCACCTGTGTGTGAGCGGGCTGGAGGGGGGGGCCGGCGCGGGGGACGGCCCCGGACCGGACACCCCGACGGCCGGAGCCAGGCGTGGAGCTCTTCTCGGTTGGTTGGTTGGTTTGGTGTTTTTGTTTGTTTTTTTTTTAAATAATAGAAAAAAAATAAAAAAGTTTTTACCCTGAAATGCAGGATGCTGTGGTACACTGAAAGTTTAAAAAAAAAAGTACTGAAAGGTTTTTGTTTGGTCTTCGGGGAGAGCGTTCCCCTGGTAAGTAGCCTCTTGTGTGACTAATTTGTGGTAAAGTAGTTGATTCAGCCCCCAGAAGAAAACTTTTGTTTAGAACCTTCCGTAAATATACATCCGTGTGTGTCTGAGTTGGCTTTGCTATCCATTTACAAGTCAGAGAAGAGATAGCTGCTTTGCAAATTAAAAAGGCCTCTGCTGGGTAGCGGACGGGGGAGGAGAGGGAGGGAGGGGGAGAGAGGGAGAGAGAGAGGCGGGCGGGGACAGTCCCTCCGCTGCCGGAGGGAGAGCCACCCCAGGGGCCCACCCTCAGGAAGGCTGCCTCGGAGCCGGCAACTTCTGAGCAAACAGGAAGAGGGAGCCTGACAGCTCCGCACACGCCAGTGGATTTGGAGTCACTTAAAATAGAGTCCAGCCTCTAGCTTTCACCAGTGGTCTCTCTCCAAGACAGAAACTTCCAGCAAACCTAACGTTTGTAAGTGCAAACGACGTGCAATACAATTTTTTTTCCTCTTTCCGTGAAAATAAAAAAAAAAAGAGAGAAACGAGTAGTTTGCTGTATATAAAGACAACAAAAGGAGTCTCCTAACAAAAGAGCCAGGGGCCCAGCCCTCAAGCTCCTTAGTGTTACATTTTGTGGCTTTTTAATGGAAACCAAGCCAATGTTATGCGTTTGGACTGATTTGTGGAAGGGAGGGGGGAGGGCAGCGAGATCATTCAAAAGCACCCAAAGGGCTTACTGACTCTTTATATTGTTAAACAAATGGTGACTGTGAGTGGATCTAGAAGCACCGGACAAATGGTCTGGCTTATTCTCCCACCGCCCCAGGCAACAGTGATTCTGCTCGTGCATATGTGTAAGACATATTTTTCACGCTCCGCTATTTTATTAAAAATAAAATATGTTCTTTAGTTTGGTGCAGGTCCCTCGTGCGCTGTAGGAGAGGGGACACCTCCTCGCTCCCTGGGCTTCCCAAGCAGGTCCCCAGGGCTGCACCCCCGTGTAGAGGTTGCTGGGCACCCATCTGAGACAGCAGGTGGGCAGATTCCAGGCGGGGCAGGACCATTTCATGTTTGAGTTTCAGAGGAATTACAGACAGGAAGCACGTGGGGTTAGAACTCGTCTCGGACTTCTGGTGGCTGGTTGTGGGAGTCCAATTTGGCCACCAAGGGAGGGCCTTGGCTGTGAGCGTGGACAGGCTCGTGAGCCCAGCTTAGCCTCCGGTAATGTCTGCAGAATGGCCTAGCCCAGGAAGGGGATTGAATGAGTCATGCTCAGCTGACCTGCGGGGCTCACATTGTACCTAGACAGAGTGTCAGTCCAGAGTGTGCAGGCCGTGCAGCGACTCCAGGCCAGGGACGTGTGGACAAAACAGCCGGTGGATCTGGGCAGGATGAAGTGTCCACGCAGGGTGGCCAGTCATTGAGCAGAAGTTCATCGGCCTCGTGCTCGGTGGCGCCCCAGTTCTCCTGTGTCTGCCGTTGGAGCCGTGTGGCTGGAGCGGTGTCCTGTGGTCAGAGGTCCAGCTAAAGTCATCTTCCAACTGAAGGGCCCGAGAGTCCCGCCACCCTGCTGCTCTGGGACAGCGACGTCTCGGTGGGGTCAGGCCCCCAGCTGGAACTTCAGGTGCTCGTTAAGCACTTACTGAGAGGGACAGAAGCCTGTTTTCTGAAGAGGGGGCTTAGGTGTGAAGGCTGCTGGCCAAGTCCAGCCTCACGGCCGGATAGAGGGCGGGGTGCTTCTCGTAGAAGTGAGTGGGAATCTGGCTGCATTGGGGTCAGGGCAGGGGACACAGACTAGATGGGCAAAGTGATTTAGGATCAAATTTAGGAAAGCCTTGGGGGCATTAAAAAAAAGAAAGAAAAAAGGTTTTAAAAAAATATCCACAAGTGAAAACCTGTTTATTGATGGTTCTCACCCAAAAAAAGACTCTTGGAGATGGTTTGCGTGTAAATATGCATAGAACGCTCCCTTTTTTGTCACTCTTAGGAAAAAATTAAAAACATGTTTGGAATAGAGCTTTAAAAGGTCTACAAATTAAAAAAAAAAAAGCCTAGAAAAAAAATAGTGTCAGCAGCACTGGGCATCAGAGCCCAGCTCGAGACTCAGCTTCTTTGGCTCGGCCCGCGGCAGGTGTGTGGCTTCAGAGTTCCGTCCCCCAAACAGGTGCGCTGGAGTATGTAAGCGCCTCGGCTGTGTGCAGAAGGCGTCTCGGTGCAGACGCACCCCAGAGGCCAGGCACCTCGCTCA
This sequence comes from Pteropus medius, assembly GCF_902729225.1. NCBI lineage: Eukaryota > Metazoa > Chordata > Mammalia > Chiroptera > Pteropodidae > Pteropus > Pteropus medius. The sequence continues at coordinate 1,304,262 of NW_024348242.1, read as the reverse complement.
CGAATGCGGAGGGATTGTCAGTCTGGGCCCCTCGGCCTGCGGTGAGTGCGGGAGGCCGCACGGGACCTTTTTGAGCTCGCTGCTTCTGGGACGCGCTGGCGAGGAACTGGAGCCCGACCCAGATGCAGAAGCTAGAAGCTGCGAGACCCTCACCCCTGCCTGGGTCCTCGTTAGCGGGGTGCAGGATTTCTAACCGAACTGTCGCTTGTCCTAGTTTAGGGATTTTCCAGCGTCCTGGCCCTTAGAAGTCATAGAAGCCCAAAGAAGGTCATGTCCAAGGTCACACTGCCTTCCACACCCATTCATTCTTTCCTTCCTTCGTTTGGCTACTCACCACCCAGCCAGGGCTCAGGGGGACAGAAAGGGCACCTGGGCCTGGCTGCGGGAGGGACCTGCGTGGCTCTGACAGGCTGCTCAGGACACATCTTCCTTACACTCCTGTTGCGAGCCAGGGCGGCACCCCACGGGAGGCTCCAAACGCACAGGGGGCGGAAGACGCCATGCCGTGATCTCATGGGTGGGGGAGGCTGCACGGCCCCGCCGCGGCAGGAACAGGGTTATGCACAGGGAACAGACTCCCCAGGGACCAGGCCGTGGCCAGCCCCCAGCAGGAGTCCTCGCAGGAAGGACAGCCACAGTGGCAGCAGGTCCTCAGAGCCCTTCCTGAACGCCGAGTGCAGCATCGGCCCCACGCTGAAGCACAGAGAGGTTAAGTGAATCCCCAGGGTCACACAGCAAGTGAAAGTCAGGGTAGGAACTGGCCGTGTGATAACAGATCCTGGAGCAGCGATTCAATAAGTGATTGTTGAATGAATGAATGAGCGAATGAATGAATGATCTCTAAGCACTTCGCACGGATTCAGTCTGTGCTCTAACAACCTTCGGGGCACCATCCTCATCCCCCATTCTATACATGGGGAAATCAGAGCACAGAGAAGGCAAGTCACTGGCCCAGGGTCACGCGGGAAGCCTGATGTTGGCTAGGGAGGGACGATCAGGGGTGGCCGCGTGTCTGACTCGGGCGGTCGGGTGACATGCACCAAGCCAGGAGAAACAAACGGAAGGGGCCGGGGTGAGGTGCGTTCGCAGAGAGACGAAAGCGGTGTGGGCAGTCTGAGCTGGGGGTCTCCGACCCCTACAGGTGGAGAGGGTCGCCCCCGGCTGCACCAGGGGCGCGGGGAGGAGGCCCGGCACAGGTGGGTGCCTGGGATCGGTGGCAGCGGGAGGTGAGGCTCATCGGGTGGGTGGCTGGCCTCCTCCAGTGCCCGAGGGGGACCGGGGTGGAGGGGAAGGGGGGATGACAGAGTCAGAATCCGTGACCCAGATAGAGACGAAGGGGTCGGGGGGGCGACCACCCGCCCTCCCCTTCGCCCACCATGCCTGGTGCCGGGGGCACTACCCGGGGCCAGGGCCCTCGAGACCAGAAATAGGAAACCGAGAGGAGGTGACCGCTGTCCGCGTTATTCTCTTGGGAGGCAGAGGGTAGACTGCGGAGGAGGACGCGGGCCCCAACACTCAGGCACGATGGTCCCGGATGGAACACGGTTCTGCCCCAGGACACTGCTGTCCTGCTGACTCCCCCGCATGAGGCGCTTCGCCTGGAGCAAGCTGCTGGAATTTTCCTGCCTCAGTCTCCCCATCTATAAAATGGAGGCGGTGGGGGGGAGGGCGTAAAAACGACACCTCACTCACGTGGCGCCCTTATTTATTAATCCGTCTAATCTTCACAGCCGTGATCCCCGGGAGACAGGAGATGAAAGGCAGTCGTAGGTGCAGAGCACTCGGAAGGCCGCTTGGCCCAGAGGAAGGCTCAGTAGATGCCAGCGACGGGTCCCTGTGTGTCACCCCACGCCCCGAAACCCAGCATGCTAATGAGCCAAACGAGAACGAGTTTTTTCTTAGAGAATCACTCTCTCCAGCGCTGTGTTCAGGTTGCACACGGGTCTTTCAGATCGAAAAGGCAGGCCGGAGCCTCGACGGCGCTGAGGAGCCGTCTCTGTCTCTCTGTTTGAACCCGGCGACATCACAGCCACCTTCCCAGGACACGGGACCCCACGCGCCTTCGCCTCTGCAGGCAGGTGGGGAGAGACGGCCGTAACATGGAGAAGCGGGGAACCGCAGCGCCCCGCAACGTGGTGGGGAGCGAGCGGTGTTTAATGTTTTATTAAGAGCGTGAAGGCCAAGCAGGAGGGAGGAGGCAAGTAGCCGTGTTTGAAACCCGCGAAGCATAAGTTTCAGTGGCCGAAGTGGGCGTCGTAATTGGGGACTTAAACAGTCCCAGCCCTGGGAAGAGGACGCCTCGCCGTCCACTGTCCACGGCACCGTCGGGCGTTTCACGTCACCGACCGACGCTTTGTGATTATGAGACGTTTTGGGGGGGCAGGGAGGTGTAGCAGGCTCACTTCCGGGGGGCTTTGGTTTATAGGGAAGGGTTTCTAAGGACCGGGCTCAGAACGCGCCCACCTCCATCCCACCCCGAGGAACTCGGGCGGTCGCTGGCCTGAGGGTTCCCGGAGGACGGGGCGGCATGCTGTCCGGTGGTCTCCCACAACAGATGTCTTCGGAGGGGCAGCACTTTGTGGCATTTTAGGGAATATTTGCACTGGCTGGGAAAAAAAACCTTAAAAACCTATCCCAACAATGGTTTCAGTGTTCCCAGCAGAACTACAAAGTTACCAACCCTGACAGATGATAAATCAGGGTCTGCCTTAAAAGGTGGGCGACGGTGATTACGAGGCGCAGGTGCCGACTTTGATCAGCAGTGACATGCTCTCGGGGCTGGTGCGGCTCCCCTCCCTGCCCAAGGCAAGGCAGCACCTGTGTGCCTCCCAGGGCCACCCGCTCCCCAAACACTTGAATTTTGTTGGCTTTGACTTAAGACGAACCGTTTGCAAACTGTTTTTTCTTCCTATAACGCATCAGAAGCGATGTGACCGAGGTTGTGTCCATACATCTAGATTTTGTGAGATCCCAGGCCCCTAGCACCAGGCTTGAATTCGAACTAAATTCAGGAACACTGAGGCCAGCTGAAGCTTTGTGTTGTTATTATTACTTTTACTTTAAGGAACTTTCTCTAAGTTTGGGAGAAATAGATGTCAACTTACTTTTCCACACGTGGCATAGAGTAAAGGAAATATGAGAGGTTTGTGGAGAATTTGGGATTCTAATTTGCAGTAAGGATGATGCAGGTCTACGCAGACCAGCAAAACCGGTAAGAAAGATAGAGAAAGGCCAGTTAAAAATTTTGCATCCTTCTTTGGGAGTCATAATTACAGCTTTTTTTTTTTTTTAGGTCAGTAGAACCCCATGCCACAGCAATGTGCAGTATTGAGTCACATCTCTTGAGTAAACAGAGGGTATTCGAGGAAAATATGAGAGGAAAAGGCATCAAACGAAGTTGGAAATGCATTATTTTAATTCTCAACCCGCCTCTAGCTTTTAACGGTTTTAGTCTTGCACACACATCCCAAGGGGTGAGCCACATAAGGTAATCAATCCCACGGGGTTAGGGGTGAAAAGTGTATGCGGAGCGGTTGCAACTATTTTGTGACCACGAGGCACGAAATTCAACATTAGAGCCAGCACGCTGAAGATGGTGGGTGCAAAACCAGAAAGAGCCTACTTTGTGATGACGTCATTAAGCTACTACACCTCCAGTCTTCTCGTCCTGCCGGGTAATTAACTGCCTGTATTCTCTGAATGCCAGCAAGTTGGGTGTCCAATGACTTGTAGGAAAATCTACACGACACAGTCAACTAGTCCAGTGCTTCTCAAACCTCAGTGAGCATACGGGTCCCCTGGGGCTCGCGCTACAATGCAGCTCCTGATTCAGTAGGCCTGGGAGGACCCAAGCTCCTGCATTTGTAAGAAGCTCCCAGGTTATTCCCGGTTGCTGGTTCCCCTGATCCTAGTTTGAGCAGCAAGGACCTAGGCGCCCACCACCTGTGGTTTAAAACCCCTCCACTTCATTCCTGGCCCCGATTATATGGGCTGATCTCGGGCGCCACCACCGGTGTCCTGTCTTGGATGAGCTCTCGCTATTTAAAAACGTCTTATATTGAGCTAAAATCTGCTTCTCTATGACCATTTCCCGTTCGCTCACCTCTCCCCCACGTGGCCGCCTGTGAGGCATCTAACTCATTTCCCATCCCAGAGCCGCTTATTGCTTTGAGGTCGAGCCTCATGTTCCCCACGCATCTCTTCTGGCTCTTAAAACGGTTGCCCAGGTGACTTGGTTTCGCCTTGCTGACTGTGCAGTAAGAGGCACTGGGAGAGAGAAGGTCAGACCACTGGAAGCCGTCGTTATTTGTAGCTGATGGCACTAAAAGAGAGGTGGCTAAAAACGGAATTGGTGAGAACCGAATAGAATCGATAAAGAGACCGGACAAAGCGAATCTACAAAAATCGGTAGCTTCCTCATATACCAGCAGTAACCTGTCGAAAATGCAAACGAAATGAAAGAATACCTTTGCAACGCCTTCAACAAAGCAGAGATAAGCTGCCTACAAACAAACTCAAGAATGCGCAGGCCCTTTGGGAGAAAACGTCACGACGTCACTGAAGAGCATAAATAATTGACTTCGATCATTGGGAAATTATACATGTACCTGGTTAATATGTCTATTGCCCCCAGATCGATTCCTAAATATAACGCAGTTCCAATGTTAAAGTCCGTATTTGGGGGGAGTCTATCAAATGACGTTAAATTCATCAAATTTGAGCAAATACTCAAGGGGATAAAAAACCACAACAGCAATGAGAAAGGGCACAATCTATCGGGTAGTAAAATGCACCATAAATGTTTAGTGGCTGAAACAGCATGGGACAAGCATTGCGACAGGCAGACAAACCCGTGGGGCAAGTGTAAGGCCCAGAAAGATCCCCGAATGCATCGGGACTTCATTTCAGGTAAATAAGAAAGAGCGGATTATTCGATCAATAGTTTGGAGGCTGGTTCTAGATTTGGGGAACTATTTACATTAGAGCACTACCTCACACCTTTTATCAAAGTGCATTTTGGGTTGTTAAAAGATTTAAATGTGAAAGTAATGCGACCACTAGGGGAAAATCTTGCCTAAGATTTTCGTTCAGTAGGAAGAGAACGCTGGTGAATACGTTTTACAAACTTAATAGGAAAGAGTCTTAGCGTGCCGTCAAAGCCAGAGCCATTTTCTAAAAATATCAATAACCAAAGTTTATGAACTATTACTACAAAGAACTTCAGCAAGGGGGGAGATAAAGTTTACCGATCTTGTAGTCAACATTTTTTAAAATCATGATTTACCTACATAAAAATTTAAAGTCCCGTATGACAAAAAATACATATATAATGAAAAACAAAAAATGCCACATCTCCTTCAAATTAAAAGGCAAAAAGCATCATTTTCTGCTCGGGTCTATGAACAGGCAATTCAAATGAGAAGACACACTAATGGCCCAAAATTGGGGAAAGACATTCAACCACGCTCATGGTACTCGAAGGATCTGTGTGTAAAATCATGACGCTCGGTGCCGAACAGAGTGGTACTTTCGTTTAAAGGCCGATAATACCTAGATCCGGCCCGGGGTGTAGAGAAACGGGCTCCCCACTGCGCCGATGGTGACATAAAGCAGATCGTCCTTTCTAGGGAACAAATGCAACGTATACCCAACGCCTTCTGCACGACGCATACCCTCTGACCTAGAACTTCCCCTCCCACGCAGCGTGCTGAGAACAACCCGCACGGCACTAGAGTCTGGCCGCATCCTTACCACAGTACGTAGTCATTACAGTAATTATGTGGAAACGTGTCATTGGCGTGGGGAACTGGCCAGCTGTGTGACCCAGCAGGCTGACGCTCAGCGGGGATGGGCCAGGACGGCCTTCCGGCCGCTGCGGTCTGGCCTGTTTTCTGATCGGCCCTCACCTTTGCCATCGCCGTTGTCAAACCCTTCGGCTACTGGCCCCGTCGCGCGCTGAACGAAGCGGGTTGTACCCCGTACTCCGTGTGGTGCCGGCCGTTTTACGTAAAATGTGTGCGTTAACCCGGAAAGAGAGAGCGTGTTTGCCGTGATTGTCTGCGCCTGGCGGGTCGTGGGTGGCCTACTATCTCCTTTTTCTCTGCTCTTAGTTTCAGTTTTTGGCCATAAACGTGTATTATGCAGATGGAACAGGAAGGAAGGAGGAAAGGTAGGAAGGAAGGAAAATGGATGGATGGACAGACGGATAAAGGAGAGATTGAAAAGCTATTAAAAATAATGGAATAACTGCCTACTTCCTTCCGGCTCTGGGGCTGCAAACTCAGTTGTGTCCAGAGACGATGGGTGAAGCGGTTAGCGTGAGAAAATGCTCGTGGGCCTGGCTGGAAGGCCACCTGCTGCTGAGTTCCAAACCGCAGCTGCCATTGCAACGGTGAGAATTCGGTGTTCACGCAAATTCTGATTGTTCGCGGCAAACCAGAAATGGGATTTGGGGAGGGGGCGGCTGTCAAGGCTCCTGCTTTTAACTGTAGAAAACTAATGAAAAGTTGCGAGAACACGGGGCAGACAGACGAACCGTGTCTGCTGGCTTCTGTCCGCGACCCCTGTTCTAGGTCAGTGAGGACATCATCAGCTTTCCAATGGGCACCTGGTTCTACTGAGCTCTGTTTGGGGATCCATGCGGTTGGGGGCACGTTGACCCCACCCCACCTCCATTGGCTCACTCCGTTGGACTCCGTGGGGTGGGCCTGTGCCCAGTCAGGGGGCAGCTCAGTCAGGGGTGGGCAAACACCCTCTCTGGTCCCCTGGGTCACGTGGCATGGAGACGGGAGGCCCGAAGGTGCTGACACTATTTTTGCTGGTTAGGGGGTGCCGGGCCCATGGACGAGGCCAGCGCTTGGAGGGGGAACTAGTTTCAGAGAATCTGCAGCAAGGCCGTGATGACATCATGGACGTCGGCATCACACGGTGGCCGAGTGACAGCCGCCCTGGGCTTTTCGGCCATGGATGACATTAGTCGGCACAGTAGGGTTTTCTGTTACCCGCAGTCAGCTGATACAGGAACAGAATTGTCACCAACGCAGCCTGCCGCACGACGCCAGAGGTGAGTGGGTTCATGCAGGTGGCCTGGTTCTCTGGTGCGCCACAGCAAACACCCCAAAACTCACGTTCTTAGATAAGCCTCTGTTCTGCTCGTGAGCCGGTGAGTCAGGAATTCTGGAAGGAATTGACTCGGTCGCTCGTCTCTGATCTCCTCGGCGACGGCTGGGGCTGGGCCTCCTCCGCCGCTTCGGTTACATTTCTGGCATCTTGGGGCTGCTCTGTCTGTCTGTCTGTCTGTGTCGCTCTGTCTCTCTCTGTCCCTTTCTCTCCCGCCACGCGGTGTCCCCTCCTCACGTGACTCTGGCTTCCTCCAGAGCAGCCGACTCAGCAGTGAGACCTGGTACCCGGCAGGCAGAGCGGGCTTTCCCGGAGCAGGTGGGCGGCCGGAGGGGACCTGCCCGCCGCCTCCTGCCTGACACGAAGTCTCGCGGCCCCCCTGGGGTCAGGACAGGGGAACCGGTCCCCACCTGCCCGCCGGGGCGTGGCCAAGAGCCCGGCCCACTTTTGCCTCAGCGGAGGGACGGGGTGCCACTGCCCCCTCCCAGCTCCCGCCACGGACTCCCCGTCGTCTGCTTTCCCGTCGTGAGTGGCCGTGGACGTCGCCTCCAGGTGGAACCGTTTGTCCTTCCTGTCAGAGCCACACTGTCCCCGTGTCTGGTGGCACGCCGATGTCTAACAGGACGACCTTATCCTCGAAAGATTCAGCATGTTGGGGATTTCGTCCAGCGTGCTGACCGGCCTGGAGCCACCGGAGGGTCCCGCGTCTGGCTTCCAGGCTGACGAGGGACACTTTTTGAAAGCTGGGTTTGTTTACTTCGGGAAAAACTCGGCCTCCTGTTTCTAAGGAGGAACAGGTTTAAAAGGCCTCGTAAAAACGGCTCTAAGGGCTTAACATCAAATGGCTCCTTCTCGGGCAGCATTTGATGAGTTAAGTGTAAAGGAATCGGGAACATAAGGGTTGAATTTCCTCGCAGAGACACAGAGGTTATAAATTAAGGGGGGGAATCATGTCAAAACATGCTCTGGCATTCCGCCAGAGCTGGAAACATTTGAAAATTGACTTCGGGATGGTGGGTGTACCCCTCATCTCAGCTCAGTGCACCCTTCCTGGCATGGGAGAGTCATTTATTTTTAAACGGACGTGGTGGGCGGTTCTAGTCCAAGTTACGCAGTTGCCTCTTTTTTACATTTTTTTTATTTTCCTCCTGGAAGATGGTCCTGGGGGGGAGGCACTTGGCGTTTTTGTTTTGTGTTGGTTTTAATTGAGGTTTCAAAGAAAGGGCCTGAGCTTTTACAGCTCTCGGTATGTTTCTTATTTAGATTAAGACTCCAGGAAGTATCGGGCTCGTTAAATCCGGGGCTGCATCCGAGGACGGGCCTTGTGGCCTTTCGTTCACCTGTTTTTAGGGGACTTCTGCAGCCACGGCCCTTCCGTTTGGTCGCGGGATTGCAGACGGGCATGGGGACGGAGACGCGGAGCCCGCGCGGTTCAGGGGGCGTTGGGCCGTGCGAATGGAGACGTGGGAATTTCCGCTGTCGACGGTATTTGGGGGGAAGTGTTCACTAGCCTAGGTCTGCGAAGACATAAACACACTACTTTTTTTTTTTTTTTTTGTTTAAGATTTTTGTTGTAAAATCCTGTCGTGAAAGCCACTAAACACGGATGCTCTAACGCCGGGCCGTCGAGGGGCCGACTCGCCTTTCTGCCTGGCTGATGTGACGTCTTGGCCGTTTAGAAAGGTCGATGAGCTCCGAACAGATCGAGGACCAAGCCAGAACGCAAGGGGCCCTCGCCAGAGGCGTGCGTCCCCATCCTCAACAAGCAGTCTGGCCGCAGGCGCGTTTCCCTGAGCCGCCCGCCCACAGTCACAGCGCCACCCCAGCCCAGCGGACGAGGAGGGCGGGTCGCCGGGGCCTGAAAAGCCGCACACGCCTGTCCTTCTGAACCACCCTGGCCGAGGCGCAGGTCAGGGAGGAGCTCACGGGGACGTCTGGGGAGGCCAAAGTTGGGGCACGGATGTGCCACGAGCCACGGTGAGCTCGCTGCCGTGGCAGGCCCCGATGTGGCCCCTGCTGGTGCCCTTGTCTGCGCCCACTGTCTGGGAACGCCGGGGAAGGGGGGGAGGATGCGCAGACACGCACGCGCCCGTCGCCGGCTCCTTTTGGGTCCTCCAGGAGCCCCCCTCTCTGCTGCTCCAAGTCCCCCGGCCTCCCTCTCCTCCTCTGGGGAGCTGCCTCTCCCTGGGCCCCAGACCCCTGGTTGGGGCCGGGTCTGGCGGCCGGGAGACATCAGCAGGAGAGCGGCAGAGGAGGGAGGAGGGGTGTCTGGGGCTCAGACATGTCCTCCCCGCTCCCATCTGGCTGCAGGACGCAGCTCCCTACGGGTCCCTTGCTCCCCTCCCTCGGGGGGTAGGGGGGACGGCGCCCACCTGTCCAGAGGGGTATGCAGTGTCTTCAGGCCCTGACGAGGGAGGCGTGCTGTCCCAGTGCAGGGGGACACCCAGCCATCGTGGGACCTGCCTGTGCTGCTCACACCCAGAGCCCCTCTCCGTGTCACCCCCGTCAGTGGGGCCTGCTGGTCCCGTGGGACCCGGGCTCCCTGGCCCAGCCCGCTGTGCGGCTGCTCCCCTCATGCTCCCCCTTCACGTAATTCATGGAGGTGACGTTCACGTAACATGAAATCAAGTGTTCAAAGTGTTCTGCACAATGCCGTGCCCCGCCCCCCAGGAGACCCAGTGCCTCAGGCAGTCACTGCCCATCCCCACCCCAGCCCAGGCCAACATCCACCTGCTCCCCGTCTGTGCCTTTAATCCGTCCTGGACATTTCTCACAAGTGGGGCCAAGGAGCTTCCGCCGTCAGCCGCTCAGGGCCACCTGAGAAGCACAGAAGCAGGTCAGCCAGGAGGAGTTTGGGTGCGGACACACTCCCACGCCTGCACCCTGAATCCCTTCTCTCTATGCGCACCCCCCGCCCCCGCCCCGACCTGCCGGTCCTCCGGGAGTTGGGTACAGAGTCTTGTCACATGATATCAAAACAGAACGGGTGACAAAGGCCTGGCTTTGTGACTCAGGCTCCTCTGAGAGGCCAGCCTGTGCTGCCTGTATTTGTCCTGGGTTAGTCACAGGTCCGTGTCGTCGGCGATGCCCCCCGGGGCCCCGCTGCCCAGCCCCCGCTCAGCCGTCTGTCGTCTGTGGGTGAGGTGGGCGAGGGGACTGCAGGCCGCTGGGGGCTGCCTGGTCTGCCACCTCCCCCTCCCTCCCTCCCCCCTCAGCTCAGGCACCAAGCCACCAGGGCAGAGCCACCGCCCCGGCGAGGGCCTGTGTATGGCTGACAGCATCTGGGATTCCAGAAGAAGAGCAGCCGACACAGGGCCCCCAGCCCCCCGCCGGTCCGCCAGGCCCATGCTGGCTCGGGCATCTGGGGACAGACGGACAGAAGCAAGTGCGCCACGGTCTGTAACGGGACACCAGCCACAAAGGCCAGCAGCTGCCTTCCGGGGCTCAGCCGCCCCGCTGCAAGGCCCTCAGCCCGCCCACCGGGTCCTCCCTGCACGCCTGACACGCAGCCACGGGGACAAGGCTGGGGGACACTTGGCCGTCCGCGCCCAGGAAGCCGGGGCGGTGACGCGAAATCATGTGCTGTGACCCTTTCCTGAATCCCGTTCACACGTGACAGTCGGTGTGTGGATGTCTCAGTCTTCGTGTCCTACGTGTCCCGTGTGAACCTACCTGCCCCCTCGCTCTGCCGTGTCAGCGAGTGTCTTGGCGACAAGGTCAGAAACGAAGTCTACGGCCATCTTCACTGAGAGGGGATCTGGGGAGACAGCAGATAACACGAGGCCCGAGCTCAGAGCTGGGGGACAGGAGCATGCGGCGCACACGCCCTCGTCCCTGTGTTCTGTGGGGCTGCAGCTCACACACAAGCCTGCTGCCCCCAGCCCCTCACACCGCTCACTCAGGGGCCCGCTCGAGACCCTCCACGGGCCGAGCCTGCCCCGCATGCCACCCGGGGCTGGGCCAGGCCAGGACGAGGCAGAGCTTCTTCAGGCAGGGCCAGGGTCTCCTTCCCAAGACGAGGTCTTGAGAAGGCTGACCCAGGCTCCCTGAGGGAGAGGGCTGGGTGGCAGGCGCCCCCACCCCACAGGGCAAGCATCGGCGGCGGAAGGCGAACAGCACGGGGCCCTGCAACACCGGGAGGGCCCTTAGTCCGCGTGGACTGGCCCAACTGCAGGCCAGCGTGGGCTGCCCCTCTCTGTGACTCCAGCCTTCGTATGTTCCATGCACCTGGGGGGTGCCCCCTGCCCCCCCGTCTCTGCGGAGGGCAGTCCAAGGTCAAGCAGCTGGAGGAGGCTGGGGCTCGGGGCAGGGAGCGGGTTATGTTGTCCAAATCTGGTTAAGAGGGTGTCCTCGGGACACCAACGCACGCTGGCCTTACCCCCTGGGACTAGGCCAGCCCGTACCCCAGGAGAGGGGAGGGAGGCCGCTGCTTGTGCCAGCTGGGAGAGCAACCCAGCCAAAGACTGAGCTGAGGGCTTTGACCTTGACTCAGGAAGCCGGACACCAGAAACCGGACCCAACTCAGGCCGGGCCAGCAAGGATACACTCTGCGTGTGTTTCTATCCAGGGCTTAAGCCACCACGGAGATCTCTCTGACCAGTGTCCTGTCACCTGATAGGGCAGCGAATGCCATGCCTGGGAGGACGGAAGAACAGGACGCCAAAGCGCGATCGTCACGACTTTGATATTTGGAAGGGGGCGTGAGCGAGGTCGGCGTGGGGAATCTGGACCTCTGACTATGCTCAGTTTACATCTTAGAATGGCTTGAGCAGGGGTAGGTGGCCACCGTCACGCTTTCCAGCGGCAGACATCCAAGTCTCTACCCAGCCTGTCTCACCAAGAGCAAGGCCGGTGAGACCCCATCGTGTGGCATTTGATGTTGAGCATAAACTTTTTCTGTTCTCCCTTTACTGGGGCAAAATTAAAAATTATTATTATTAATATTATTAATTTTTACCTTGCACTGGTGAAAAATGATTTGGAGGACCTTCCAATGATGCTCAGATTTCCGCAGCCAGGACCACCTGCCACTGATCGAGATCCCTGGGTCTCCAGGTGTGGTCTGCAGACCAGCGGGTCAGCTTCACCCAGGAGCTGGTTGACATGAGGGGCTGAGTCTGGGGGGCGGGGCGGGCAGCCTGTTCTAACGAAGCGACCAGGTGAGGCCGTGCGTGCCGAGGTCCGAGAACCGTCGAGTTAGGTTAGAACGGAGCAGGAAGTCAGACAGCTGTGCCCCACGAGGGCGGTCTCCGATCTCTCCTGAGCACACCAGCTGCTTGTCCCCAGAGCCCCAGACGGCCATGGCAGGAGGGCCAGGCAGAAGATGAGTCCGTGAGAGCCTGTGTTTCGTCGCGAGCCTGGGGCACCTCTGCCACATCCCGGGGCCCTTTGTGTTTATCGTCACCTGCCTCACTTTGCCCTTTTGCCCTGGGTCAGTAGGGACGAGCCCCCCGGGGGCAGGCAGGGTGTAACCCACGGAGCGTGTGTTTTTGAGGGGACAGCTCATCGTCACAGTTCCAGCTGCTGTGACGGATTCCTGGAGAGTGGGTGGTTTAAGCGACGGACATTTCATCCTACAGTCCTGGAGCCGGGGGCCCCGGTCAGGGTGCCGGCAGACCGGGTCCCGGTGGACAGGTGGCCGTTTCCTTGCCGTGTCGACTCTTCTTATAGGAAGCTAATTCCATCACCTCCCGAAGGCCCTGCCCCTCACGCTGTCACACGGGGGCTCAGCTGTCAGCAGACGGGGCTTAGGGGAGAAGACACTCGGTCCATTGAACTGACCCACAATCCTCCTAGGGCGACTTTCTATCAAGAAGGGCCAAAAGAAAGGTGGCTATTCCGGTGGAATAAGAATCTTCTAGAAGTTTTATTCTACTTGGTCTGGTTTGTACAATGGACTTTTTTGGTTTCCCTCCTTGGTCTCTGAGACCTAAAATCTTCATTCCAGTACAGTCACCTGCCATCTCAAAACCCGCCATCTCAAAACGAGGCCAAGCAAGAAACGAAACAATACGACAAAAAAAAAAAAACAGCAATAACAACCACCACCACCCTGCTCGGTCACACCCGAAAACCTCGAGAGTGGCATCGGCGGACACCTTCCGATTTATCGCGCGGACTCGCCAGCGTTTGGCTTCCTCGCGGTGTCTGGATGAACAGACAGGTGTGCACCGTGAAAGCGGGCTCCTTCCAGCTACGTTTGCAACAGCGCATCTGCGGGGGATGGCAGTGCCTTCACCCTGACCCCTTCCCTCAGGCCCCTCACGGGTGTCCCCACAGCCACCAGAGACGGCGGGAAAGGATTTTCTGTGAGAGTCCAGCTTGCTGTCCCGTCTTCTCTGGACTGTCTGGGGAGGCTCACACTGGGCTTCCGGGTCATTAGGCAAAAAAGCGGAAAGCAGGTGGCCGGCACAGTCGCTTGGGGCTTTGGGCCTGCGCTGGCATTGCCGGCCTCCGCGGACTGCACCTCCATTCACGTCGGAGGCCCGCTTCCCCGTCTCGCGCCCGTATCTTTGGCTCGATGCCTTCAGAGGAAGGTTAACACAGGAGGCAATGTGCGCAATAATTTGGGACAATGAGTCAACGTGTTAAGAAAGAGAAGGAAAAAGCAGTAAAGAAGGAAGTCTGAGAACAGCGCATCGTCGTTTCTATGGAGAGGATTCGGGGCGCAAAGAATAGGGGTGCGGCCCAAACGCTGACGTCCCGGGAGAAAACGCATCGTCTGGGAAGTCGGACGAAGCGCGAGCCTCGGAAAACCGAAGGAGCCTTGAGACCCGAGCGGCCCGCACGCCACCTTGGAGCAAAACCGCGTCCATCCTCGAGGGTGGGCGCCCGTCACGAAATCCTCAGAGCGCGGGCCTCGCCGCTGCCTCCACAACGAGCTCGCTTATTGACACCATGTTGTCGATAAGTTCTTCCCAGCGTCTATTTGTCTTGCTCCGGGTCGCGTCTGCCACGACAGCAAAGGGCCTCTCCTAACCTGCTGTTTCGCCGCCTGGAGGGCGGTTATTACCGCAGGCCCTCGGTGTTAGGCAGATATGGCTCAGACTTTTCCAGTCAACGGCTCCCGCAGCCTGGAAAAAAAAATGCCGCCTTGCCCAGCAGTGCTATACGAAATAAAAATCATCCATGAGAACACCGATGCTCTTGACACAATCAGTACTTTATTAAGTATCATCATTTCGTGCCAGTACTGGAGGTGTAGAAAGTATTGCAAACATTATCTCGTCAAAGGAGCTAACACAGAAAGATGATGAATTGGGTTGATCCACAGCCCATCAGAAGGATTGTCATACTTCTATGTGGCCCACATCTTCAGTTATCACATTGGACATTTTAATTCAGGGCCACACTGTGCCCAGCAGTAATCCCTAGGGACCCGTCCTCCAGAAACACCTGCATAAGCAGCAAAGATGTTCACGGCATTATTTTTTGTCACAGCAAAAAATGGAAAAGAAATCAGATGCTCGCAAGTGGCTGACCAACCTATTTCATATTACGGAATAGGACGGACCCGCTCAAAAGAACTGCCCAGCTCTACTCATCCTCCTGCGGCAAAGTCTCCAAGACGTTTCTGGGAAAAATATGAGGAGCCAGACAATGAAGCACGATGGAATTTGTACACAAAAGGCATATGTTTGCTCGTATGAACAGACAAGTAGGAGAAACGGAAGCACCCAGAGGAACGAAACGATGAGTGGGCGCGCGGAGGGAGAGCCGCGGGCGGGGCGGGGCGGGGCGGGCGGGCAGGGGCGGGGCGGGGCGGCAGGCGCCAACGGGGGCCTCGTGTCTTGCTCTCTATTTTCTCTTACGCCTCCTTTTGGTAACACGAAAATACGATTTATAAATGCGGGGAAAACCAAGATAGTATGTGACAAGGACAGCAACAGCAAGAATCAGGGGCGGTGGAGGAAACCGAACACAGACTGGGTGTCTTATTACACGAATGAATCGCCGATCATTTGGTTGACATCGGTATCGTGGCATATTGCAAAGCAAGTTCTTATCTGTTAGGAATAGGTACGTAAGAAAGCTCAGTTAAATGATGGGCCGTCTGGCTTTTGAAAGTACGTATACTCACGTGCACACACATCCTATAGATATATATGTATGTAATGTATGAAATTTGTCATCATTAGATAAGTCGTTTTGAAGCTGACCGAATAAACGAACACGCAAAATTCCATACAGTTTAACCGTGAGAAGGGACAGGAATTCAGGGCCCCCAGGAGCCGGGCAGATGATGAAATCAAGGGGCTGGCAGGTGCGAGGCCGAAAGGAAAGGTGGGGTCCCTGCGGGGAGTCGAGGGGCCGCCTCTGCCCGAGATCCAGCCTGTGGGGCCGCCTGGGGCTGCTGGCTTTGTGTGGTCACAGCTTCGGAGTTCTCGGAAGGAACCAGAGGGCGTCTTCCTGGAGGGAGGCAAGCGAGGGGCCCGGGCTGCCAAATTTAATGGGGGCCAACCCCGCCCCGGCGGGCCCTCAGACGGGCAGGACCCCCAGTGCGTGCCCCAACTCCTGCAGAGACATCCGCTCCTTCCCCAAGTCACTTGTGTTTGAACCCTTCGGGCCGTACGAGTGCCTTTAAAAAATAGCTTTTCAGTTTTATTTTATTGAAGTATAGTTGACGTACAATATCATATTTGTCTCAGGCATATGACATAGCGATTTGACATTTATACATCTCACGATGTGATCACCACACTAAGTCTGGTAACCACCTAAACATCTCTCTTAATATAAACAGGAAGCGTGGCGCCAGCGCGTGGAACACTTCCTGTCCCCTCTCCTGAAGCGTCTCGGCCTTGTCACAATAACCTTGGAGGCAGGGAGGCCTCCGGGGAGAGAGACGGGCCCCGCCAGTTCTGAAGGGGTCGTGATGTAGGAGCAGAGGTGGCAGCGAATGGCCACACAGGAGGCCACAGGTGGGCGGGGCCCTGGGCCCGTGGGGTGAGGGTGGACAGAGCTGTGACACAAGATGTACATCGGACTCCGGTCCAGTGGCTCTGACAGCATTCAACACAGTTCCCTGAGAGCATGTGGCAGGCACGTTTCAGACACTGACGACGCCCCGGCAAACAGGACAGAAATGTCCTTTTTCCTGAGGAGGAGACCATCGAAAGGGCCACAGAGAGGAAAAAGCCAATGAAGAAATAAGCACGATTGGGTGAGGAAGTGAGACGTGGCCGCAGGTCACCCGGGGGACGCTGAGGCGGGCGGGCAGCTCTGGATGGAGGGCCTGGGCTCGGCGCAGGCCAGGGGTGTCCGGAGGGGCAGACGGCCCTCAGCGCGCGGCCCCGTAACCCAAGTCACCTCCACGTGCGTCACCGACGAGAACGGCTCTGGCGGGGGGGGGTGGCGGCATCCACGACGGCTTTCTCGCGCTCGTGCCCCCCCCTTCGCTCGTCACGGTTCATCCCCACACTCGGGTGTCTCCTCCTCACGTCCGCAGCCACCCCGCCTCCGTGTTTCTCCTTTGCACTAAAAGATCGGGGCTTAAGTGGCTGGCCCTGCTCGGAGCGAAGCCACGGGAACCATGGGCCTCGGGACTGGTGCCCATGGAAGATGAGCAGGTGATCGGGTCGACCTCTGTGACACGGGAGCGTAAAGACCCCGCCTCGTGGAAAATGAAGGGGCTCCACGAGGCTGGACCGGGGGGTCCCCCTTCTGCTGCTGCTGCTTCCTGACCGCCTCGTGGAAATGAAGGGGCTCCACGAGGCTAGGAAACCGTGGGGCCACTTTGGTGGACTAGATCGTGTCCTCTGTCCCCACGCTGCTCGCAGTCTGGTTGGGAGACACAGCAGACGAGTGTACCGCGTGGTCACTCACGATGGCTCATGCTCACGTTGGCATGGAGGAGGGCGGTGACCCCAGCCTGGGTCGGGGGGACTATCAGCGGGAGGCCAGTTCCCCTCTCCCCCAGGGTCTCTAGCCCAGGGGCTTGGGTAGACAGAGATTTCCAAGATGAAAACGGGGGGAAGAGGGGTTCAGACCAAGGCTCGCGGAGCCCGGTGCCCGCGGGCCGCCCAGGTGGAGGGGCCTCCGCAGACGGGCTCGGGGACTCAGTGGCTCGGGGACGCCTGGGCGGGCTTCTGGAATGAGGCCGTGAGCCGGGGAGGAAACCCCAGGAGAAAGCTCTTAGGAATAGATTGAGCCGGGGCGAGGGGGAGCGGCGTTCCGAAGAGTCAGAGACCCCCCTGCGGTTTCACGGGTCGACTTGTGACTGGCGAAGGGCGGGGACGTCAGGCAGAGGCCGCAGTCTCGGCCGCGCTGCTGAAACCAGCCAAGGAGCCGGCAGGGAGCACGTTCCTGCGTCAGCCACGGGGCTGCCTGTCGTCCTCCCGTGTCCCTTTCCGACGCCCCCCGGACTCGCCAGCATCCCCGCTCCACAGGGCAAGGGCCTTGCTATGCGAACTTGACTCCCCTTCCTCAGGCCGGGACCTCTGAGGACCCCCTCGTGCAGAGCCGGTCACGGCCGGGCCACCGCCGAGCCAGGACCCGCAGTGGGACAGCGGCAGAGGGAGAGGGACTTGGGCGCCGGAGGTGGACACGGCTCTGTCCCTTCACCGCCGCCGTCCAGCCCAGTCTCCTCGTTTGTCACATGGAAGTGACCGCGGAGGCGGATGGCCTCATAGAGAGGGGCAGGGTGCGCCGGGTCATGCTTCGCCCCCACACTCCCCCGTTCCCCGTTTCGAGTGGCGACCTGATTCTTGTCACCCGAGACTCGGTCCAGATGTCCCCTCTTCCCGAAGGCCCTCCGGCTGCCCGCCCGGCCCGCCTCCCCTGCCGTACGCACTTGCATGGTAGCCACTGTCTGCACCAGAACGGCCTCGTCCGGGTGTTTGTTCACTTACTTAACGTCCCTGTGTTCCCGTAGGAGATGAGCTCTTTGAATGTTCATTCGGAGAATGAATGAATGAATGAATGAATGAATGAATGAGAAGTAATATTTTGTGCTGGTACGGAGGCTGGGAGATGGGACGTGGGGAAGAAGGAATTAATAACCCAAGCGCAGGAACACGCCCCCGTCTGCGCTATGCCACACACGCAGGTGTCATCGTCCCAGCACCGGGT